>NC_050194.1:13015787-13330787 GCF_008315115.2 Sander lucioperca | reverse complement strand
TACTAATTCAAAAGAAAGGGCTCATATGTAAACCTCTTGTTGTATCTGTGTTTTTGCAAAGGATACCCAAGGCACCATGTCAAGCTTGAATAACTAGCATTTGTTGTGCATAAATGACAAGCCATTTCTAGACTAAATGTCACTGACCTTCAGAGGAGGAATTGGCTCGTGTAGCTGCTGTTGGGGCTGGTGATGGAGCTGCTGTGGCTGCTGCTGATGGAGGTGATGGTGGTGCATCTGATCCTGCTCCTTCCCGCTAATTTCCATGTACATATCCTCCCTCCTTTGTCCTCTACCTCTGCTTCCACGGCCCCTACCCCTACCTCGTCCCTCCACACTAAATCCCCCTCCTGTTGGTGTTCCACCCATCTCCCCCATCATCCCTCGTGGAGTGTAGGGCTCAGGCATCGGGCGAATGCGAGGCCTGCCTCTTGGCCTAGGGGGACCGTCTCTCTTGGGTCTAGTGGGCTTTCGGCCCCTCTTCTTGGGTCCATCCTGAGGCAGAAGAGAGTGTGAACCCATAGCGGAGTAGCCAGAGGAGTGGTAAAAGTCAATGTCACTCATTAGAGGGCTGAGAGAGCCACTTCCTCCTCCTCCCTTTCTGCAGCTTGACACCAAGTCTGGCAATAGGTCCGGGAGCCTCCGGCTGTTCAACCGGATGTCAGCTGGCTGGTCAGCTTTATCCTCATCATCTTCAAACTCATATTCTTGAGCATAACTTTTCTTAGGCAGTGTGTTGGGGTCCCGGCGCTCCTTTAACAGGTGGAAAGAGCTGGACTTGAGAAGTTTCTTGGGACGTGATGAGCAGAAAATGGGAGATTGGAGGCCTCCAGAACTAGCTCCTTGGCTAGTTCCTCCAGGCCCAGAAGACAGTTTAGCTCCAGAGTTGTTGGGAGCAGCAGTATTGGAGCCCATGCCCATAGCTGGGGCCTGGGACTGAATCAATCCTAGCTGTTCAGTGTTCACAGTGGATGGGAGCTCGTGGGTTTTAAGGGAGTCTAGATCCAGAGTCATGGTGTTGTTGCTGGGTTCTTCCAGACCATGACAGTAAGGTTCATAACCTTGATCTCCACCATGGTGACCCATTATGTCATAGCTAGCTCCACTACTTCCCCCTGCTCCACCTCCACCCTGTCCACCTTTCATGGAATCCATTCCCTCTTGCCCAGTGTGGCTTTCGTTCATCTCTTCCTGTCCTGGTCCTGCACCTCCAGCACAGCTTGACTTGTAGTCCTCTGCACAAAACATGTCTTCCATTCCTGGGAAAAAGGAGCGGTCCTCATCCTGAAGAAGGGAGTCTGGGAAGCAGATGGAAGTTAGGGGTACAAAGCGGTTACTTTGTTGATTCTGGTCGGCTTTCTCCACTGGACTGACTGTGTCAAACTGGTGCTGCTCGGAGCGCTGTTGGTCCAGCTGGCTCTGCTGAGGGGTGAGCTGGGATGAGAGTGGCTGCTGTGGGTCAGGCTGAGGCTGGGAGTGGGCTGAGGCAGATGGCGGGGGTATGTGGTGAGGGTGTGGGGGCTGCTGAGAGTGAGGGTGGTGAGAGTGGGTTTGTTGGTGTTGAGAGCTGGGGTGCTGCTGTTGCTGCTGCGGGTGGTGCTGAGAAAGATGGTGCATGTGAGGCGGGGTGGATAAGCCGATATCGGGCTCCGAGAGGAAGGAGTGGAGCTCAGAGGCTGAGTGTTGCTGTGAGTGATGGTGGGATGGGTGCTGCCTCTGCTGCTGCTCCTGCTGCTGTCTGTGGCGCTCACTGCTACCTCCACTCCTTCCCCCGCTGCCTGCTCCACCGCGTCTGTCCTCTGCAACAGCTACATCTGTGCTGGAGGTCTGAGAAAGGGAGCGCTCCAGCATGTCCAAAGAAGACACCACTGACCGTTGTTTAACCTGGCTCTGCTCATGCTGATGTGGAGGGGGCCCGTGGTTGTAGTGAGCCGCTGCCACCTCCAAAGCCTGGGACTGGAGTTGAAGCTGGAGCTGGGTGGTTTGGGACTGAGACTGAGCCTGGTGTTTACTTGAGCCAAGTGTCCCACCACTTTCCATTACAGCTTGCTGTTGGCTAATAGAGTGCTGCTGCTGCTGTTGGGGATGAGAGTCTATTTTATGGTGCTGTTGATGCTGAGGGTGAGAGTCCATTTTTGGGTGTTGCTGATGTTGCCGATGAGAGTCCATTTTGTGGTGCTGTTGTTGATGTTGTTGGTGAGAGTCCATCTTGTGGTGCTGTTGATGAGGCTCAAGTTTGTTGCGGGTGGTGTGGGACAGCACTGACTGTAGCAGATGTGGTGGCTGACGAGACTGATCAGTGGGAGAGTCCATGAGGGAGGCAGCAGCTTGAGACTGGGAATGCTGTTGCTGGACTTCCGGTGTTTTCCGAGGATAAGGGATTTCAGCGCGCTCCTGTGGCTTCTTTTGGAGCTCCATTTGGGTGTGGGACGGTATCTGTGAGTGCGAGGACACATGCTGACCATGTGAGGAGTGTTGGGGCGCAAGGGAGTGTTGACTGTACGGGTCACCCCGCCCATAGTGGACAACCGAGCCTAGGTTGTCATGGTGATGGAGATGGGAGTGCACTTGTTCAGCGCTGCCTCTTCCTCCACTGCCCCTGCTGCTTCCAACAGACCTCTCGTTCCTTTGCTGCTGCTGCTGTTGATGATGGTGTTGTTGTTGTTGTTGTTGTTGATGTTGTTGCTTCTTTAGTGACATTTCCAGCTGGTTTTCCAGCCCTGAGATGGATGCTCCAGACCCTGCATTGCCAGTAGATGTGGCACTGTGGGTACGTATGACACTCTGGGGGTGGTACCTCTCCTCAGAGCTCTTATCCATGTCATAGCTCAGCCCTTTGCCTGAATCAGTGGTTGGGGGCACTGATTGGGACTGAGGCTGTGTTTGTTGGGATGTCTGTTGGGGTTGTTGTTGAGGATGGTGATGAGCAGCCTGGGGAGCGGGACTTGCTTGTGCCTGCAGCAGGTGCTGGATCAAGAACTCGTCGTCGTCATCTACTTCCTCTTGGGATCTCTGAGAGCCCACTCCTAGCATGGAAGCGTCCTTTGTTTTGGAAGAGGTGGAATGATAGGACTGAGGTTGGGAGCTGGGGCCTCTAGTGTCAGGGTAACCCTGTGGAGAGGCTAGGAAGGTGGGGGAGAGAACTGAAGAAATATATTTATTAGAGCCTGGACCTCCTGGAGATTGTGTGGGGCAGCTGGGCGCTGGGGAGTGCAACCCTGGACGGATGATGCCCGAGTTGCCTGATGGAGAGGGGCTAGAGTCTGGAATATGATAAGACCCTCCACCACTACCACCTCCACCTCTCTCATTGGTCATACTATTTCCCCCTCCTCCTCCTGACCCAGAGTTCCCATTTCCTGCGCCGCTACTGCTTCCTCCCCCAGATGCTCCACTGCCTGATGAACCACTTGACCTTAAAAGGGCAGGGGAGTGACCTGGGGCTCCGTAGCCTAATGATGGGCTTCCAGCTCCACCCAGAGAGGATGGAAGTGATCCATAAGCGGAGTCAGCTCCATATATATCAGTGGGGTATGACTGGCTTCGCCCTCCTAAACTCCCATAGCCTTTTCCACCTGTACCTGAGCTCAGGTCTTGGGCTTGTGGTGAACTAAAGCCTCCGTAGGACTGAGCCAGGTGGGAAGTAGGGGGCTGATTAGGGGAATATGATTGTGTCTGTTGTTGGGGTGGGGTCTGACCAGTAAGAGCAGAGTTGGGTGTCTTCACTGGGGGCACAGGAGAACCATAGCCTGAGAGGCAAGATTTGGAGAGAGACTGGGGGGCTGAAGTGGAGGTGGCAGGGGGCTGCTGTGGGGCCGGGGGAGGAGGAGCTGGCTGAGGGGGTGGCTGCTGCCTGGAAGGGGCTGCGCTGGAGCTGGAGGTGGGGATTGAGTTGGAAGGATGAGCCCCAGAGGTGGCAGAAGAAGATGAGGACGAAGAGGAGGTAGAGGAAGCAGAAGGGGGTGTGTGGGGAGTTCTTGAGGATGACGCTGAACTGGCAGAAGAATAGCCACTGCTGGAGCTGCTTTTGGTACCTTTCCCAGCTGAGGAAGAAGACGAGGAGGAGGAGGAATAGGGAGGCTGGATGATTGGCCGATACTGCTCAGTGCGAGAGGTTGGCTTGTGG
Organism: Sander lucioperca; assembly: GCF_008315115.2. Classification (NCBI taxonomy): domain Eukaryota; kingdom Metazoa; phylum Chordata; class Actinopteri; order Perciformes; family Percidae; genus Sander; species Sander lucioperca. Next base: position 13,326,661 of record NC_050194.1, on the reverse strand, counting down.
TCAGATGAGGGGCTCTGGTCACCCAGTGGGCTGCAGGAAAGGCCAGCATGCCTGTGGTGGGTGGCGATCTGCTGGTACCCCGCCCCTCCACAGCTGAGGTAGTGCTGAAGGGAGTGGGCAGCAGAGGATGAGAGCTGTGACTGTGCTGGCGTGGGCCGCTGGTAGTGCTTAATAACGCTGTCCTGCCGGGGAACAGCCCGTTCCTGAGCCGAATTGGACTGGGACTGGGACTGAGGCTGGGGCTGGGCTGAGGAAAAGACCGATGCATTGTACAGCTGGGACGACTGGTCCTGGAGCTGTGATGACAGCAGGTTGAACTGGTGCGACTGCAGGTGCCTGGCAGAGGACGCCTGGGCTGATGTGGCACTCGTGGGATCCTGGCTGCCCCTGTAGGCAGCTGCTGCAGCACCCTGCGAGGACAGGAGTCTATCAAAACCCAGGCTAGACTGGGAAGGGGCCTTGATGTGTAGCAGGGGGTCATGTGGGGAGAGCAGGCCATTGGATGTGGGACTAAACGTGGGTGTGTCCTGGAGGGAAAGGGAGGCTGTAGGGAAAGAGCGGCTGGAGAAGGATGCTGGATGCTGATAGGCTGAGAGAGCTGAGGAGGAGGGGAATGAGCCAGAGCCAGGAAGGGCTCCGGAGATGAATAGTTCAGGAGGAGCAGGTGTGTGCATCGCTGTTAGGAAAAGGAAGACATATTGGAAAATTACTCAGTATCTATAAAGCTGTCATTTCAATTATGAAATAATGAAAGCAAGAAAGAGTATTTTTAAAGTATTCTAGAGTATGACTATTGACAAGTACAGTAAAATGCTTAAATGGTATATTAAAATGCTTATATAGCAACACCACCAGAATAATAATGCAGCTAAACATTGGGAGGTTCTTCAAATGTCATATTGACTGTGGGGCCTTTTTGAATGTCAACACATGAGGAAAGATCTAACACAGCCCCACCTGTCTGCCAGGATGGCGTGCGGAACTGGGAAAGAAGGGAGGAGGCAGAGGGCGGAGGCTGGGGACCCCGAGACTCCAGGGCTGAGATCAAATTCATGACGGAGGCATCGGGGGCAGAGGGGCTGGCATGGTGCAGGCCAGTGTCAAAGAGCCCTGACAGACCTTTGGGATGGAAAGACAGAACCATGAAAATTGATTAATTGATAAAGAATGCAAATATCAACAGCTAATTGCAGAAATGTAGATGAAATCGTAATATGTGGTCAGTAAAAAAAATAATCTAAAAAGGATTTAAGGATCTAGATTTATCATAGTTTATTAGGAGAGCCTGCTGTCGCACATACAAAGAATTTAAATCAGGACGGCAGTAGTTGCAAGTGTAACTTTAAGTACATCCACGTCAGTTGCTGAAAACAACCCTTAAAATATCATTAAACTGTATGAGAATGAATGGGCTTTAACATCTTGGGCTTCAACTCAGTTGAGCTATAATGTGCACATTTTTCAATGACAATCTACCAGGACCTGCATGGAGAGACATAATAATTCACTGCTGGGGCCCCTTATGGTGGTGACATGGAAGGTATGACATTTATCTCACCCAAACTCCGTCCAGCTGCTCCCCAAGCCCCGCCTTGGCCAGAGCTCCCTGGGTGGTGATTGGTGGCATAGCCCTGCAGAGGGTGAGGGGTGGCGTAGGCTTGTCGGTGAAGGAGCTCAGACTCAGGGTGGGATGATCTGGAACTCCCATATACAAGACTACGGAGAAAGGGGAGTTGGTAATTGTGAAGTGTCATTAATTTCAGAGCACATTTACATAAACTTAATGTGTTCCCAAAATGTGACCCTTGAGAAAAAACTGTCTAGGCTTGGGTCATTTTTAAAATACACAAAATCTGACATGCAAGCAAATTGATCTTTAATTAAAACCCACACATCAGATGTAAACTCAAGGCTGTTCATTTGTTTGGTCTCCATATGTAACTTCTCAACAGTAGTTTACATGTAAAAAATGTCATGTCCTGAGGAGTGTGATCTATATTTGAAAATAATGGTTTTCAATCAATATTCAAACAGAATTACAAACTTGGGCATTACACCAAAGTGTATTAGAGTAGCTGCAAATCTGTCAAACCAGTAATTTGTCATGCAAAAATAACGGGTTAGTTAATTTGCAATTATAAATGGACCCACAAGACTAAAACATTACATAATTTATAAATGTACAAACTAAATATGCTTCTTATTCAAAGCTGATGATTTGCCAGTTGCAGAACTTAGCTTTACAAAAGATAGATGAAATGCGTGGCTGCCTAGCTGGCCAGATAACATGCTAGCATTTGTGCTGCTGGTAGCACAGCCTAGCAGCAATGCACAGCAGCTATGGTAGAAATGCAGAGACTAGGCCCAAACTGCAAGGCCAGTCTTTTATGTGTAAAAAGACCATTGGTAATCAATGTGCAGATATAGGTAACGTTAAAAATACAGGGTTTTTTTCAATATATACCAAAGACGAACGATTAATTTGTTTGCAATCATTGATTATGTTGATGTAGCTAACAACTGTATGGTGCAAGTCGACGCAAATGCATGCTAAGCTGCATGCAAACACCAGCAACTAGCCAGGTTTGTTTAGCCAAATATCACTTCCAATAGGAGCATGGTGGCTTTCGACTCTGATAAAGCAGCTAACTACGGGTCAAAATATCTCAAATATGGTCAACTAAATATGCAATGATGCTTGCGAGCACAGGCCTCAACTGACTTCCATGCAACATAACGCTAGCTTGCAGGCTAACGCAAAGCTAAAAGAGAGCCAGAGCTTTCTTGCTCATCCCAGGCAATTTTCATCATCTTATAAATTCACCATGGCCTTGTTTTTTATGACAAACAGCAAAATGCAAGTTCGATGCAGTGGGAATATTCAGTTTAGTGCATTATGCAAATTAGCATAAACCATCCAAAACCCATCACCAATTATCTAGATCACGCTTGGGCAAAATGCATTAGCAATCTCAATTGTATTTGAGTATGGCACCACCTCCAGTAAAATATTAGTATTTCCTGTTTTCTTTAAAATGTAAAACAGGTTTCATTAAATGCATCTTCCCGGTTTATATGTATCAGTTCATCTTGTTGATGTCTGTCAGGGGGTTTGCTGCGTTTGCACTCTTCGCAGTTGCTATAAATCCAATGATTGCATCTATCAGGGTCTGTGTCCAGGCCTGCACACAAGGAACAATAATTCCTATGGATGCTCCAGACATACCCCCACCTCCACCCCGCCAGGTCCACCTAAAACCCACGTCTGTCAATCACATTCAATTCATATCCCCAACCTTCCCTTTCTCCACCCCGCCCACCCCCACGACACTGCTCTATTCCTGTTTATAATATTATTACTATGCAACTGTTTGTGTGACAATGCAGTGCACATAATGGCAAGGCATGGCACTATATATGAACCCAATGGCGACAATTTGTTTACATGGGCCACACCGTGTCCTGCAAAGTACCAATGATGCATGCACATTGTCTGAATCCAATGCATACCTTGCTTTTGCCGATCTCTCGTAACTCCATCCTGCTCCTGCGCCCAAATCACCAAATCCGGTTCCCGGGTAATTTCTATCCATTTATGTGGTGTATAATGTGTGCGATGAGGACGAAAGCAACGAGAACGTCGCAGAGCAGATTACGGAAAAAAAATCCAGTCTTTCCCGTTCTCGGTTTCAGGCTATTTTCCCCGGTTTCATAAGCAAGTCCTCAAGAGTGGAAAACAGCATATTGAAAGAGAAATGGAGGGGAGGAGGAGAAAGCTGGATGAAAAAAGAGGGGGGTCTACGGGGTTATAATCCAACCACCTCCAAAAAAAGCCAGTCTTTCTCCTTTTCCTACGCCTTTCACATTTATCATTTCCACGAACGCAGATTTAGTCCAAAATCAGTCATGGTCATGATGAAGATGCCGCGGATTTGGCCAGTGATGGACGAATTGCTGATAAACATTTGATTTGAATGCGTCCTTTTTCACTGTCTCTCCTCCCCTTTCTTCGGGCTAGTCTTTGCTACGATGCTAGCACCAGAAAAGATTGCAATCGACGGGCCACGTTGGTAGCAATCACTCCCCGTAGAAGAGCAAAGAAATCCCCAATTTCAAAATCGTTTTTTCCTTTGAATACAAATCGTTCCCACCCCCCTCCGGAGCAGAGCTGTGGGTTAGCAGCAGATGCTAGCTGTCAGTAACGACGCATCAAAATAAAACAGGGCTGCCTTTATTTCCCTAAATGCTTGCTCCTCTGATTTCTTCTTTCTTTGACCATTAAAGTAAAAGCGACGAGTTTGCTCGAACCGGGCGAAATACAACCAGAGTACGAAAAAACATAAATACCGAACGAGGAAGTGTAAAGAAAACAGGCCTCGTTTTAATATTTTTTACTCATTTTCCTCCGGAGACGCCATTTTTGAAGGCGGCTGGCCGCTGTCCGTCCTCCCTCTCCCCCTCTCTATCTCACCGCTGAGACTCACTCTGTGTCTGCGGTGACCTCCATTCACCGGCCCTCAGTCTGCCAACCAGTCCTGCATGCTTTTCAGATTTCCATCTTATTTAGAGGCTAATTATTATTTTTAAACTACATTTTACACGAACAAAAATGCGGTTTGTACTGAACGCCGCGTTCGGCTGAGACGCATTCGAGTGCAAAAATATTTTCAGTGATAACCAGATTTAGAAAGGCCTTCAGCAGTCGCTTTGCAAATTCACATCCGAATTGTGCAGCCTGTTTGAGAGACAGTGGCACTTCCTGCCTCCAGTCAGATGCTTAATTAGGCTGCAGTTTGTCTCTAATCAGTGGCATGCAAATAGGGGGTATTTTCTTCCTTACACATGCAAACATTCCTAAAGCTAGCAAGACCTATTTTGCTAATTTTATTATTTGGAAATCCTGTCTTGCCAGACCTCATGTGCACTTGATTTGTACGCCAGCAGATGGCACACTGGGTTTTATGATTATTATAAAGGAGGAGGAATCACTGGGAGTTGACACAGAGATGCTTTTGCTCATGCTCATATTTCATATTTTGACCAGGGTTTCCTGAGACACTATAAGTGGCTTTATCATCATATTAACCTGTCACCATCTCCAATTGCACACATCAGCCAAGACAATGTTAGAAAATTATTATAATACGTGAGCAGGAATATAAACTAGTTAATAATGATGTGAATGTAAATGTGATCTCTTTTGTTTACAGGTAATAATGATGCACACACTGGAGGCCCATTTGTCCAGGAATTCATTTTGTACATGAGTGTTTGTTGCCCCCTAGTGGTAAAATTAAATTTACTGTGTCATGTGCAAAACATTGGAGACAAGATATCTCCTGTATTTCTTCATACCATGATTTGTCCTATAATAAATATAACATGCACAGTGGACACGTCAGCGGTACCTTGACGGAAATAATTAAAAACACTTGTGCCTTTAACATCACTTGACCAATCAGTCACTTTTCCCTGTGCCATTATAAACAATATGTATATAATATAGTAATATATAATAATGTGTTTAATGGGATATAAAACATGTTATCATTGTTCTGATTTGCTGTCATTTCCTTCTTTAAATATTATAAAAAAAATACTGCTATTTAGAGGAGAAAACATACACCTAGAACATTCTACAATTATCAGTTAAAATGTTAAAAATCACAATACATTTTGATGAGTAGCATTGGAGAAATGTATTCCATTTTGGCTTCAGTAAAAAGCTATATGCATGTAAATGAATTACATTATATATATATATATATGATGTATGATGAAAAATCTTTGGAACCATGGGACAGAAAGTTACTCAGAGTTAAGTAAACCTCACAGTGATTCCCAAATGTATGCTGTGTAGATGAATGTAACTACACAATCAGGACTAGATGAGTTGGATGTACAAAATAAGAAGCAAATGTGTGTTCCTGTAGGGATTAACATCACTAATGCTTCCTACATGTGGTTTTATTTTTATCTTTAAAAAGCCTCAACATTCTGGATTATTTTCTGACTATACGTTGCATCCTTTCTAACGGCGTGTTCAACGCTAATTCAACAATTTATTGGAGTAACAAATGCTACAACTCTCAACCTCTAAAGCCAACAAAGCAGTTTACTGTAAAACAAGTCAGGCTTTCTTTTCAGGAAAAGGCCGTACCCTGTAGTGAGTATTTTAGATGCATTATGAGGTCTTTGTAATGCATAATGCCTGACTCAAAAGGTCTACTATCTGCATATTCATTAGAAAGACAATAAAACAAAGGGCAGGATTGAAAGCATTTAAGAATACCTTCATTTTATAGGTTGATATACATAAATGGGAAAGAATATCAGAGACAAAGGTAAACTAAAAGAAAGGAGCAAAGGCTCACTGTGTCAGAGCCTTAAGAGTTCATCACACATACATTCAGTGTCATGCTCCCTCCCTTCCTCTATCTCTGTAAACAATCTGTAACCATACTTGACCACAGTTCTTGCAGCAAACACCACCACAAACTTCAGCTCTTCTCCGTCAAAATGCCAGACTCTCACGATGGTATGCCAGCACCATGCCAGGTTATCAAAGAGGACTTTGACAAATGGTGAGTTCTGACAGGGATGATGTACAATATCGATGCTGAAAATGGTATGTATACAAAAATACATACTTTATATTTTCTGCAGCCAGTGTGACAGTTTTTGGTGAGTGTAAGTGCCAGTACAGAGTGTCCTTGTATAACTTTGTGCCCTCAAGGAAGATTCATTAACTGGGTTTGGGTTCCAACTAAATACTGGCCATTCTCAGTCATTACTTATATGTGGGACATCCAATGTATTCATATTAACTTGTCATCTGAGCTCAACATGTAATAGTGCTTGTGGGGTGATCATTAAGTCTAATTAGTGTTCATGTAGAATACTTGTTCACAACTTTTAGTGAATCCACTCTACATCATAGGACTAAGTGTTATAACATTTACAAAAGGGCCCTTACAGTGACATAAATGTCTTGAGAAGCAAAATAGACCTGAGGTTTAAAATAGGCTTCCACATGTATGACCTATTGCCGACAATCAGGACATTCCAGGCTGTTGGTTCGTGTTACGTGAACAAGCAACAGACGTTGGATGCGTGTACACGTGCAGCTGTGATTAGTGTTAGTGGAGCTTTGACAAATGCAGATAAAAGCAGCTATGAGGGTTTGAGTTGAAATACTTTATTATAAGGCTATACTGTAATAATCCCATCTGATGCACATGCAGACTAAATTTAGAGATATGTCCTCCACACAGTTTCAGGTGACTTCTAATGTGTTTATTTATTTAACACGTCTCCACATTTGTACATCATTCAATTTGCACAATTTTAACGGAAACCATGTTACATGCCAGAAAGGATAACCCAGCTACATGTGCAGAGTGATAAGTGTGTTTTGTAAATTCATCTTTGTGTTTCAGTGTCAGAGAGAAGGGAGAGGAGGCCTGTAATGATCTAATAGATGCCTTCCAGGCCTGTATAAAAACACTGTCTGAGGGATCATGAAACATCTTATTAAAATGTAAGTTCACACAAATTACTTTTGAAAAGTTTTTTTCCTGAATGGAGTAAAAAAACAACCATAAAACATAAACCCTGTGCATTTACACAAATAATCTGTGTTTGTAAACCAGATTACAGATTAACAATCTTTCAAAGATATTGTCAGTTGATACTGGGGTGTTACTTCTTTGGGATTTTTTTTCTTGCCATTTTGTCACATCACTTTATTGATTTCACTAGCAGATAACCAAGAATGACATCAGTGAGGTTAGTAGGAGATGAATACCGAATATTTTGGAGGATCATTTTAGTAAATTTAAAGGAGAACATGAAAAAAGAAAAAAATGTACAACTCAAACAAAGAAAAAGAAAGAACAATTAAATTAAAAAAGGAAATTGGATGTTGACAAATGGATATTGTAAAATGGCTATTTGAAAATTATAGGTAAGCTGGTCCATTTACAATATATAAGTTACTGACTTTGTGAAGTGATTGAGCTTCCATGTTTTTATTTTACATATTTGTATATAGATTGTCTGTTGTAGGATGAGTATACCTTTGAGGCCAAATTGTATTGTGTTGTATTTGGATTATCTGAATCACCCATTTTGTCACATATTCTACCTGTGATATTACAGTCTCATTACTTTTTTATTTATTCTTTTAAACCACAGCTTCACTTTATCAAAGTCCTCCTCTTTCCCAGCATTCCCTTCCTTGCGTATTGCACTGGACCAAACCATCTGAAAAACTGAAGAGGGGTGTGATGATACTGAGCTTCTGATACAGTGTACTTCTGTCAATGTGAACCTTTTTTTCATAAATGTCATAACTCCATTATGGACTCTACTATAACACTGCTTACATATGCACTGTAACATCTTTATGCACAAAAAATACAATAAATATAAAGCTTGTCTGTTTACCACACCATATATTGTCTTCATTGTCGTCATTTTTGTTATTTTCCTAAACTATAAGATGTACTGGCTATAGAAATCTCTCCACTGGCCAAGCCTAGGCTTCTATGTGGAATAGCTACTCTTAATGGCATTAAGAAGAGCTTGTTAATCTCTGCTTAATCCTCACATTAGTACCTGTCCTAAGCAGTCTAATGTTACTTTGTTTTCATTCTGAGCTCTTGCAATGAGTGTGGGGATTGTGGGAATACACAAAGAGTAGACAGGAGAAAGGACCTGGAAGAGACGTTTTTCCAGAGTTCCTTGTTCTCAGCAAAGATGAAAGGAAAAGGTGTTAAGACATTTACGCACAAGCTGGATGTTACAGTATAAGCTCTTGTGTAATTCTAGAGGACAGAGTGGATCCTGGTGCTGTCGGCTGAAGAGGTTCAGGACCAAGCTCTGGAGAGACTAAATTCACGTTAGGTGTCAGACATTCAATTGTGAAAGAAAACTGAGGTATATATATGTATGTTTGCAGGTTTATGAATAAGACAAACTTCATTTTGTCCTCACAACAACGGCATCATTTTTCTTCCCCCAGCTTTGCTTTTTGGACTCCCTTGTTGCCACAATTCTTTTATTTCAAATACTGCTTGTGGGAAAACCCAAACAAAGCAGGATATTTTACAATGTATCTGTCTTAAATGTAGACTTCCATCTTCCATTAAGGTAGATAGATTTATCATTCACAGCACTGATTTAAGTCTACTTATTTTCAATTTTGCACGGAAGTACTTTGATTTCAAAAGACAACACAGTGCGTCCCATTAGAATGAACCAGAAGAAAATAGTAGGATGAGTACACTTCCAGTTCTATTTCTGCCCCATGGTTGGAGACAAATCCTTCTGGCTGCGTGTAAATCATACAGCTAGGCGCAGATGAAGATGGGCTTTGGGGAATTATCCGCCCACACACAACATTTTAAATTGAGATTTTAGAGATTTTTCCAAAGCACTTTACAGAGGATACATTCAAATGTCCTACTTACCCTATTTTTTTTTATAACAGTGTCATCTCTGCATGATTCATTAAATCAACACCCAACACTTGTCTTTTCAGTTTCCTCTCCAGATGAGGAGGTGTAATGGGTCACCCTTTTTTAAGGAGGTGTGCTCAATGCTCATCAGAAAATATTTTTATAGTGTGGGTTTCAGTGAAGTTTAAATGTCCCATGGTCTGTTGAGACTTTCTGGAACAGTGCTGTTATCATCATGTGTCATGAGAATTCCCTAGTTCCTTTACAAAAACAGAAATTTGTAATGACATTTTGTAAATTGGAGCTGACAATGTTCATAGAAGGTGATGCAAAATATGTGCTTTTTATGTGAACCACAATGAAAATGTGTATGTAAACACATCTTTCACAGCAGACATTTTGACTTGTCATAGTTGGAAAAGCACAGGTGTTAACTTACTATTAACATTAACGATGGCTCCGTTCTATTCAAGTGCCCCAGTAACTCATGACAGTGTGACAGTGAGCCAGCATGCACAATAGCAGGTGCCTGAAACTGAAGCAGCTAAATGGAATTCAGCCATCATTATTTTACTATTTACACAGTGATTTCCCTATGTCTTCAGTGACAACAGTCTATCAGCAGACATTAAAACTAAGTGAACACACACTAATGAAGTTAAGCAGTTTGAAAATAGTCTATTAGGCAATTAGTGGTTGAAAGTAACTAAGTACTTTTATTCAAGTCCTGTTAATGCAGTTTTGAGGTACTTTACTTAAATTGAATATTTCCATTTTTATTTTATTCTCCACTACATTTCACGAGGAAATAATTTAATTTTTTCCCCAGTAAATATATTGATAGCTATTAAAAGTTACTTTGAACAGTAGCTCCGCCACCACTGAAAACATTTGTTGTTCAAAGAGCAGGCTCTCAGGTTACCAGAGGCACCACAAGAGGGGACTGGATCATTCCCAGGTTGCCATTTTCAAACTGGCCAGGGACAACATATGAAAATTTGCCTGCTGAGCTAAATCTGGCTCATTTACAGTTGCTTTGCTGTTGATTAATGAGCATTGTCCCTGTGAAATAAATACAAAATGACATGAAGATTTTACATTAAGTACAAAACATATGGTCACATGCACTTGAGAAAAGATTATTATGAATGAAGTATTTTACTTGTTATTGACAGGCGTGGAAGAAGAAATCAGATCCTTGAGTAAAAGTAATGCCATAATGTAAAACTACTCTGTTTCAATGAAAGGTTTCTGCATGTTTACTGCAAGTAAAAGTAGTGTTATCAGTAAAATAAAACTCATTATGCACAGTGGTCTCTTTCACATTGTTATATGTATCATACATTGTATTATTGTTTTATTATTATGAATGCATTAAGCAATGTTTTAGTGTCACAGCTGGTCGAGGTGGAGCTCATTTGAATTACATAAGGATACTGTTTAATCTTTAACTGCATCATATTCTACACATTAATTAAATGTTTTGTATGATAAATTTGAAGTAAGTACTTCAAAATTGTAAAGTATTTGAGTACATTTAAGTTACTTTCACCCACTGATAATGGAGTATTCCTTTTGCTATTGCAAAAGATCCCAATGCTTCTTCCACAACTGCATGCTATTAAATTATTAAGTTATGCTGCACCTCAAATTTTACACCTCATATTAAATCAAATTGAAAACAAAATACCACCTGTGGGACACCAGTGATTCTGAAAGGCCAGAAGCTAGGCCAAAGCACCCCAGCATCATTTCCCCCTAACAAGCAGCATCCCATCCGCTGCATCTGGCTATGTTTACAAATGTCTTTTATTATAACAGTGAGAGAAGTGTCCGCATCTGCTCACGGGGTCCACAGTGTGGCCACAGTGCTGAGGTGAATGCAGAGATAAGCGTATTTTGAGGAAAATGACCAGGAGGAGTAGGGCGGGGGAGGAGAGGCGAGAGGAGAGTGGATGGAGAGAGAGTGGGACCCGGATGCTGATGCGAGTGAGGCGAAGGAAGGAAGAGGAGAGAGAAAATATCGATTTACGGCAAGAAAACCAAAGGGAGTATAATACAGGGGCCTTTACCCTGCGTGAACTATTATCAGAAGTGAGGAGGGGAATAAGGCAGTCGATAATAGTGCGGGTTGATCTGCGGATATCTGTGTTTTTTTTGTACCTGTGCATCCGCCGGTGAGGGAGGAGGACACGCCAAAGGAGAGAGGAGAAGATGCTGTGATCCGCTACTTGCAGGGATGTAGAAACGGGGAGAGACAGGGAGGGGGAGGACTAGGCTACCTTAAAGATGGTTATTTTGCTAGGAATATGCGTTTCACCTCGAAATATTGTGAGAATGCGGCGGCAGTCTGATAAATCTTACCGTTTGGCGTTGCCTAGAAACTTCAGGAGGTGTCGGTTTTTTTGACAGGCGGCACGAGACGGCCGTTGGTCCAGGCGTTGAAGCTAAAGCTAGCCTCGCTGCTGTGTGGGAGAGCGGCGGCGAGGCTAAATAGCATGTTGTTGCACCTGTAAAACAGGCCTGACAGACAGAATAACACAGATTTTATTTTCAGTGCTAACATCCACTTGATGTATTTGGCGTTTTGTTGGTAAACTCAATCAGCAAAGGATATAAATCTTTGCAGAAGATGTGAAAAACACTGGTGGTTTTAAGGCTATAACGTTACTCTGCGATAATTTCCTTATTACCCGTAATATATATCTAGCTAGTTAACGTTATACATGTAAGTTAACGTGTACGAATAAGCTAGCTAATGCACAGAAGTGAACCTCTTTTAGTTTGCCTACCTTGTCATGTTTATATTTAGGGTAGTGGTCAGTATTTAACGCTTAGAACAGCCTAATAACTTGCCATCATCTCAGTTTCTCTGTTTTAATCTAGTAAGCCGTTTTTGTTAAATATCAACGTTATAACGTTACATGTTTACCGTGCTTCAGAACAAAAATATTAAGCTTTGTGTATTAACCAGGTTTAGATGAACAATGTGAATTTATCATCCAGATGTTGTAACTCAGCACCAGTTTGACCAGTGCATTTTTACACATTCACCTAGTAACTTTAGAGTGGCAGTGTTATCACTGAAATAGTCCTTCTAATTAAAGCACCATCGTGTATCCACCAATAACTGTATCCACTGTATAATATCACAGTGCAATAACCATTGTGCAGTAGTTGTAGTGTATTAGCCTCCAGTAAGAGCAGTATGAGTAAGGAACTGTCTCTAAGTCAGTCAGCTCAATATGTTGGGCCCTACCGACTGGAAAAAACACTGGGGAAGGGACAGACAGGTGAGTAAACCAAACTGCATTTTAAAATACTATTTCATGTAGAAATGTATACTGTAGATTATGTCTGTCAGTCTCTTATTTTTGCCTCGCTACACCTCTCTCATTGTGTCTTTCAGGACTGGTCAAGCTCGGGGTCCATTGTATTACGGGTCAGAAGGTAGCGATCAAAATAGTCAACAGAGAGAAGCTGTCTGAGTCAGTCCTGATGAAGGTACAGTATGACGCTGTTGAGGCTGTTGTAGTGACAATAATGCTATTTTTGCATATAGCAAGATGCGTTATGCTGTCCACTAACATGTGCTCCATATTCTCTATATTTAACTTCTGTATTAGTGTATAAATTAACATCTGTTCTGTTGCTTCAAAATTACACTTGTGCTCTGCTTTAGAACTGTATATCCTCTCCTTTTCTTTACATCTATCTCTTCTCTCTAACCAGGTTGAGAGGGAGATTGCCATTCTGAAACTGATTGAGCATCCGCATGTGTTGAAGCTGCATGATGTTTACGAGAATAACAAATACCTGTGAGTTTCCTCTCTGCATTCAAAAGAGCCTCACAACTGGGCTCAGTGCAGTCTGCATGCTTTTCTTTTGCTGAATACTGAACTTTGGAGCGGGGTGGGTATAAATATTACTCTAAGAACTGTATTAATCTGCTTTCATCACTCTAATCTTACTTTTCCTTTACCTCCTACAATTATTCTGAAAATGTTTTTTATTTATCTTACTCGCTAAAATGCTTTAACATTGATGTAAAACAGCTGTTGGAGTAGACAGGCAGGTTGGCTAAAAGTGAGTACAAAAAAAAAACTACAAGGTTTCATCTCAATATTGTGAGTCCCAGAATCCAACATCATACATTGATGGTATTAACAGTTTAAGAGTGTCTGAGGTTAGATGCTTTTATTATTATTATTATTTTCTTTTTTTTTTTTTTTGTCCCTCCTCTTGTCTCTTAGAGATGAACTTTTAGAATCACACTGTATGTCGACAGGTACCTGGTGTTGGAGCATGTGTCAGGAGGAGAGTTGTTTGACTACCTGGTGAAGAAGGGCCGACTGACTCCAAAAGAGGCCAGGAAGTTCTTCAGGCAGATCATCTCTGCTTTGGATTTCTGCCACAGTCATTCCATCTGGTTGGTTTTTGAAGAGAGCAGTGGTTCTTAAATTAAACTCTTAAAACAATGACAAATTAATGCCAATTTGATGTGTCATGGCATGTGTCATCAGCTGCCTTAGTCAGTAACATCAAAAATGTATCTTAAACATTCCTCTTTATTACTGACTTGATGTTTGCAGGCACTTATCATCCTTAAATGTCTTTTAGACAAATTGTCACAGTTTTGTAATAGCGTATCAAATCATAAATCAGTGGAAAAACTTGTGATTGTGCAGCATGAGTCAACAGTCACAGTTAAGATGGAATGCCATAATCAGCACTAGAAGACTTATAGTACCTGTTGTGTGCAGTCACAGAGACCTGAAGCCTGAGAACTTGCTCCTGGATGAAAAGAACAACATCCGCATCGCTGACTTTGGCATGGCCTCCCTACAGGTGGGGGACAGTCTGCTAGAGACCAGCTGTGGGTGAGTACCGAGTCCGACACTGTGAGGGTGTTCATAAATAATGTGTACACACATAAAAAGGTCATGTAAATCTACGCATATTACATAATGTATTCTTCACCATAAAGAGTACTGTAGTTTCCACAGAAGCTAAAGACTTTTTTTTTATACTGCATATATATATACCAGTTTTATTGCCAATTCTTCCAGAATTATAGGCATAGTAATGTTGCTTGTAACACATTTCTTTCATTATAGATCACCGCATTATGCTTGCCCTGAAGTTATACGAGTAAGTGTTCCTCAAATGTTGGTACCTGTAATATAAATGAGCAGAGTATGTTAATACAATGTACAATGTGGCAAATGCATCGTTACATGAACTAAACACAAACACATCACTAATTGTTTTAAAGTCATAAAAAAATCATTTTAAAAGTCTCAATGGAATATAGAGGCTGTCACTTGGGTTGTTTTGCATACAAGAATATTATCCAGTTCTGTCAACAAAACATGGTTTCACTGTTTTTTGGACTGAGACTGACAAAATGATGGATCATAATGGATTACGGTGTTTCTTTTTTTTAATTAAGATTTCTTGGGTAAGCCTTAAATGAGCTGAAATTATCTCAGTGAAGTCAATCAATGAATGTGGCTCATTTGGGTTTTGAAATAGTGAATTCACATGGATTCTGACTTTGGCAGGGAGAGAAATATGATGGGCGGAGAGCAGACGTGTGGAGCTGTGGGGTCATCCTTTTTGCGCTACTGGTGGTAAGTCTTTTAGTCCTGTTTTTACAGGTTGGTCCCTTTGTAAATAGTACCCCTTTGTGTGTTTGCAGTTCTTACTTCCCCCTTTTTAAGTCAACTTTATTTTAATCTGCCTTTCTTTTATTCCCTCTCTCCTTTTCTCATACAGGGCGCCCTGCCCTTTGACCATGACAATTTACGCCAGCTCCTGGAGAAGGTGAAGAGCGGGGTGTTCCACATGCCCCACTTCATCCCTCCGGACTGCCAGTCTCTGCTCAAAGGCATGATTGAGGTCAACCCTGAAATAAGGCTCACGGTATGAGACTGAGAGATGTGCTCACACACAGGCGTCTCATACACGGGGTTTGAATGCTGCCTAAACACCTGGAATTGATACAATTCTCATATGCAGGCTGTATCCAGAGATAAATTGTCCACAGTGAATTGGGATTGCCTCTCATTCCTTCCTTTTGAATATATGGGAATTGAAGAGAGCAGCTTTATTGGACTGCTGTCATTAATATTAATCATTTTAGATGCCTGCTTGTCTTTACTTTTGCATTTTGTGGCTGGATCTCTAGCATTTTGATTATCAGAGTTGACATGGATTAGAGACATAGTAGACGATTAGAGTTTCAATTACGGGATAGTTCCGGTGCAAACCGGATGTCCATCACCTTCCGCTTTCTTTGTGTTGGCATTCTAAACTCCCGTCGATTTGAAGAACATTCTCCGAGCTAGAACCTACAATGAAATTGTGTTTATCTTTTTTTTGGAGTAAGATTCTCATCACACACTCGACAAGCCATTTTAATTCCAGAACTCGCCTCCCTACGTGCACATGGTCCACCTAAACAAGTTTCTTCCTGAGGATATATTGCAGGGGCACTGT
The DNA here is from genome assembly GCF_008315115.2 of Sander lucioperca. Lineage (NCBI taxonomy): Eukaryota > Metazoa > Chordata > Actinopteri > Perciformes > Percidae > Sander > Sander lucioperca. Next base: position 13,310,699 of record NC_050194.1, on the reverse strand, counting down.
ACCACCACCCAAGACGATTGTGATTGGTTTAAAGAAATGCCAATAAACCAGAGCACGCTTTTCTCTTATCCAGGAAGGTTGTGTGGACTAGCCAGACCTTCCTCCGCAGCACTGTGGAGATGATGTGGAGAGATAGGTCTGGCAATGCGAGACTAGAGATACAGTTGCATTTACATTGGTGCATTGTTTTAGGTGCATTATAATTAATCAGAAGGACGCATGCACATTGTGATTATAATGTACAATATTCAGAACTTATTAGGTGTCTTGTGCATGTTAAGAAAAATGTCTGTTGTGAAGTGTTAACCCAACACAGCTTTGTGGCCATATGGCTGTTAACAGACTGTAGAAACTAATGGCCCCATCTGCCCTGTCACCCTTTAAAGCTCGAGGCCATCCAGAAACATGCCTGGTATCTGTGAGTATATATTCATTTTTACACACTTGACTGTTGAATAAAATAGTAATTTAAAGTGATGCATCAGATTTAATCGTATATGCGACTATAGCTGTCATTCATGTGGGTTTCATTGTGTGTTATGTGTGTGTGTGTGTGTGTGTGTGTGTGTGTGTGTGTGTGTGTGGCTCCCAGGGGTGGTCGTAATGAGCCATGTCCTGAGCAGCCTCCTCCCAGGCGAGTGTGTGTCAGGCGAATCCTGTCCCTGACTGAGCTAGACCCAGATGTGTTGGACAGCATGCACTCGCTGGGTTGTTTCCGAGACCGAGGCAAGCTCACACGGGATTTGCAATGTGAAGAGTAAGTATTTATTTCAACTCTTAACTGTGTTTCACAGTGCCCGATTGTACACTGAGTGACCAGAAAAATAGAAACACTTAGATATAATGCAATTCAATAGCCATGTAATAGACACACTACTGCTTTACTTACAATGGACAGATAGGGCGCCCAGATAGCTCAGTTGGTTGCCCATATATAGAGGTTTACTCCTGGACGCAGCGGGCCCGGGTTCGACCCCGACCTGCAGCCCTTTGCTGCATGTCATTCCCCCTCTCTCTCCCCTTTCATGTCTTCATCTGTCCTGTCAAAAATAAAGGCCGAAAATGCCCAAAAAAATAATCTTTAAAAAAAACAAAACAATGGACAGATATGATATGAGGCTATGGTATGGAATGATGTGGAAATATATCGAAAGGTTATATCATTTACATACATGGAGTAGCAAAAGAAGAAAAAATATATAATGTTAACGTGTAAAAATATATAATGTTAACAAGATACAATAACAATACAGTACATTGGACAACAACATTAAACAGAAAATAAGATTATTAAAATCTTAAAACACCTCTCACGGTGTCAACAATTAAATAGTATATGTTGCACAAATTTAGTTATACTTATAGTTGTACTTATTTCAGGACTGTTGTATTGGATTGTGTACGGGAGTTAGTATTATTCTGGTTACTCAGTCATGTACTTGAAGAGTTTCCGCATCTGATTTTTATTGACCCCCGTGTATTGTGGACAGACATTTTGAGTGCTGTCTGAAAGCGGAGAGGGGATATGGTTTCCTCTCCATCATGCCGTGTGAAACTCCTGTTCTGAATCAGGTTCAGTGACTCGCCACAGGGTTAAAGCATGCAAGATGGTGGATACACTGAAGCGGTGTGATCTAGCCTCACAAACATCAAAGTCATGGTGCAGTCAGGTGCTCCTTGTCACATCAAAGTGATATTGAGGGCTTCAAATGATGCGCTGGTTTGTGCTCGAAAAGGTCTGCATTTTGTTGTTGTGACGTATTAAGTATCGGACTGCAGCATTTGGCGGATCCAACCCCTGAACAAAGCTTTGTATGGAACAGTGTGAGAAGGAGTATTTATGTTCTGTCCAATCTCTTCTAGTGATTTTTTTTTTTTTTGCGGAAAGTAGTGGATAAACACATCATCAGTTGAATAGAATGAACTGTTAATATACTGTGCAAAGCAGGCGTACCTACTCTAGTCACATATTGCTCCTTTCTACTTTGTCTTCTTCTTTCCAAATTTTACCTTCTCATCCAATGACTTTCTTTCTGTTTCTCTCAGAGAAAATCAAGAGAAGATGATCTATTATCTGCTGCTGGACAGGAAAGAGCGCTACCCCAGCTATGAGGATGAGGATTTGCCACCGCGCAATGATGTAGGTCAGTCTTTAGGGGGCAGGAGGGATCCACTCAAGGGCGAGAGCTGCTTTTCTCAGCCTCAGTTTCTGTGAAGGAATTGTACAACAGTCAATGTCGGGTGTCGCACACAGGTACTCATTACCTCTGCCAATGAATTTGCAATTATTTGATTACATTTTGGATTAAATATTTTTGCACTGATAGCCTAAGAATCAGTAACTGTGATCTCCACTATTAGCAATACAACGTAAAGCAATATGAAAGGCAGACAGACAGACAGAAATGTTTGCCCAAGTGCCTCTATTGTTGTCTTTATGGTCTTTATTTTTATGGAATTATGTGTAACATTTTACCAACAATAAGTCATAATTGTATTTTAAGATATTCAAAACAGACTTTGCAGGACATCTACAAGATTTCTCTATGGGACAAAACTGGGAGAAGGTAGCTATTCTGTATGTGCAAACAAAGCTATGTTTATCACAGTCACAAATAGTGCAGCGAGCCAAAGGCCTGTGGAAAAAATCACTTTCAACATAATCATACTTTCTAGTACTGCAAAAGAGAAAATAAACGTGATGAAAGTGATAAAAGGGAGCGGGATGATGAAGATGCAGCAACATCTCTGACTAACAGGAAGCAATAGGTTTTAATTTGAAATGTCTTTTTATTTTGAGAAACACTTTAACAATACCGCTTCCAGGGGAAAGAAACAAAAAATCTTTTTGAGAGAAATCTTTTTTTTTTTTTTTTTATGGTAGTTGCACAACATATCATGTAATGTTATTAAAAAAATGCAGCTTTAACATAATCTTTAAACTGCTATTGGATGTTGGTGAATCCTGTCATAACTTCATGGTGGTATTCTACAGCAGACCCTCCTCGAAAGCGTGTTGACTCTCCAATGCTGACGCGCCACGGCCGCTGTCGCCCTGAGAGGAAAAGCCTGGAGGTACTGAGTGTTACTGAACAGGGGTCTCCTACCCCACCTCGCAGAGCCCTGGACACAGCTGCACACAGCCAGAGGTGCACTATATTATGTTTATACAGTACACACACTCTAAATGTTGCATACCAAGAATGCATGTAGCACACAGTTTCTTGTTGGCTATACACTGTCTTTGTTCACAATCTTTTGACCTCTGGTCTGTTTGTCAGGTCTCGCTCAGTCAGTGGAGCATCAACCGGTCTCTCCTCCAGCCCTCTCAGCAGTCCCAGGGTAAGGGCATGTTGGCCAACTTTTAACAAACTCTACACCGTTTTGATTTGATTACCTGCACTGTCTCGGAAACATGATGCAAGCATGCTTTAGAAAATATTGAATTTCCAACATTAATTTGTATTATTTCACTCCTACCTGTAACTTACAAGTACAGTTAAAGGATAGGTATTAGAGATATTCACACTTTTTGGAGTCCATCTTAAAACAATAGTCAGGTGCCCATATGGGCCTTTAAGCTGTATTAATTCCTCTCGTTCAGACTGGCCTTCCCAATGCTTCCCAAAGTTACAGTTGTTTATTGAATTGCCTCTTTGGGTTTTTAGCCCTCTACTGCAGCTCGGCAACCCAACATTGCTCTGAAAGCCTCATATTAGCTTAAGATAAGCTTTAGGGAGGATTGTGGATTTTGTCCCTCATCACTGATATTGAAAGCACATTAAGAAGGGATATCTTAATAGCCAGTATGAACAGGATGAATGACTTCAGCAAGCAAAAAATCTTTCAATGTTTATATGGGCACCGAATTATTGTTTTAGGACTGACTGAACAATTGTGATCCTTTAAAGCTTCAATCTTCTATGTGTGTGCTCAACATGGTTAGACTTTCCATTGGTCCCCAGATTGTACATTGTGCTCATATCTAGGCCATGTATATTCTGACGGTTAGGTGATAACGTTACTGTGTTAACCAATGGTAGTTTGGGATTTTTAAGTATTGCTGACAGTAAGATGGGACTGGTCAATAATTCCGTATTATTAGTTATTATCTCTTCAGAAGTTCTGTGACAATATTCCCATATCAATATATTGTGGTGCACATGGCAATATGACAGATAACTAAATTTGACCAATATCTGTCTAAGAATTTAATCTTTAATACTGTAAAACATATTGCTTTGGTTGTTTTACCATAACACCATTAGACTCAATTGTATGAACATGTGTTTAGCTTTTTACATGTCATTTTGAATGTGTTACTAATTATAGCATACACTATCAATATTGGAATGCTGATATACCAATAATATATAACTTTCGCAACTTTTTTTTGCCAGTATTGCCTACCCCGATATTAAAAAAAACGTAACCACACTCCACAACCCTCTAAAATATCCATTTATCAAGCTCCTCAGTCAGTCATTCTTACACATCATCACAACACCAGTTCCTCAGATTAAATCTCACCCAACAGGAGGTTTTTGTGGCATTTTTCTTCTGTCTTCATGTCACTTCTCTTCCTCACCATGCATGAACTAGCTGTATGCACAGTTGTTAAGAATGTACCATAGAACTGTAAATTAGATGATTTATTTTGGTTTATGGCATTATTTGCTTTCTTGGTCTGCTCAAGTTCTGAACTGCATTACATTATTAAACAGTCCATAGATGGTAACTGAATCAACCTTAACTGCCAGCAATAACTAAACAGTAACACCTTCACTGACACTGTCCTTTGTCACTGCATTTTAAACCCTGTCACAACCACAACTGTCACTAAACCTTCACTCACATAAAATACTAATGGCACAAAAGACTAAAGCCCCGAAATGAAAGCTTTTATAGTAGTACTGCATTTGACACTTTCACTACTCACAAGATACACTCTTTTGTCACGAAGCATGATATTCATTTCCATGCTTTCTCCATGTTCCATCCCCTCTCTTTCTTGTTATCCATCTCTCTTACCCCCCACCCCACCCCACAAACCCACTCCCCAGTCCTATCAAAGCCCCGTCTTCACTTTCAGCCAATCAGACGTCACCTCTGCCACCGCTACCCCCCTCACAAAGGAGCCCAAACAGGGAAACGCCACAACTCCTCGCTCAGCACGGGCTCATGACAAGCTCAAAGCTCCCCCCAACCCAAAGACCCAGACCCTGCCCACCAAAGGACCGGCCGACCGACCCCATCTGCAGCCCATCAAGTCCTTGCCTCTGCACAACCCATCCTCCCGCTCACCCTCTCCTTCTTCGCTCCTGTCACCCATCCCGCGTTTTTTCTTCCCGTCGTCCTCTGTCCTAAAGTCAGTGACTAAGAGCTTCTACCCAAACTCTGCCCACTCTGTGCCGCAGGTCACTCCCCAAGGCTCTCCGTTGCCCACACCCTTGGGCACCCCTGTCCACCACCCTCACCACCCCTCCTCTACCCCGCCCTCCTCTTCCTCGTCCTCGTCCTCCTCGCGGGCGGAGGGAGGGGGAGGGGTGGGCTCGCTGTCGCTGACCCCGCCCTCCAGCCCAGGAGGGGGAAGCGGCATGGCAGCCAGCAGCTCTGCCCACTGGAGGACTCGCCTCAATTCTTTCAAGAACAACCTGCTGGGCTCACCCCGTTTCCATCGCCGTAAACTGCAAGGTGAGTTTGGTACGTTCACCTTAATATTATGCGAGTTTCATTTTTTTTCTTCCAATGCACCAATATCTGTATAGGACAACTAAACTAAAGTTGGTCATCAGTTTCAAAAGGTTTCCTCCATTCTTACACTGGTAAAACATGAATTTTCTGTTTTAGCATACAGTATACCAGACCCTTTATAATGGCAATGGATTATATCTCAAATATTACACTCTTCTGGCTTCCAGCTAAAGATCTAATTTTGTACACAAATGTTAATTTTAATAGTGAGTTGTCTCTTTCAGTTCCTACATCAGAAGACATGTCCAGTCTAACACCAGAGTCCAGCCCTGAGTAAGTCACACTCCTTGAGATAAATTGCTGAGGTGTCACTTGTTTTCACTCTCTAAAGCTGTGTGTCTCTGCTCTGGGATGTTTTCTACGGCTCCGTGTATTTGCTCCTACTGTATATTTTTTGTTTGGCTACCAGGCTGGCTAAGAAGTCGTGGTTTGGGAACTTCATCGGCTTGGAGAAGGAGGAGCAGATCTTTGTGGTGATCAGAGACAAACCACTGAGTTCTGTCAAAGCCGACATTGTCCACGCCTTCCTGTCTGTGAGTATCTGATGTGGTCTGTCTTTCGCGCCTCTCACTATCAAAGCTCGTTTGTAGAAAGCATGGCTCTCACTGGCACAGCTGTAAGGACTTCACACGCACTCTCATACTGTACGCACTTGCTTTCTTTCATTATTTCACTTTTCTCTTTATTTCAATCTTGCTCACTCGTGGCACGTTGATGGATCACTTTGCTTTTACCAATGGCTCAACTCTTTCTCTCTTCTCCTCACCCTCGCCCTCACCCTTTGTCTCCCTATACTCACGTTGGTCCCCGTACCTCTCCCGCCTCGTAAGTCTGTCGGTCTCTCTGCTTCTTCTCTGTCTCCCCACCACACAGATCCCGTCACTCAGTCACAGCGTTCTCTCCCAGACCAGCTTTCGAGCCGAGTACAAGTCCTCCGGCGGCCCCTCCGTCTTCCAGAAGCCCGTCAAGTTCCAGGTGGACATTGCTTTCTCCGAAGGCGAGAGGGAGCGAGACAGGGAGAGGACCGAGAGGGAGGGCAGGAGGGAGACGGGAATCTACAGCGTGACCTTCACCCTCATTTCAGGCAAGTGGAGCGGACATTTAACCCTTTCAATTGGGAATTGAGTTAAACTTTATTAACATTTTTTAAGTAGTTTTGGTTGTACTTACTTAAAATAAAAGTTTGGCATTTTGGTGAAGTACGCAGAATGGCTTTCTGGCAGAGAGTTATAGGAGAGGATAAATACCGTTAGGTTCATTATGTTACTGTTGGACAGAACCAGGCTAGCTGTTTCATCCTGTTTCCAGTCTTTATGCTAAGCTAAGCTTACAGGCTGCTGGCTGTAGCCTTATGTATCAATTTTGTATTATCTACCTTTAAGGACAGGAATATTTCATAAACTATTCCTTTAAATAAATAAAAAAAATCCTGGCTCTGGATGCTTGGCCAGATCTTTAGTCATGTTTACTTATTCTCTGATTCAGACATTTCCTGAATTAAATCATAATTTTGTTACTTTTAATACTTAAAGTATATATTAAATATATATTTTAAGACTGAATTTTGTGTAGACATTAGCAGTGATGCATCTGAGAAGTAAGTGGCCTACCAAATTAATTAAAAAAAAAATAAAAACACAGCAACACAACACAGCAAAATATGATTTGAAAATAGTATAGTTATGGTTTTGGTACTGAAACTGTTCACCTATAAGCATTGAAACACACAAAGCATGTGATAAGTTTAAAGCAATGATAAAATCAAGGAATACAAAATTATATTCATAGAGAGAGATGACTCACCCAGTTACAGAAGTCAGGAAAGATTCGACCACTCTGAGGAGTCAGTCACTTATAGATGCTTACATCAAAGCTCACACCTCTCTACAGGATTGGTTGTTTAGGGGGTTTGAGCTTCTCCTCCCAAGCCACCAACCTATAGGATGACAGCACATATTGCAATCACAGCATTTTTTTAGGATCATTGTATAATCATCTCAAACTTTGGTAAATTAATATTCAACTCACTCCTCAACCTAATCTCAAATGATTTCCCTTTCTTCTGCTTCCACATCAGCACCACGAAAAAAAGTCCAACACATGACCAGTACATGCAATCACCCAGGGGGTTATGTCATGCACATGTAGGAAAGTGTAGATGATGAATCAAAAATACTTTGTCCCCAAACTCAAGTATCATATTATGTGGTGCATCTCCAGGTCCGAGTCGCAGGTTCAGACGAGTGGTGGAAACAATTCAAGCCCAGCTTCTCAGCTCCCATGATCAACCCATGGTGCAAGCCCTATCTGGTGAGACTGCTTTTACACACTTGTGTCCACCAGAGTAAAAAAAAAAAAATCATTTTTTATTTTGGACTTTTTTCTAGGTACGTACAAGAGCAGTCGTATTTAACGATGAGACAATTTTCTTTTTGATGTGTTTCTTTTTTGAAATATCTTTTTTTTTGTATGTTCTTCTACATGACCAATACTTCTTTATTTGTGCTGGAAACATCTTTCAGTATTTACAGAAGAGGATGGTGCTATTTTCACCATGGTCTGTCCAAAACCTGCTATGCCATGAGCATTCTGTTTATATTCACATGTAATCTTTTGCTCAAGCAGTTTTTCCATCGCCTGCAGCGGCCAAAGCAGAGGGAGAACGGTAGTTGCCGCCTCTGACTTTCAGGCTCACCCCCCACTTTTTTAATCACACCTGCATTTCATTCATTCCTGGCCCTGACCCATAGACACATGCATCATGTTTACGTCGAGAGTCACTTTCCTGTTCTCCTCTCCTGATCCCTTCCCAGATGAGAAGAATGGTCGGCCCCATGGGACCCCCACCCGCCAAAACTCGAGGCGCTCTGAGGGTGGGGGCGACAGGTGTGAGTGGGGCGACCGAGCAGATGGCGGAGGCATAGGCGGCAGCGGGGGAGTTCTGCAACGCAGAGGCTCGGCAAAGGAGAGAACCCGACTGCTGTCCTCCAACGGAACCCAATCCCAACCGTAGGATAGAAAGTGAGACCACGCAGCGGGATGCCTGAACTACACCAGAAAGAACACAGTGTAACTTCATTTCCAAGTATCCCTGCAAGCCATGAGCTACTCCTACTCTTCCTTGACTAAGTTATTGAAGGTGCTTGACCATAACAAGGATTGAGCCTTTTCCCCGTCACGCTTTTTTTTTCTTCCTCAACTCAACATTCTTTTGATCTTCTGGATCACCAGGATTCCTACCCTTAAATGAGAACCAAGTGTTAAGGAATCACCCTTTAATGAAAAAAAAAAAATATGTGAATGAGCAGTTTTGGTATCCATCATAGATACAGCTTCACAGATCAAACTAGGAATTTTGAATTGCTAATGTGCATGCCAGTTAGCAAATCAGCCTGCTAAAGGATGCTGAAATGATCAGATAGGCTAGTCTACCATATCATTGTAATACAGTATCCGACACCAAAAAGAAATAATGGTCTTACTCTTAAAAGTAACCAGTGCGCTCATATCATTATCAAGCAACATGCAACTACCAGTCCATACTGAAAGAAATATAGATGTATCTCAGCAGATGAACCCTAAGAGTTATCAACCTGCTCCCACTTCAGTGAGTGGTGAAGAGCTGAACAAAATGTCCGCATTTTCTCAGGAGAAACTACACCCTGGAATTCCAGCAGTGTCTTCTCCTGAGGTAAAGAAAAACCAACAAAGTAAGCTAAGTAAGTGAATGTGAAAAAAAAAAATAATATTTTTTTATTTAGTTTTTATTTATTGTTTACAAATGTATTTTGAGGATGTCAGTAGCAGAGTGATAGCAGTAAAGACAGTAACTGAAAATACTCTACAGTGTCGGAGAGGGGAAGCTGACCAGTTGCTTTTAAGAAGGCAATCTTTTAAAGTTAAACGTTGTGATTCTTTTGTATTTTCTTTTTACTCAGAGACAATATAAAACAATGCATCTAAGATTTTCGCATTGGACTCCTGTTGCTCTGAAGAAAAGTATTTTTGATTTGAACAGAAATATGAACATTACTTTATGAAAAAAAAACAAAAAAAAAACACTATGAGTGAATAGTTCCATGAACCTCATCACAGCTGTTTGTGCCCAGATTGAATGAGAAAAGCATTCCTGGGCCGCGGATCAAACAGAAGCCACCTTTCTCGCCGAGCTTGTCTCCTATTGCCATAGTATTCATTTCCTGACTCAGAATAAAATAAAACAACAAAAAAAAGACAACGGAAATTCATCAATGGACATTTTCATAATGCCGGACTAAGGCTTGCGATGTCAATTCCTTGTTGAACGGGACTTCAAAATGGGAAGCAAACAAAGAGTCTCCTAACCCCATGCTCCTCACTTCAGTGTTCACCAACAAGCCAAGTAGTCCATCACTGCACCCACGCTCATCGCCAGAGAGTCGCACCATTCTGCAAGCAGACGTAGCAACTCTGGACAGTCATGTATTACTCCAGCACTCTATCAGACTACAGTAGTTGATGTTTTTCACCAGTCTTCCATACAGCACAATATGCAACAAAAGTGCAGAATGTTTTCAGAGAGATACACAGTGCTACAGTTTTGTTTATTTTAAAGGTATTTTGTTTTTGTTTTTATATTTGTCCACTTACTTATCCATCTATTTATTTATATTTATTTAATTTGTTGGTCACATGGTTGTTTGTGTCATGTATTTGTTTACAAACTAGATTTTATGCCAACAAAAATTCATCAAGAGCTGATTCAAGAAACCTGTTCTATTTCACTTCTCATTATAGCAGTACTGACAAGTTGCTCTGATCTTACTTCTCCAATGATGTTTATATCTTACATCTCTTTTATCACGCTTATCTCTGGTAACTGGAACGTGTGTGTGTGAGACGGGTGGATGGTGGCTGAGTGAGAGTTAGCTGAAAACTTTGCCGCAGATGCATTTTGAGCCGATCACGTACGGAGATTTCGACTGACCCAGGAATATATTACATTACAACTAACATAGCCAAACCCTACCAGGCATTCTCACACACATTAAAATGCTTGCAAATTTGCGTCATCTCTTGCTTTTATGCCTTGTCCCTTTGACCTGTCTGTCTGCCTCTTCACCTGTCGTGTAGCCATCACCACAAGAGAAATTGTACAAAGTTGTTTGCCTCACTGTCCGTACGCACTCTTTGATTGCTCACCATCACCACTTTCATCTTTCTCATCACCACATCACCTCCACTTTCATTGACCCAACTCTGGCTAAGATTGTAAACTATTCTCCATTCATAAGGGTCAGTAGAATAAGGTGTTTAAAAAATGAAATGTCTGTATCATAATTTAAATATAAAAAGTGCACTATTATAACTATTGCCTGTGATAAAAAGAACAATTATGGTTGAATTGATGGTCAAAATAAAGAGAGATCCACCTTATTGTTATGGTTACAATAATAAACCCTAAATTCATGTGTGTGTCTATTTAGTTTCTGGTTTAAAATGGCTTATGTTCATTTTACGTGGCTGTTTACTGTTTCTTTTACTTTGCACTAATGCCGAAAAAGGTAAAGCCTTAGATGCAAACATTATTGTAGTATTTGCTATAATATCAAATACTATAATAATCACAACATTAACCTAAACCTAAATGGTCATTATTCTCAAACAAGATAAAAGTGAGAAAAAGTCTACTTTTCCGCAGGCTGTCAATCACATCTTATAGGTTTCCTAAACAAATTGATTTTTCAGAGCTTTCAACACATATGGGGTTACAGAAATCTCACCACCATAACATAAGACTGAGAAGTTGAAAGTTACAAACAAAATAGTAAATGGACTTTGAGTGAAAGTTGTTTATTTTTTGTCAGTTTCTTTTTTGTCAGTTTTATCCAGTGAAACAAAAACAAAAAAGGCTTGCCAGCATTTTTCCACTGACTGACATTTTACTGTAGAAAAAAATATTTGCTATGCCACGGATTATTTCTTAATAGGTTTTATTCAAAGTATACGACAGTCAAACGTTAAAACATTGTAATTCACCTTACATGGAACGTCAAATAAATTCCTAATCGTGAGATGTTGACATAGGCTTCTCTCCGCCCCTTAAACGTAACAGCTCAGGCATTGACACAACTCACTGCGCGATTGCGACATTTCCGACAGTCGCTGAAGGCAGCATCAGCTCCATCCAGGATAGCGCAGCATCTGTAGTACAGTTCAGTGGAGAGGGCCGAGGCCACAGCAAAAGACGCCGGGCAATTGGTCGTCGTCAGAAGTTAACACTCGTTTTCCTGCTAATCTGGATCCTGGAAATTTCGTAAACAACAACAGGTATGTTAACAGGGTTATGACAATGTTGTAGTGCGTCGCAGTGAAGACACACACAGTCGCATCTTTCCATGAACGTTAAGAAGCTCCATCAGCATCTGTTAGTACCTAACGTTAGCTCACTACATAATAGGCTGGACGCTCGGCTAGCTGTTAGCTAGCTAGTTAAAACGTCAGCTAGCGTTAACGTGCATCAACTGGCTTTCCATATTTGTAGCATAAAAGCTAACAGTGTGGAGCTTTCCGATATAATAACAATAATACGTTAATATTAATAACAATACGTTGATGACTAAATACGTAAAGCTGATTAATAATACTGGTACTACTGGTAAATCACATTTTACTTTGTAAACAGGACCTTGCTTAGCGTTATTTCTTTACTAAGATGTAAGGTTCCGGTAGTGTTAGCTAGCTATAATGACATTCCCCCCCCCAATTCCTGTCTGCTCTTGGCTGAAAGGGCTAGAGGGTCATCTTGAATGTTAACGTTGCTCAGCAAATAATTTAAATTTGTGTCCTACCACATGCCTCATATAGTCAATGGCACATTCAGTGCATGGGTTAACTAATGTTTCTCCATAGAGTTTACATAGTAGCCAGTTTATGGCAGTCAGAGGTTTTTTGCTTGTTAAACATTGAAAGGTGACCAACTGTTCCCAGCCCTGTCTCATAAAACACTGACAATACATAAGGAAATGGCTTACATTGGCTTTAATGTTACTTCTCAACATGAGAATCCACTCAGTATGTAACGTTACGTTTATAGACTGCATTCCTCCACTGAAGGAGAATAACTTTATTTATGAATAGTTTTCAAACAATATAAGACGTTTTTCAGTAAACCAGATTAAAGCCCAGCAGATCATGAAGTTTGATGACGTGATTTAAAAGATGATAGTTATTTAGCTAGAGATTCATATCTAGGAAGCTCCACAGTGAAGGGCTGAACAGTGAAGGGTTGAAAGTCACCTTAAGTAATAAGGCATGTTTTAGGAAAAACAAGAAATGCCCTACCTAGGGACAACCATTACTGTAACACGGAGCCAGTGTGTAAACATTTAAAATCAAATTACAAACTGTGTGACCAGTAAAAAAAGAGTACATTCTAGTATGAACACACATGTCTTCGTATTGATTAAAAGTAGCATCTGGTATGATTCTAATGGTGCTAATACGGCATCGGTGCCTTAACGACCGGTATCTACCGGACCGAATAAGCAACGCGGATTTCGGTGCCACTTAAATGCCTGCACTTCTCTCTGATGCTCCAAAACGGACGTTAGAGGCAACTGAAATATCGCCGCATGTGACGCTAGTTATCACTACACTTGGCAGCAGGTAACGTTAGCCTACCGTTAGCTAGCAGCTGGATTAAACACGGTTAAAATGCTGACAGCTAAACGGTGTAAAAGTGTGTCTGTATTTCACTGTAGAGGATTCCGACAAGTCTGTAGCTGCCGTTGTCTGAAAAACAGCCTCGTGGTGCATTCAAGGTTATTGTAAAATACCCTTTTCCCATCCAGTGGTTGTTTTTGTCGTTTAACAGGAATTTACTGGTGAAATAAGTTATTATTATAAGTTATTGTTATTACATTTTTAATAAATCATTTTATTTTGACCCTGTGGCCTTAGCAATAAACAAGCCGTTCTTTAATATCGCCGGTTTGCAGGTATGTGATTTAAACAGTATCTTATTTTACAATAAAATCTGCTTTATATGATAGTGATGTCATGTCCACAGTAGCCAGCTTATAACCTTGGTACTGGTTGTCAGTTGTTTGGGGATGTGCAGGATCTTTGTGTTATTGGAGAATTCAAACACGAAAATAACATATAATAGTACTTCAGAGTTCAAAATTCAAGAATATTTCTAGTATGTCTGTTTTTGAATTATGTGATTGCTTAAGTCCTTATATCAAGCAGGTACAGGGTTGTGTCAGCGCTTCAGGAAAACGTTATTTCATGGCCTCATGCAACATGAAAACAAGGAACAGAGAAGCTTGGATTACAACACAACCAGAGAGAGTGTGACTTGCTTATGCCCAGGACGTCATTACTCCACTATATCTTTACATAGCAAATAGTTGTTTGCTGAATTTTGAGTACAGCCCCTTTAAAAACCTATAAACTGTAACATCTTTGAACAGACTTTACTATTCATATCCAATTCCCCTTATTAAGTACTCTATTCAATTATACTATATCTGTATCCTTATCAAGAATATCATTGTTAAGCTGTGTCATTGTCCGGCAGTCATTTTTATAACACAGCTGTAAAGACATGAGCTCTGAGTGAATTGGGAATCAAAGTTGCGGAGATGTTTAGGATTACTACACTGTCAATGCAGATTAAGCTCTAACATGTATTCCAGTGGACCAGTGTTCCATAAAGTGGCTCCTTCGATGTGCGGGCAGTCAGCACTAAACTGAGCCGGTGTGTTGGCACTGAAAGAAATGGGCTGAAATCTACTGCTGTTAGTCCTTGGAACAGGCACGACTGTATCTGCCAGATCGGAGCTAAAGAGCAGAACCCCAATGGGACCTGCGGACGATGAGGGAATTGTGCGTGTGTTTGTCATTTTTAGACATACACAATTAGAGCAGACGTGGCCTCCATGGGGGTGCAGTCCAGTGTCAGTGTGACTCAACCTCAGGGCATTGTCCATAGCCTATTTCTGGAGGAAAATCAATTCCCTTTGTGAAGAGAAGCAGTTGTTGCATTAAACAAATATTCACAATCACATCAGCAGCCAGTCAGCGCTGTCCTATTAAAGTTTCAAGTTGACTTTGCATTCGAAAGGACTCATAAATAATGTGTCTCTTTTTAAGCTTCTCTTTAAAATGCTAATGCATGAGATGGATGTGTTTTGCCAGGCATGAATGCGCAAATTGTGCAATTCATCATCTTTTTTTTGATAAATCTTCTGTTCTGCTGTTTCTTCATAGCACTTGCTACCACCTTTCCCGTCAGTTGAATTTTAATACAATTCACAAAGCATAATGTCGCTTTTGGCTGTTTACATTGTTCATTTTCTTGTTGACAGTTTTCAGGCAGTTCTCTGGGTTGTAACCTGGGGTCCTAGTGCCTTATTTCCCTGCAGATAGAACCCCCTCAGTGTAGGTGGGATTCTCAATTGATCGCCATAGCGACACCGCATGGACATCATCTTCAATTCAAGACCCGCTGGATCCTTTCATCGGCAACGATGTCTACACTTTGTCAATTGTTCAGCGTAGTGTACGGCATAGTTTTGCAGGCTGCTATTTTTTAAAATCTGGGGTGAGAGAATAAAAAAAATTGCGGTCGCTTTTGACAGTAGCTTGAATATTCAAAAATGTGTGCAGGATGTCCTGTGCCACGGTAGTGGCAGTTCTCTCTGACCAATCAGTGGTCTGCAGTGTTTTAACTCCACCTTTTCGTATCTGCTCAGCTCGGTTGGGACCTCGACCGAAGGACCAGGTACTCTCCTGACTCCTAACTTTTGCTTAAGGAAAACCAAAAACAAACGAGTCGAGTTAGGTGGGCCGTGCCGTACCATGCAGTGGAAATGTGGCATAAATGACTATTTAAATTTAAAGTTAAACTGTCTCTCTCATCATGCTCAGTCATCATGGCGGAAGCCCACCAGGCGGTGGCCTTCCAGTTCACGGTCACGCGAGAGGGCATTGATCTGCAGCTGTCCCACCAGGCCCTCACTGAGATCTACCTCTCTGGTGTGCGCTCGTGGAAGAAGCGTATCATTGGACTCAAGGTATCTTCATTCTGGCTGTCACACCTGTTGTCTGTGTCCTAAAACTGTCTATGATAATCACATATGTGCCTCTTCCTCCTTGTTCTTACTGCTTGTCTTCCTCTCTTCATGTCTGCACTTGCATCTGTGTCAGAGCTAAATTCTATTCTGTTGGCCTGTCCATATAATGGTTTTAGAGTTTTTGTTCATTTTCTGCTCATTCTTCTCAATTTGCAGGTTTGTAGCTTGCTCCTTTGCAAGGATAAACAGAATACACTTGAATTTGGCATTCTTATCAGTTATAAGTTACTTGTACGTTCACTGCATTCATTGAAACATTAGTCTCGCATTGCCAGACCTTCCTCCAAAGCGCTGCGGAGGGCGGTCTGGCGAGTCCACACAGCATTCCGGGATGGGAGAAAAACGTGCTCTGGTTTATTGCCATTTAATTAAACCAATCACAATAGTCTTGGGCATCTTGGTGCCGCACGGAGCAATGGCGCCTCTGCAAAACAGAACACTCAGATTGGACAGATAGTCTAGCTAGCTGTCTCGATATACACTGCAGAGATCTGTGGAGCAGTTAATCATAGTCCTCATGAATCCACCTGAGTTTAAAATGCCAACACAAAGAAAGCGAGAGCATGCTCTCAGGGAGTTTTTTTCCTGTTATGTGTGGACTTCATGCCACACATAACAATGCACTGTTTGCATGTGGGTACCCTCATGTCTTTGTTTGATCCTCACTTCCATCACTCATTAATTTTCAGAAGCAATGTGGATGAGAATTAAAGGGATGTTTGATGTGTAAGCATTTCATAACAAGCCGGACATGCACCTGCTGCGAAAGCCTTAAATTAACAGTTAAATTCTCTGTGAATTGTTGTGTAAATCGGGTTAATGTTTGACACAGAGCTAAATGCAGTTACGACTTGAGCATTTACACGACATGTATTACTTTATTGTGATCGTGAATGAATTATCTTGCTACTGATCAATTGTCAGTGTACTGATTGTGAACAGGAAGAATGGGATTTCAAATCAATCTCTCTTGTCTCATGCTAACAGAACAGCGTGATAACGGGGGTATATCCTGCCAGTCCTTCCTCCTGGCTTTTTGTGGTCATAGCAATCCTGGCTACTATGTACACACGCTCCGACCCCTCCATGGGACTCATAGCCAAGATACAGGAGCACCTGCCAGTCAGGTAACGCATCTCGTGACTCCATGAAAATTGTTAAACTTAATGATTAATCTTTTGATTTACCAGACACCCTCTGCAGACACTAAACGTTCCCTTTCCCTGATTGTACATTGTGTCACAGAGATGGGTGTACAGTATGTATAGATGTATAGTGTGGTTTAAATAGGCCTTACCCTTCCCATTCTTCCTTTTCATTGTCTTGTAATATATATTTTTTATGTTTCTTTTTGCCTCATCTTCACAATGTTCTCCTGTTCTTCTTCCTTTCTCCTATCCACTGTTCCTTTCATAAAAAAAACAGATTTTGCATTTAAGTGAAGGTATATTGGTCACAGCACTGATTCGGAAAGAGGAACAAATTAATTTGAGATTTCCATGCTAGATATTGCCACTGTGAAACAGCTAGCTCTTTTAAAAGTAGTTTTTCTTCCCATCAATCCTTGTTCCCCGTTCATCTTGCCTCTAGTTCTATTTTACTGTTATTTGTTTCACTTCCTGTTCTTTTCTTTTCTCCCTCTTTCCCCTCTATCAATCTGTCCACCTTCTCTCACCATTTGCAGCCAGTCTATGAGCACCCAGTGCCAGACGTTGGTGTCAGCAGTGCTTTTCAGTACCATGCTATGGCTCTTGCTCATCTTCACCATGCGCATGTGCCTCAAGAAGCTGCTCTCCTACCACCGCTGGATGTTCGAGAAGCACGGCAAGATGTCCAACACCACCAAAGTCTGGGTGGTCAGTGTTGTCTCACACCTTTTCCACTTGGCACTGTAACTAACCATACCTTTTACTGTCCTCAAGTTCTGTGATCTTTGGTATGTTATATGCTGTTGTTAAAAATACAATTAGTACACTGTTTCAATTTTTATTTTTTTTTTTAAGAGTAGCGACACAGTTTTTACACCCTCCCATACTATAAAATGTTTGTGTTTTACGCTGCAAGAAAAGAGATAAATAAAAGGGAAATGTGTCAATCTACAACAAATCATCTAATCACCTTAAAGGGACAGTTCACCCCAAAATACATATTTTTCCTCTTACCTGTAGTGCTATTTATCAAACTAGATTGTTTTGGTGTGAGTTGCCCAGTGTTGGAGATAGAGATGTCTTCCTTCTCTCAAATACATTAGAACTAGATGGCACTCGGCTTGTGGTGCTCAAAGCGGCAAAAAAAATACATTTGAAAAACTCATCAGCAATGTCTCTTTCCAGAAATCATGACCTGGTTACTCGAGACAATTCACAGACCGAGTTGTGAGCAGTTTCATGAAGAACTATGTTAGAAAGCAAATAGCTGGTCACAACCAGGTCTGTGATTATCTTGAGCAACCGGGTCATATCTGGCTGATATCTCCAACACTGGGCACCAAAACAATGTAGACTGATAAATAGCACTACAGACAAGAGGAACATTTTTTTATTTGGGGTTGAACAGTCTCTTTAATTTTATCTTAATTTAATCTGATTGTTATGATATATGATATTCTATGATACTACTTGAAGAAAACCAAAAAATAATTAGCCCTAGTATGTCCTCACTTTCATATTTTGAGTGTGTTTGTTTCTATGCCAGGCTCTGGTGCGGATCTTCTCTGGCAGAAAGCCTCTGCTCTACAGCTACCAGGGTTCGTTGCCAAACCTGCCTGTGCCTGCCATCAAGGACACAGTCAAGAGGGTGAGACGTCACATGAAGCAGAGGAAATGACAACACGCTGATTACTGACCAGGAAACAGATGAATCACTTTCTCACATTTCCTGCCTTTGTTGCAACACATTTGTTGTTGTCTCAGTTTGGCTGCAAACTAGTTAAGAAATGTATAAAAATGCATGGTATCCACCCTTCTGAATTGAGATATATTTGACAGATGAGAGGAGATAGAATGGTAAATAGATTTGTTGTTAAATCAGCAGAGTTAGTTGTTATGGTAGAAGACTTCCACATACCATCACAAACCGTTTTCTAGGTTTCTGTATTTAGTTGACTATGTAATCTGGTGGTCATTTTATTTCTGCCGAATGATGCTTATTCTTATTCTTTACTCATCACTTCTGTTTAGCACTTGGAATCAGTGCGTCCGCTGATGGATGATAGACAGTATGAACACATGACCAAGCTGGCGGCAGAGTTTGAGAGCAGCCTCGGTAACCGCCTGCAGTGGTACCTCAAACTCAAAGCTCTCTGGTCCACCAACTACGTAAGTGGTTGACCACAATGCTCTGGTTGAGTGTGGCTACTTCAAACATCACATAAATGTTCAAAGCAAAGCAGGCCAAAGTAAATTTAAAATTCCATTAACAATGTATATCTTAGTGTTCTGTGGTTTAAATTATTTAACCTGTCTGAATATGTAAGTGACTGCCAGTTGGCTTTAGTATTAGCTCTGTCTCAAAGATTTTATTGTGTGTTTGTTTTCAGGTAAGTGACTGGTGGGAGGAATATGTCTATCTACGTGGACGTGGCCCAATAATGGTCAACAGTAACTATTTTGGCATGGTAGGAAAAGCTTTTCATTCTCAGAAATTTCCAGTCTAACGTGGTGTTATGTTTAACTCTGTTTGATGGTGGAAATGTTGACTGTACCAGGCCTTGAAGGTTACTTTATTCTATTTTATGGCTTTTGAGATATTTAAGAATTCGTTCTGGGAATGTGGGCGTTGTTTGTTTGTCACAAGGAGAGAAAAACAATTGTGTGTTACTTGTCACAGGTTTTTACCTTTTTTAATAATCCTGGAAAAGTCCAAATTAATTTATGTTCTTTGTCAACAACGCTCACGTTTATATTTATACATCTTAACACATACAGTAGTATGAATGTGAATGTTGTTTTTAGGTATTGCTTCTAGCAAAAACAACTATTTTCTCAAGCATGTTCCAATCTTAGTTTTTTGATTAAAAGAACGATAGCGATAATAACTGAGAAGATTACTACTCATGCACACTTGACCCAAACTATCCAAGCAGAACATGGATCTTGATTCTGTAACCCCAGGCGGATCATTAGGCTCGTTCGAGATGAACTGCGCCTCGCCTGTAAAGTGGACGAGAGCAGACGGCAGCAGCCGGGGGCGGTGAGAAAAATCCGCTCTCAAGTCGGACAGTTTCCAGCCGTTTCCAGCAGCCTTCAGGCTGAACAGGAAGTCACAGACACACTGTGGTCCGATTTAATAAAATGTTATCAGACCCATATATCCGCTTGTACACAAGTCTCCAGTTGTTTTTATTATGACATAGTAGCTGTCAAAATGCTCTACATGCGATCTGTTGCTGATTTTAATTAACAACAGACTGTAGATAATCCGTAATCTGAACAGATTTAGTCTCTCTGACTTCTAAACGTCACTATCAGCCACACAACATGTGGTTTGTACAGAATAAGCCTTTAAATCAGACAAATTCAGTTAAAATCCCTCCAATTCAAAATCAATAAAAAGTTTATATAAAACGTTATCATGTTGAGTCGATTCTGAACCAATCACCTGTTAGATCAGTTGAGAGGCAGGCATTTCCCAGCATGCCCTGGGTCCGCCTGGGTCTTGTAGTCGGTGAAAAGCAACTGCGCTGCCTGCGTCTCAAACCTGCGGCCGCCTTGATCTCGTGAGGTTATCGTTGCCCACGTGTGCATGACGTCAGAGCAAGTCGGGATCAAGTCGGACACAAATCTAACTGGCATGCATTGGGCGGTGATCGCCAGTGATCGATTATGCGCAGACCTGGCTCATCTCGAACGAGCCTGTTATGTTTGGAAAATAGTCACCCATGTTTATTCTTCTCCTGACTTCCTGTCTCTTCCTGCGTTCTCTCCCCAGGACTTCATGTATGTGACACCCACACCCATCCAGGCGGCCAGGGCAGGCAACAGCCTTCACGCATTCTTCCTATACCGCCGCAAACTCAACAAAGAAGAGCTTAAACCTGTGAGTTTAGCCCACCAGCCAACCCAACTGCCCCACGGAGGCGTTCATTATTTATGTCTCTTTGCTATGGCAACAGAAGATGTGTTAATCAAATTTCTCAAAATGATGAGACAAATTTCTTTGTGGAATCTGAAAATATTATGTACTGGTAAATGATTACAATAGAAACACATGAGGCCATCAGTACGTGTTGTGACTGTGTGAGTAACATCCATTCATTGCTGTTTGTGTGTCTTGACTGTTTATGGTATGGTAGCGTGTGCATCTCTCCTTTTTAATGTTTATGTTAAGACACTTCCCTCATGTTCTCATACCATGCTCATCTCTCACCTTTTCCACCTCTCTTTCACTCGCTTGATTTCTCTTTATTTACTACCTTCGTTTCTCTCTCTTAAAAAAAAAAAAAAAACTCACTCTTTTCACTTGATTCTACGATCCCTGCACTGCTCTCCTCTGTCCTTGCCTTCGCCCTCTCCGTTTCCCAGAACCGTATACCAGGCACTGTCATTCCTCTGTGTTCAGCTCAGTGTGAGAGGCTATTCAACACCACACGCATTCCTGGAGAGGAGACGGGTAAAGAGACTGACATGCAAACGCACATAGACACACGCTGTGGCAACGTGAATATTCACACAGTGCTGGATATGATATTGTCTAAACATTAGCAGGTCGCTTCAGCAAGTGAGAAATGCTAACACACTGCTGCTTCAGAGATTATGAGACAAACTGCATGTGTCTGAGCTGTCTGGAGTTTAAGCGTGGGATAGAAAATCGTGTGAAAGACTGTTAATGTGTGTGTATGGTCTCAAGACACAAAGGCGCCGTGATTCACTGAGTCATAATATGTCTGCTGTACAGGCCATCCTGTCATCTCTCATCTGTCTCCTCTTGCCTTCTGGTCTCATCGCAGGTCTGTCTGGGTTTCTGGAACGGGTCTGTCTTCAACTAATGTCTATTTTCTTCTGCCCACACATTTCGTTTTCTCATCTTTTCCTTCCTTCCTTCCTTCCCTGGTTCTCTTTCTATTTCTTCCCAACACTGTTTTCTATCGTCCTTTTTGTTTTCTCTCCTTTACCCTCCTTTACTCTCTTTTTGCACTGTTCCCATCCTTTATCCTGCTCAGTTATTGTTGAGGTCTGCAGTTCCTTGCTGTTCCTATCAATTTGAGAGGATGTTTGACACTTGTCGAATCCCTGGAACACTAACAGGTAGTATTAATACTTTTACACAGCTGGCTCAATCCTAGTTTTAGATCTTAGAAAACATTTTTTTACTGTGTATAATTAAGAATTTAAAATGAAGATATATCCCTGTCTCATATATAGTAAATGTTCCTTGTTCATTATGTTAATGAGCCAATATCTTGATAGTCACCCTATTAATCATTTCAAATTAGAAACCACAATAAAAAGAAACACCCTTGCTTTCCTTTACTCAGGCATGCCTCCTTCAGCACTGTGTTTCTTCATTCTTCTATTTAAGTTGGCCTTAAGATAGCCGTTTAGCTTTATCTAAACTATATAAAAGTTGTATAGTTTCGAAAATATCATAGATCCACGACGAAACTGAAAGAAGGGCGAGACTCAGAGAGAAAGTCGCAATTACAAATCTGTCTGCTACTTCAGTACCATGGACAGCGCCATGGATTTATCAACACACAGTAAGGCTACTGATATTTCAGAGCCATGGTTGGGGCCATAGATTGTAACTTGCACAAACATCAGTCAGATAAAGGATCAATACATCAGGCAGACTAGACTAGACCAGGTGCTCTCTGTTACTAGAGGATGGAGAGGGGGATGGCAGGCATTTTGGTCATTTGGCATCCTGCCTCAAATCACCTACTGATTAAATGAATGCATTGCTGAAGATGAATGACATGAATGTGAGAACAACCCTTGCCGGTAGGACAGACAAAATGCTGAGGTTTTGAATAAACATAAGCAGAAAGCACACATAAATTCCTAAATTAAGTGCATCATCTCTGATGTATTTGTGTTTCTTTGACTCAATTCACTAAATATTTACTTTTTTCTTTTGCGTGCAAAGACACCGTGCAACACTGGCAGGACAGTGACTACATAGCGGTATACCACAGGGGTCGCTACTTTCGTCTTAGGGTGTACCAGGCAGGCAGACTCCTGTCACCCAGGGAGATTGAATTCCAAATTCAGAGGATCCTTGATGACCCTTCACCTCCTTCCAAAGGAGAGGCCAAACTGGGGGCCCTGACCGCTGGAGACAGGTCAGTTTGACAGTACTCAAGGACAGTACATCCTTAATGTAATTAGAGCCCGACTCAGTTTTTGAGACCGATATTGATTTTAGAGGGAAAAAAATTCACAGATTATCTATATGGCGCACGATATAGTGAATTTTTTAGCTAAATTTAAAAAAGACCTTTTCTATGTGGTTTGTGCACCGATTTTTCACCAATATGACTATGCAAAGATACTCAGAAGGCTGCTTCCTTAAACAAATAACTTTATTAAAGAATATTGAACAGTATACATTATGCATACAATGTTTTACAATCCAGTTCTAGAAATAACTACAGAGAAAATAAAGACTAAATAAAAATAAAATAAATAGCTAAATAAACATCAGTACTGTATGTTCAGTATCAGTCAATTGCTGACCATTTAAATAAAGAATTACACAATGACACCATTTCTAAATCAACCCAAGCCTCGTTTTCTGCATTATATGTTCTGTAGAAAAAGATTTCATATCGCCAACATATACTCCGATACAATAGATACCGATACGTCTGTGATAGGCCAATATCGGCCACTAAAATTCGGCTCTAAATGTAATGTCATAATTTTCCTCTGAAATGTCTTCCAGAATTCCATGGGCTAAAGCCAGGGTGAAGTATTTCAGCAGTGGGGTCAATAAACGCTCCCTGGACTGCATAGAGAAAGCCTCCTTCTTTGTGTCCCTGGATGATGATGAAGACGGCGTGACGGCAGATGACCCGGCCAGTCTAGATTCCTACGCCAAATCCTTGTTGCATGGGAAATGTTATGACAGGTAATTTTCCACATAACTGATCATTGTCTCGTGAACATGTAATAAATTAACTAGTTTGTAATGTTGTTGATTGTTGTTCAATCTTTATCTTGGTTGTCATGCAGGTGGTTTGACAAGTCCTTCACAATCATTTACTTCAAGAATGGAAAAATGGGCATCAATGCAGAGCACTCGTGGGCTGATGCACCGGTGGTATCACACTTATGGCAGGTAAGGAACCTGAAAGAAAAGTAGGCTCCACACTGTTGTCATCTGGTTCAGAGATGCAATCGCTTAAAATTGTTGTGTGTTTCCAGCACGCCTTGTCCACTGACTGTTTCCAGCTCGGTTACAATGCAGAGGGTCACTGCAAAGGAGAAGTGGATTCATCACTACCACGACCACAGAAGCTGAACTGGGAAATCCCTCCAGAAGTTAGTTATCCATTCACACATTTCCCTTTATTCCTTTTCTCCTTTAGCTAAAGAACACAGGTTCCCTAGTCGGCAACAACTTATACTGGCTTTTTATACATGCATTAAAAAGTGTGTTTTGAAATGAGGCATGTATTGTAGACATCATAATTCACATTAGGCTCATGCTAAAATTATAAGGTCACAATTACTCTTATTTGGATTTTTATCATTTTAAATAGGTACTGTAGCATGCAAACATCTTATTTTGTTAATTTCATCTTTCAAAGTGAGATTTGACATAGTGACAAACCCACGTTATATAATTAGAAAAACAGCTGCCTAAATTATCATAAAAAAGCAGATGTTTGACATTATGTTGAATTTTGACATACCATTTTCAAGGATATATTATAATGTTGGCATGCGAGACTGCTTAGGATCTAGAGAAACACTGTATTGTTAAAGAAATGTTTTATATATAAATATTAGTTTTCCTGGCAAGAGTCAGATAAGAAGATTGATATCAACCTCATGTCTGAATACTTAATATGAAGGTGAAGCCAGTGTGCGGGTAGCCTAGCTTAGCATAAAGACTGGTTAGCCAGTCAGCGCCAGGGACAAGACTAACGTGGTGATAAAAGCTGAGTCGTTATTTGGAACAATATGAAAGCATGGCTCATTCTTTTGAAACCACAGCGCAATGGTTATATGTATCTCAGTCCTGTTAATGTTAGCTGTCTGGATGTGTCTGTCCCAGTGTGAGGAGCAGATCTCCCAGTCTCTAGCAGTGGCCCAGGCCCTGGCTGGCGATGTGGACTTGCACGTTTTTTCCTTCCAAGACTTTGGCAAAGGAAAGGTCAAGAAGTGTCGAGTCAGTCCAGATGCCTTCATTCAGATGGCTCTTCAGTTGGCCTACTACAGGGTAAGCCTCCCTCTGACGTAGCATGCCTTTGTGTGCGCGTCAGACTCCATTCAATTTGTACATTGCATTTGGCACTGTCAATGTTATCTGTTGCATGTCAGTTTTTGTTTTTGCATTTCAGGACCAGAGGAGATTCTGTTTGACGTACGAAGCCTCCATGACCCGTCTGTTCAGGGAGGGCAGGACCGAGACTGTTCGCTCCTGTAGCAATGAGAGCAGCGCCTTCATCCGGGCGCTGGAGGGTGGAGAGGTGAGACCGTGGAAACTGTCTCTTCATTTCCATAATTTTTGCAAAGTACAGTGTTTAAGGAACGTTTTGGTGGATAACATACAAATCAAAAGAGAATGACTAAAGGTTCTCCTAAAAAAAATCTATCTGCATTGCAAATTATTATGTTTTATTGCGTTTTTCTCTCTCGCATAAATCATGCAATGTCTATCATTAATATGTGCTATGCCAAGCAGTCATGCTGCTCATGCCATTCTCCCCCAGGCAGCACATGTGTGCAGGCGTTTGTTCCACGAAGCGGCAGAAAAGCACCAGCATTTATACCGCTTGGCTATGACTGGAGCTGGCATCGACAGACACCTCTTTTGCCTCTATGTGATGTCCAGATACCTCGGAGTGGAGTCTCCTTTCTTGAAAGAGGTGCATTTTTTTCCTTTGTCATTTTTAGTCAAACATCAGTCTGTCCGGTTCAGTATGAGTATTTATCTCTTTAGCAGAGCCAATACAGCAGCAACTTCAGCAAATTGATGTGATGGCTTCTTGTGGGTATTTCAGGTGCAGTCTGAGCCGTGGCGGCTGTCCACCAGTCAGTCTCCTATGCACGTGGAGATGTTTGACCTCGTCAATCACCCAGAGTACGTCAGCTGTGGAGGGGGCTTCGGACCGGTCAGTGCTTCATTCACAAAGTCATTCAACTGGCCAGTTTTGCCATTCAAGTTATGGCAAAACTGGAAGTCAGAAATAAACTTCCATTTTGCCATTGTAGCGTGTCATTTTACTAACTGAAGCCACTCTTTTTCAAAGCCACATTTTACAATTTTACCTCGCAGGACACAGGGGTTGCTGGTCTACCGCAGCCTCGAATCCCTTAGTTTGTGTTATTGTGTGACTTTGGTGTTATTAGAGGGTTAGGAACTAACAAACAAACTAACAGACTGAGGCAGTGTGGACCAGCAACTACCTTGTTCTGCCAGGTAAAATGACTTGAATTTTGTCAACGGAGTCTGGTGGCTTTGAAGACAGCAATATAACAGCTTCAATTTCCTGTTGTAAATGGCTGTCTGACGGCAAGGTAAAGCGGTGAAAATATTCTGAATATAGCGTACACTTAAACTGATATTGATTTTATTTTAAGTGGCTAAAAATACATTTAGCTGCTGGCCCCGTCCACAGCCGTAATTTGCTTTGCTTCTGTGCCGGGACTGCTGCCTGCTTCTCCAAACTGGGGGCGTTCCTACCGCCATCTACTGTTGACTGTACAACCTCACTTCCAAACATCCAAACTATCCCTTTAATGGCTGTACACAGTTTGAGTTTTGAGAAATAACAGTACCATTCCATGCTTTTTGCAGTCTTGACACTGTAAAAGTACAAGCACAATTTTTATATTTGTTTTTTAAAGGCATACTATGTAACTTTTCCCTCTTCGGTCCCCCTACAGGTTGTCTCATTGGAACTACAGCCGCGTGAGCTGTAGTTCCAATTTTAATTTTTTTAATATTTCTTGAACAAACAACGCAGGTCCTTCTTTTTGAAAGTGGCTCCGGGTTCTGATTTTCATTAAGCAGCCATGAGTATAAATATTGTCTATCTCTTTCAGGTGGCTGATGACGGTTATGGGGTGTCCTACTCCGTTTTGGGAGAGAACATCTTAAGCTTCAACATTGCGTGCAAGCTCTCATGTACAGACACTGTGAGTCTAATGAAAGTAGTAATATTATGCTCCATAGAAAAAGTTGAAAAGAATTAACTCCTCAACTGGCAATTGTGAAGTTATTAGTTTATAAAGTTTATCTCTGTTACTATTTACATTGATGAAAGCAGATGACATAAAACCTTTTTGGATGAAGCAACAAAAAAAAATGTATCTCCCAGTCTCCTTATTCTTTATTCTGTCTCCCCCCCAGTCAGCCCATGCGTTTGGTGCACAGATCAGAAAAGCCCTGCGTGACCTGCTACAGCTGCTGATCCCCAACCAAACAGAGTTCAAGACAGAGGAGAAGCGGCCAGAGGCCAAGAAAGACCTGTAGCCGGTTACTCAGGAGAAAAGGATGCTGAAGGGAAGGTGTATAAGCGTAAATGTTACACTATGAAGTAAGGAAAGACAGGGGTTTTTTCCCCTCATGCATTGGGAGAATTTTATAGCCACACAGATGATTTTCAAGTGACAGCTCAATGGGGAAACTGATAAAATGGAGGTGATGTTTTTACTAATATGCATCTATATTTGTGTGTATCTATTATCTGGATGATAGGTGTGTGAGAAGAAAAAAGGTCCATAGATTAACAAGAAGTGTAACTCAAGTACAGTATGGTTTATGCGTTATGTTTTAACAGTAAAACCTTTGGAAAATATGTAAGTTATTATTTTTGACATGTTTTGATTATAATAAAAAGGCTGGTATATATTGCAGCACTCAAGGATTAGGGTAGCAATTGCTAAACACTTCACCTTATTACAGGGAGTAATTTAAAATCAGTTCAAGTGCATTATGTTTTGACACCACTAAGTGTGCCACACTTTTTGTGCCACTAATTTTCTGTTGTTAAAGTTGTTTCGAAGCGTGTGATGCGTCTATATTCTCGGCGCATTAGCTCAGAGAGGAAACACGCAGGGCTGTTGTGGCGATTTCAGTTTCTACCATCTAAATGCAACATTGCTGTAACGATGACGCCACATATTTTCAAATCTCGGAAGTCTGTGACTTCTCAGTGTTTACTCATTGTGTATAAATCTGCTTTCTACAAAAACAACATGATTGTAATGCTGTGCTGAGAGTGCCCGGCTGTTTATACAGGAAACAGCAGTAGTGACATGACATGGCTCTACTTAATTCATAGGTTGGCATTACTCTTTGACTGGTATTATATTCAGTGCCAGCTCACCCAGGCTGTAACCTTTATTTCACGTTTCTAAACATATTAAAAATGTGCATACAAATAATGTAGGTCAGTTAATCTTTCAGTGGTCAGTAGGCTTTTCAAATTTACCAAGTTAAAAACTGTACTGTAATGAACTCCAGTTATTTCACTGCCATCTATAAATCTGTTTTGTAATTATTATTACCACTGGATTATTAAAGAAGCATCGTAACAATGCAAGCTATATTCATGAACATCATGTGCAGGTATTTAGTCTTGAGCAGTGCTGCAGGTCACATGGTGTGTACCAGTGACACAGACTGCTGTTATTCTTAATTGATTATTGCTTTTTGATTTTCAGTTGAGCTTGTCTTGTTGTATTACTATGATCAGCCGTTGTATTACTATGGTCAGCCGTTGTATTACTATGATCAGTCTTTGTAATGCAATATTATGGGGGAACATAAAGTCATTCTTAAAGAAAAAAAACCCACAAGTGTTTCTTTTTGTTGCCTTAAGAGTACTCCACCGATTTAGCCTTTAGACAGTTAGAAAAAAGAAAAAATAGAAAAATGGATGGAGCAGAACCACCAATATCTTTTTTCATTCCATGCATGTTTCTACCTGGTCAAAACCTGGTGCCTACATTACCCAATATTGCAACTGTAGAGTTAAGATCACTTGAATTTAGCAGATTATGTGCAGCTCCCTTTAGTGCCACAAAAGGGCATTGGCGTTCTTTTTAATGCTCAAAGGCTTGTCAGAAGGGAAAAAGTTTATGTATCTCTTTTATATCATTTTAATTTCTGCAAAAGGACACAGCACACCTACTGTTAAATAATGAGAAATAAGAGTGACCATTGAAGACAGCATGAAAAATTTGAAAAATGTACCTCGTAAATACATGAATAATATCTGTGTAAAATGTAAAATAAATACCACACAGACTGCAGGGTATAACAAATGTAGGAGTAATTGACCTGTTATAATAATTCGTATTTGCCAAATGCATCAGAAAGCACTTTCCAAAGTGTGGCATAGAGTAATAGAGTACAACTCCCCAGCTCATTCTGGTTTCATTGATCATGATATTACTGGCTGTTTTAACCACTCTAGCCATTATATTTTTATATTCACAGCTAAGGTGCCCATACAGATGTTTAGAAGTAATTGCAATGTCTTCTTTGGCACTGAAGATAATTTCATATTGGCAACTTCACTTCATGCTTCATTGATTTTCTACTTTTATTTTTTATGTAAAAGCTTACCATCTGGCTGGACTCTCCACTGAAGCTTGGCCCCCTCATATTTTTGTTGAATCTATGGAAGCAAGAAAAAAAACACCTTTAGTCAAATAGGCTAGTTATGTTACTATAGTAATGGCCCATGTACACTGGTAGTGATAAGACAAGTTCTTGACTATTGTCAGCAGCACCTACATTTTAGAATAGACAAAAACTTACTTAGTTTAAAATGGCTTTGCTCGCAGCGGAGTCACCGAAGTTCAACAATGAATTTGACTTCATTTCCACCCTCACAATCTTTTTTCTCTTTTCTACGGCTAAACAGAAATTATACAATAAGTATACTTTTGGTTTGTTTTGTTATATAAATCACGTTATATACTGTTACTTGATAGAATCAGACTGAATGCTCACAATTATAGCAGGAGAAGGGACTTAATGTAGAACAATCTCTGTCAAACCACTTCTTGGCAGAGTGCCTATACACTGCAGTGTCCATCCTTATTTGGCTGAGAGCCCTCCCAGTCTCTGAAGGAACTGTCACTCTGGTCCGACCATTTCCACTCATCTCTGAACAAAGCGATCCAGTCCAAGGACAGTGATGGCACATTTCCATTAATCATTTGCTGTAATGCCTGATTATCAGTCTGGCTCCTCACACTGGCCAAGTTATTATCATTCCATCTCCAGTACTCTTGGGCTTGCCTCCATGACTTCTCTTGAAGAACGACATCCATTCCACCAGACCTGTCATCTGTGAATATTGCAAAATGAACTGTAGAGATTAAAAGGTTTGAAGAGAATGGGAAAAACACACACAGTGTTGCTATTACTTTTCAAACCGCTGCACACGCTTAAAGGTGCATTAAAGAGATACTCCAGTCATTTAGTGATGCACTTGCATGAAGTCGGGAGAGTTAAAAGAGACAGATTTTAAAAAGAACGGTCTACATCAAAGCAGGCAGGCAGGCAGACAGACAGACATATTCCTGTAAAATACCACATGGTCTGTCATTGTTAGTCAGCGGGGAAAAAAACCACCTCCATCCTGGGAACACAGGACCTGACCTGTCAGAAATCGTCTTGTTTTTGCCTCCTTATTCTTTTTTTTCTGTCTCTATTTATCTCCTGCCACCTGTCTTTGTGTCTCTTATTTCAGCTGTGAGGTCAGCAACAAACCCTTCAGTCATTATCCTGCCCATCAGACTTCAGCTTATGCCCCTCAAAAGCCGACAATAATCCGCATACAGTCCCATGTCCTTCTTGTCTATTTCTTTCCTGACACACACACACACACACACACACTTTCTATAAAGGTCTGTCTCTCCTCTAGTTGTTACTCTGCTTGTTTTCATCATCAATGAAACACCCGTTTTCTCTTTTGCTGTTAAGGTATGTGCTTTGACTTTTCCTCTACAGTGTGATATCTGAAATATGTGACCATCCAGAAGCAGTTGTTTCAGTTTGGGCTTCTTTTTTTTTAAGGCAAAGTCCTCCATCATTTTTATTTGGCACTATCAGTATAGTACTGTCATCGATATGTAGTTCTCATATTATATATTTATATAAAATCACATTTACAGCCTATGGTAGTTATACAAAAACATGCACATCACTGGGTTTGATAGTGTTGTTTATGGACTGTGAACATTTTAAATGACAGTTGTTAGATTAATTTCATGGCTGTGAAACGCTTTGCTCATGTAAGTTTGTTTTATAGGTCCCATATTATGCTTATTTTCCAGTTCATACTTGTATTTTTTGGGTTTCTACTGGAACATGTTTACATGCTTTAATGTTCAAAAAACACATTATTTTTCTCATACTGCCTGTCTGAATATACCTGTATAAAAGCCCAGTCTGTTCTGAATGACTCTCACCATTTTCACAGTTGCTTTAGCAAAACAAAAAAACTCTGATAACCCACTGTAGCTACCTGGACAGTACCAATCGATAGACAGAAAATCAGCAAGTGATGTTAGCTAGTGAGCACAGTGGAACATTTAATAACTAGAGCCAGATATTTCCTAGAATAGTTGAGACCGAAAACAAAGCTGCAAGCACAAAAGAAACAGGTATTACACTTTTAATCACAAATTTCTATCTATCTATCTATCTATGACAAGTTATTCTTGGTGCCTGGGCCTCTCTGTCCATCTGTTGGTCAGAAACATTCAACAGTGAAGCGATGTGATGAATTCCTCTCCCAATCCCTCATCTGCCTTTGGTCCATGAGCCCGGTGTTTATTCAGATTCACATGCTCATGCTCTGAGATCTTGGCTAAAAACTAACTATGAAGGGATCTGAGAGACTTGGGCGGCCTCAGTGCTTGATCTACCATGTTAATACACTCTAAGGCAGACAGCCTGGGGGGGCTTCCAGTTGTCTGCATTGAAAATAGTGTTTTGAAAATTGGTCTACTGCTGGAGTGTCTGCCCAGAAACCAATTTAGTTTGTTTGTTTGTTTGTTGGGTTTGACTGCAGCTCATTAGACGGTTTTGACTTCGTAAATGGATAATACTGTATCTCCTCTAACAAGTCCCACTGGAATACATATATAAGCTGCTAAAGTTATGGTTAGGAATGCTAAAATATTTATGTGGCTCCACGCACATCCCTTCAGGTCAGGGAGACTGTGAGTAGATCAAAATTTAATAGAGGACTTGGCTGGTGTTAATGGCAGCCAAGTTAATGGCAGCCAGCTCTCCATCCCACATTCTCTCTTGTAAATCAAATTAAACAAGGATTGGCCAGCTCATAGCCCACTCTTATCCTGGGTAAAAGGACACTGTGGCCTCTTCTATTCCTAGATCATTAGCTACAAATGGCCTTCCCCTTTATACTTTATGTATATTTTTTCTCCTAGGTCTACTTAATGTGTATTTGTGTTGTTCTGATATGTGTACATTTTCTTTTGAGCTGCTGTAGCATAGGAATTTCCCCACTGTGGGATTAATGAAGTCTATGTGTGTGTGAATGTGTAGTGGCCAAAATTTGTTCACAATTACATTTTTTGACATCAGGACACAGTAGTTTTTAAGACATGCAAACATATTAACTGATTATCTTCTATTAATCTATCTTTTTGAGTGTGCATAGTCAAATATTATGTTTAGACTATGTAACTTTTGCTGAACAGTGACCACTGTGGCTAGTGGCAACTACAAAAGAAATTAATTTTTCCCAACATTTTTGAGTCAGTTGCTTTAAAGGTGTCATCATTGGGTGTCCTAACTGAGCTAAAATGTCAAGGGGGTAAGCGTCTCCTCACAACCCGAAACTCCTATGGCGCCATTTTGATGCTAATAAGCCATCACCCTCCGTTAGCATTCCATTGACTGCCATTCATTTTGACGTCACTTTGACAGCGAATAACTTTACATCTGAAGCGTTTAAAGACTCTATTTGTCCATTGTTTATTTCTAAAGAAACACGACAATGTATAAAAGGCTCCATTACCTTGTACCTCACGTTATGGCTCCGTAGCAGACGTTTTTGTAAAAATAGGCTAACGATTGTGTCATAACCACGCGACTTACTGTCGCATAGTAGTGGAATTACCGTATAGTACAGGAGAAGCTCGCAGGCAGTTCAACTTACATTAGCAGTTTAAGTTTAATTACTAATGTTAACTAGCATGTTAGTTAGCAATAATTAGCCTGTGCCTATGTTATCTCCTTACATATGCCTACGCTCTCTCTCTGCAAGAATAGGAATGATTGAGATTTCTCTTGGCACAGCTACTAGAAGACTTTCAGACAGGTTGCTCACGTCACAGCTACGTCGGCAAGCTCAGTTTGAGGCTGCGCAGTAACGCTCAGCCGTCACTGGAAAAGTGCTTCTAATGGCCTTCACTGGTCTCCGTCCAGAGTCTATGGGGTCACTGTGTCCATTCTTTTTACTGTCTATGTGAAATGTTGTGTAACAGTGGCACAAATAGAGAAGAGACATAAAGTCCAGCAAACTGATCCAGCAATATCTACAGCATCTAAAGTTAGTTAACGTTTGCCACAATAAGATACTTGCCATGCCAGACCATATTATGCTGTAGCACCAAAACTCCTCAGTTTAATGAATGGAGTGAAGCTGCATTTCATTGTTTATGAATTATGCTCTTCACTTTTAAGTGGACAAAAGTTTTTTTTTTTTTTTTCTAAAGTTACACAGTCCAGCTTAAAGTTTGTCAAAACTTCCTGTTTTTAGGGAGTTGATGGTCAACTTCAGTCAACTGTCTATGTCCTGTGTTTGCAGTATAATGTAACATTGGATTATTTGTTTGCAAATTAGAAGCCAATTTTGTGTTTTTTGAAGATGTACTCTACAAACTACTGTTGGAAAAATCATTTATAAATGACACCTTCATACACTTTCATATATGTAGCTAATGTTATTGCTGTTGTTATGTATAACAGTATGATTTGTATATTTATGGTCTCTCCAGTGTCACCATGTCTGATTTAGAAGTTCACGGGTGAGTAAATCCATTGCTACCAGTTAAACTTTTCTACATTCATGTATTAGTTTTATGGCGTGTCTGATGTATTCTTTCAATTCTTTTTCATTAAGAGGCCATCAGGAGGGTAAGGACATTAACTTATTTATTTAATAAAGCCGCAGTTTCACTGTTTCTCTCAACCAACAATCGCTGTGTCACTCTTACTTTTCTCTTCTAGAAGAAGATGAGGAGCAGGGAGAGGGAGGTGAGACTTTGATGCTGGGTTGTGTTGATTTAATAGACTAATTGCTTAGAAAATAAAATATTCAGATAAAAGCTATAACAGCAACCTGTGAGTGAAAGCACAAGACAACCATCAAACTGTAAAAATTGATTTACATGTTGTAATCCGTCCGGTGTTTCCCCAGGAACTCTAAATATACATTTACTGTATATTCAAATTGAACAGGAAACTTTAAACCTTTAAAGTGCTGTTTATCTTTTGTAGTGCAAGTCACGGTTAAAAACAGTGGCCGTGAACTGTAGCTTTTAAAAAGTATTAATTTGCTTTATGCATCTTTGCCTATTAGAGTTAAACTTGGATTCATTTCCTCTGTTGTGTTTTCAAATCTAACTGCTGTTTATACAAAATGAACTGATCCACTTTTTTTCGTTGCTGTTCTGTCCTGTTGAAGAAGAGCGCCCCAAATACAAGTACGCATGGAAATACTAAACATTAAAATACTTTGTAGAAGTAAAAAATGATCTGATCGTGTATATTGATGTTGCATTCATGTTATTTTACAGGCCGCTGGTCACACAGCTCGCTGCCCCTAAAATCCCTGAGGGGGAGAGGGTTGACTTTGATGTATGTTCCTTCAAGGTTGTTGTTAATGGAACATTTACACAATCACAGCACCAAAAAC
Source organism: Sander lucioperca (assembly GCF_008315115.2). Lineage (NCBI taxonomy): Eukaryota > Metazoa > Chordata > Actinopteri > Perciformes > Percidae > Sander > Sander lucioperca. The sequence continues at coordinate 13,275,740 of NC_050194.1, read as the reverse complement.
TGCGGTTACATAATCCTGATCTGGGTATTCACTGGCCCCTGTTAGGATATCCATAGGAAGAGGATGGAGAAAGACCTTCTGGAGCTGCAGACTCTAATTGATGTCCACTTTGAGCAGAGGAAGAAAGAGGAAGAGGAGCTGATTGGACTCAAAGACAGGATTGTAATGCCTTTCCCGTGCTGTCTGTCCATTTCTTCCCCATGCATTTGTCTGAGAAAGAGATTTGTCAGGATACACAATAGGATACATAAAGAGCCCTGTATAAAAGTCCAGCTGACGTATTATATTGTGTTATAGGAGAGCCGCCGGGCAGAAAGAGCTGAGCAGCAGCGTGTGAGGGCTGAAAAAGAGCGTCACAGACAGACACGGATTGCGGTAATTAATGTTTAACATTGTATTACGTATGCTATTTTAATCCAAAAGAGCACTTTAAGTAAACATCTGAAGATGACGTCCTCAGGAGGAGAGACAGAGGAAAGAGGACGAAGAGGCGAAGAAGAGGGCCGAAGATGAGGCAAAGAAGAAGAAAGTGCTTTCCAACATGGGGGCTCACTTTGGAGGATTCCTGGCCAAAGTAAGAATAATACATTTAGGCAGGTGTGTTACTGTATAACAGTCAGAGTTCATGTGTGTCTGATCCTCCTAGAAAGTGAGTTGTGTTTGTTTTCTGCAGGCAGAGCAGAGGCGAGGAAAAAAGCAAACTGCGAGGGAAATCAAGAAGACAACTCTGGCAGAAAGACGCAAGCCGCTGGCTGTTGAGACCCTGAGAGAGGACGACCTGAGGTCAGTTTAAGGCCCATTAAAGACTGATGCTTAAACATTCATTACATTTTAATCCAGCTTCATGTTGTAGGAATGCCAGCTTGGTAAGCCTGGTGCATACTATTTAAAACTGCTGCCACAAAAGGTGCATTTTTCTGTCATGTCAAGTTGTTAATGCTGCTGTGTTTTAGAGAGAGAGCCAAGGAGATGTGGGAATGTATCTACCAGCTTGAGTCTGAGAAATTTGACCTGACTGAGAAGACGAGGAGGCAGAAGTATGAGGTGAGCCATTTAGCTGAGAATATACAAAACTGGTATTTTAAAAATGGCTAATTTGTGAGGTCAGAGTCTGTTTGTGTTTTCCAGATCAACGTCCTCCTGAACAGAATCCAAAATGCTCAGAAATTGTGAGTCAAAATCTACAATTACACAGCCTTAACACCCCAAAAACTAGAGCATTGTAGAGAGCTACGTTCCATCGACTATGCAAACATACCACGGATGGATGGCAACAGTCGCATAAACACAGGAAATGCCAAACTCACAGCTCTTGAAAGCCATCTTATGCACATGATGCACACATCTAAGATGTGAACATGAAGTGATACTTAAACAGTCACACTTGCTGGTCATTTCTGTGCCGACTGACTGTTAATAATCAACTGTATATTTTTTTCTTGTCTCAATGCAGCAAAAAGGTCCATGGTAAGGGGAAGGTCGGAGGACGCTGGAAGTGAACTCACACAGAAGGCACAATGAAACAAGGGGGCAGTTTTCATGTGGCATTTTTAGTGAAATACATCAACTTGCAATGAAATCTGTAATTATTATTATTATTATTATTATTATTATTATTAAATGCATGTATACGTTAAATGGACATTTTTTTAAATGGACAATCTTTTAAAAAGACATTTTCTAGCATGTCATTCAAAATGGAAATGAAATCGAATTAATATTCTTGAAAATGTAAACATGGAAAAGTTCACAGCTACTACAAACAAAAAGGAACTACTATCTGGGGCCACTCAGTTGCTACTTATTGGCTGGGTAACTTCCTTATGAATTAAAAATAAATGATCTCTGTCTGCACTATCTGGTTGACTGTTGCATATTGTGAAGGTAAAGCTGCTGACAATGGGAGCAGATGATATGAAGCACCTTTACTTCCTCTGTGGTACGAAAACAGCATGGACGTCATCACTCTTCCCCTCATGCCACGGCTCAAATTCAGCCTCCAGAGCGATGCTCACCACTTTCTTTGCAAAGCCTGCTTCTTGCTCTTTGTTCACATCCAAAATGTACCTGCGATACACACACATAGACACACACATCCAACTTAAATGTAACAACTGCAAATAAAGGTATTATTAACGTTTTATCTGTGAACTAGCAGATGGGTGGATATGTAGCAAACACGAAAGAATCAGATACAGAAAAGCAAATACACTTGTGTACAACATAGCATAGTTACTGTACTCTTGGTGATTGTACTGTCACCATGGTAACAAGCTCTGTTACTATAAAAACCCTCACTTGGCCAACTCCACGACAATCACAGCGTCTGGTGCTGCAATCTGTCTCGTCGTCGGGCCAAACTGGTGCACGCAGCTTTACAGAGAGGGAAACAAAAAGTAGTCATATCAGTCTGATGGTGAAGGAATCCTATTATGGGTTAAGGTACTATATTTTTATTATTATTTATTGAGTGAAATGATCTATTAGATCATTAGAGAAAAAATGTTCTCACCTGGCAGAGAAGTAGATAATGTTAAAGAAGTGGGAGTATTTCTGTTTTTCTGGCAGTTTGTTAAGGGAGTCCATCGGCAGGAAGGTCACAGAGATCCCATTCAGACACATCAAGTCTGAAGAGGATTTGAGAAAATGCAGTGCTAAAACCATCACGTTTCAGTTGTTACATTACTGTTTTCTGTGTGCTAACAGGTTTCAGAAGGATTGGAAGTGATCTACCATACACTGAAAAGCTTAGTTCTCACTGAAACAAGAAATGAGGCAACATAGTCAAATACAATCATTTACCTCAGTCTGAACATTTTCACTTTGAGTTAAACAGCTTTTGTTATTGCATGAGCTGTTCTTACCTGCACTGCACTGGCAATCAACTAAAGCCACAGGCCTGCTAGTGTTAACAGCCATTTACCGTTAATGCTGACAGATTTTCTGTCAGCCTCTGGGGATGGCTCCTCTGGCTCTGCGTCTGACTGAAAAGTGGTGGGGCAGCCCCGTCTACTGGACAGGGACTGGAACAATTTCTGTACGTTTGCAAAGGAAATGTCCTGGGCTGTCTGTGGATGTGAGGAAAGCAAGGGACAGACGTTAATATGTTCCTCAGTGTATGAACAACAAGTTACTGCTACTGTACAATCAAAGGACGTGAAGACATAACTATAATCTAACGTGTAATCTGTGCTATTATTACTGTATATTTTACCTTGATATTACTACTGTATATTTTACCTTTATGTGTTGCCCATTCTGTGTCTTCAGCAGGCTCTTGTCGTCAGTTTCAATGCCAAAGGAGAGGTAAGGACTGGAAACAATGTCTCCCCAGTAGCCCCTGACAGCCACTTTGTCCCCTTTCTGTCCAGACACAGGCAAAGTCCCTTCATGTGGTCTTATTGCTGCATTGTGTAGAAAGATTGTGCAGGAAAACAGACACTCACCTGATTGAACACTCTTGAAGAGAGCAAACTTGGATTGGTTATTTGGTAGACACCTTCCCTCATTTCGAACGCCAAACCCCGTTCCCTCCATCGCGTATATTGTTGTTTGTTGATGACACCACACTGCACACACATAAGTGTCCATCCTTCAGTGCAACATATAATCCACCACATTTTTGTCCTTTGAAAAAAATATTTCTGAGGGCAAATATTGGAAGCACATTTTAATCAACAAACATATGAAAGCACACAAAATATTGAAATACCCCTTTCTCGTGCAGTTTCATTGTAAGGTCCCAGTCAAAGCAGCTCTTCTTGGAGTCGTAGCGTGTTCCAAGGTGCTGCCTGACCCGATAATCCCAGGCTTTGGACATTAAGATAGGGGCAGAGCACTCAGATGAAGATGATGAAGGCTGAGGCTGAAGCCACAACTTGAATATCCTGGCCAGCTCATCTCGCTCCTTAAACTGTAGAAATATTCAGAGTATGGAAGTTCAGCCTCAATTCCTGATTACAGAAAAAAGATCAATCATAAGGTCTTAAAGAAACACAGAGGACAGGCTTGTTTTACAAATGATCGTACCTTGAGAAGACTTGTGTTCAGACAGGGGTGTGTGGCCGTCTCCAGTGTTTCAGTAACAGACAGAGAGAGCTGTGATGCCGCACGTCTAAGTGTCTGTTCTGTCTGACTGCGGATCTCACCGTTCCCAAACAACTCCAGGAAAACCTCGGTCTTCTCTAAAAATAAAAATTGTTGCAAAATAACTTAAGATGTTTGGGACACATATCTGTATTAGAATTTTTACTGAACATTTATAAAGCTAATAATGTAACAGCATGTATTATTCCAACCATTATTTCCCATGCTTTCCTTTGGCATCAGTGCCAGGTAGAGGAGCAGCAGCTGTCGAGCCACCACCTCCATGCTGTTTTCTATCACCCACACCTGCAGTAGAGCAGAGAGAAGACGTTTGCAGGTCACAGTAGAACATATCAATTTGTTCTCAGGGGGTCACATAACAGTTTAAGAGAGAGGCTCACATTAAGGCTTTTGTGGTCCTGCAAACCAGAAATGGTTTTCAAAATATGTCGTGGATCTCCACTGCCAACCAGTAAAACATTGATCTCCCCTTCAAGCCTCACAGGGCCTGGGCACACAGAGAGAGAGAGAGAGAGAGAGAGAGAGAGAGAGAGAGAGAGAGCATACAGTAGTACAACACACCATAATTCAAGGGTTGGGTAACTAACCATAATAGTTTTTCTAGTGATGCACCGATGTGAAAATTGTGGCCGATATCGATAACCGATATTAATATTGCTGTTATGGCCGATACCGATATTTACCGATGTCGATATCTCTGTATAAAAAACAAATTTTTATGATAATCAAATAAAGAACTATTTTCCAAAACGCATTTTGTTTTTTACTTTTGTGATTTATTTTCCGAAATGACTGATATTGGGCACCTTTACCTGTGTGCAAAATATGACTGTCATCAGATTTTCAGAAGAAAAAATTAATATTTATATAATTATATATAATTTGACATCGAACCGATACCGATGTGTTAAAAAAATTACCATATCGGCCGATATTATATCGACGGCCGATATATCGTGCACCACTAAGTTTTTCAGTACAAACCAAAATGTGTCTTTGGTATTTGTGGTCTTCTTTATTCCCATATTTAAATGATAAATAAATCACAATTTTGCCATTTGTAGATTATTTAGGCAGTGTTCTTCTACAGCTGTTTCTGTTTATGAATCATTTATCATTGGGAGAATTTAGCTTCTATTCTTAATTGAAAAATAAGCATTTATATACTGTATCTCCTGTGCTATTTAAATGCTATGGACAAAATAACAGAAACACTGTATTCAGTGCAATAACCTTACAGTAGATACCAATACGATATTACAGTCCGGGTTAAAAGTTTTAAGTAAGAAGTTATGGTTTAGTTTGAGGCCACTGTTAATGCAGTTTTATATCTGATTGTTTCAGTGTTCATAATTGTCTAGATTTGTGTGTTATTTATTGTTATTATTACATGTTATTTTCCGCTTCCGTTTTTGTAATCAAGGGTGTCGGACTGGGGGTGGAAAGGGGACTGAGTACCACAGGAGGGCCCAGATAGATGCAAGAATGATTAGCTGTGGATGTGGGGAGGGGCCTAGAGAATGCCTTTCTACAGGGCCCAGAATGATATGCTACACCACTGATTGTAATGCCTTATCTATCAGTATGACATAAAATCCGTGGCAATATCACACTATAAACAAAATACTCTTTTACTAGTATAAGTCAAAATGTACTTACGTATGCTATAAAAGTATAATAAAAAAGTAACAAATTGTACTTTAAGTGTCAAAAGTGATAGTACTCATTGTGCAGAATAGCCACTGTTAGTGTTTCATTGTTGTATTATAGGATCATTCTTATGCAGTAGGTTGGTCGAAGTGAAGCTAATTTTGATGTAACGCATTTAGAAGGACCACGCATCCACGTGCACCTGAAGCTCTCACCCGTACTCAGCAGGTCGCGTGCAGGGCTGAAGCCCCACCAGGTGATGCAGCCAGCGCCCTCAGATGCCCGCCCGGCACTCATCCTGTAGCTAATGTGACCGAAAGAAAAAAGACAAACCAAGCCGGACACCTTACTGTAAGTGGTTCACATCAGGACTCAACTAGTAACGTTAGAGGTAATGTTCTTGTTTTAACAGAGTCTCAATTGGCATTGACACAGTCTAAATGTTAGCACGAACGTTAACTAACGCTAGGTTAGCTAGCTAACAGTAAAGTTTACTCGGTAAAAAAGAAAATACATTGTTAGCTTATTAATGAAGCTGTTATGCATGAACACAATCCCGTCGCTTGCCTCAATATAGTGATAAATGGTCATAGACAGCGAAACAAAAATGATGAAAAAACTCACCTGGCAAGCTGTATTAGTTTGCAGCTAACCGTTGGATCAGAAAGTTTGGGTTCTGTTGCTATGCAACAGCTTCTCATTGGAGAGGACAGACGCCATCTCCCGGTGGCTGAAATTAATACTCCTGCCTTGAGATTTTAAGTCCAACAGACTATTATGGTGAAAAAATGTTGGATAATTTATATAATCTATTATACACTTCTGTATGTAATAGTATTCTAGAGTAATTTCTACAACTCTTAAAGGTTTTATTTGATTACTTCTACAGTAAGAAGATAAACTAATACTAATGTAAATAAAGGTAGGAGAGTAAGAAACATTGATGTGAAACCATTATGGGTTTATTTTGTCATTCGAAAAAATCCAGAGCTCTACCACCATGTCTCCAGAGTACCTTTTCAGAACAGTGTGATCTGAAATCCTTTCTTTATGCATCCAAATTTTACTAAACTAGCATACACAAAAGACACACATTTACAGATAAGTGATTTCCAAGTGTTCCAAGTAAACAAATATAACACAAATTAAACACACACACACACACACACACACACACACTAAACTTACTAAAGTACCTTAAAAGATACAAAATGGAAAACAGAATATGCAAATTGACAAAACATCAGGATTAACAATAAGTATCGTTTTATAATATATCAGCAGTATGTCAGACTAAAACAAGGTGCGACTCTAACGAGGTTTTGCTTTGACTGCTGCATCGACTTCTTCTTCTGGCAGGAGAGTGTGCCACTGGGCTACTGGACGTCTGGGATTGGCGAGCATTTCTGACCAGTGGCGCAGGCCAACTCCTGTAGCTCCATAACCCATAAAGGTTTTTCCAATGGGGTCATTGCTCCCAAGTTTATCATAGTCAAACACTGTGAGGACGACCTGCACTTTCTGAAAAACAAAAAAGTAAGATGCGTTATCGTATCGTTCCCCATATCACCACTTAGTGTCTGTTAAGTTTCAAATTGATTTGAAACAAAGCCTACCTGTATCTGCTCAAAGGGGACATCGAAGCTGAAACTCTCATTAAAGTAAGGATTGAGCGTGTTTTTCTTGACTGTCGTCTTTTTCTTCTTAATCCGTTTCCCATTTTGCTGAAGAACAATCTTCACATACGGATCTTATGGAAAAGGAAAAGATGGCAATATAGTTGTGTTTTGTTGGGCTATTCTATTTCCTCATTGGACTGAAGTTTGTTAAAGTAAAATTTTATAAGGAATTAAGCAAATATTTGACAGAGAGATAATAAGGGGCAAGAGGCCTAATTACCTGATAAGCCACCAACATCCATTTTCTTCAGATTCTTTGCCTCCATGATGTTCACTGTCAGTTTTCCAGCAGTGGGTACATACCGTAAAGAAACGCAAATATCACCCAGTTTTTCTTGCTGAAAAGAACAATTATGGATTACCAGCATGTCCCATCACATTTAAATGAATACACTTTTTATAAATCTGCTGATAATCATTATTTCTTCATTTTTAGAAGCAAGACAGAGTATATTTATATAAATACACGCAATATAACAAACAATAACACAATATATCATACCTCTTCCTTCTCACCACTCTCCACGTCTCTCCACTGTTGCAATGGCTGGCCCAAATCAACGCTGTTCATGGGAATCTTTATCTCGCCGATCATATCATGCTTGGAGAAACGATCAAAGTCAAAAACCTGCAGCACCAAAGTCTTTCCGCCCAACTCGGCATACGGGATCTAGAAAGAGAGGTTATTAAAATATTAGGACGTACAATAGGGAAAGGTAAGATAATTTTGTTTACATGTTACAAAAATGCACATATCTATACAACAATACAGAACATAAAGTGACCGGAGACAATTAAGAACGTACTGCTTTAATATTTTTGGGGAGGGATACCTTGACAGACGCCACTCAGGGAACGAAAGACTAAGACGAGGGGAAGCAGAGATATACGTAGGCCAAATGTCGGCGTCACGAGGGGTAAAAAGTGACATGTCATCAATAACCTGGAGCACCAACACAAGCTGCGACAGAGGCATAAAGACAAGAGAAAGAACTAACGAAACACAAACAACATCTAGTCGAGGAAGGCACAGAGTCAGGCACATGGTACCTTGAAGATAAAAGTCTCGTTGAAAACGGGGCATAAATTCTTGCGTTGAACTTTGGTCTCGTACTTCTTCTTTTTGTCTGGCAACAAAAAGACTTTAACATAAGGGTCCGAGGTCCCCCCCATGTCCATAGCAGCAAGGTCCTGAGCCTGAAGGATGCCCACTATAAGCTTCAGAGGAAAGACAAGTGTCAGAATGATCAATGGTCAGGAATAGAGCATCGATATTCCTTCCTGATAGTTATTTGTTGAGTCCCTATATTTTAATCATTAATATAAATGCCTTTGATGAAACTGACAATGGTCGTGTTTTCACACAGAGCCTACCTGGGCATCTGTGAAGTTGTAGTCCAACGAGAATTCCAGTTTACCCAACTTTTCCTGTTCTTTCTCCTCTTCCTCTCCTTCCTTCTTCACCTCCCCCTCCTGCCATTTAATTATTATTATTTTATTTATTATTTATATTAATTATTTAATTTAAAAATTTCATCATGAAGATCTATTTCGGGTAAGATTATACAACATTGTGGTAACTGGAAATCACGTACCTTCTCTCCAGCCTCTCCTTCACCTTCCTTTTCCTTTTTGCGGCGACCCGTTTTCCTCTCCCTCACTTTCTTTGGCTTTTTCTTTTTTCCGCAGCATTTCTTGAAAAGACAGAAGATGAGGCATGCCACCAAAACCAGAACCACCACAACAATGGCTGCTACTGCCCACACGGGAACTGCAAAATAAAAGAAAGGTGAATTCACTTACAGTATCAGTATTCACTGTATGCAAAATGGGAGTATGCTTATGATGGCGGAAGGAGTGGATGTTGGATCCCCTGATCCGTTACCCGACCACTAAACAAAAAACACCACAAAACAAACAACAACATATATTTGAATCTGATCTTTCAATAGACTTCTGAACTTCTAAACACTACCCTCTCTATCGAAGGCTTTGTAGAAGTCTTACACGTCAGGATCTTCAAGAGGATTTAAATCGTTCACATCAGTTTACTTCTATAATCTCAATCACTTCCAACTAATATGATTCAACATAAACCGCTTTTCTAGAGCTTGGGAACAGAACTATGATACTATAGAAATAAAATGTGAATATAATAGAATCATTTACAGCACTTGTTAATCTAGGGACGGTTCGCTGAGCATGCATGCTGTCAGCGACACCCTTCTCCACAATCAGATAATAAGACACTGTAAGCTGGGAGGGGCCCTGCACAGTACAGCCACAGACCCCAGCAGCACAGTTCATCATTAAGTGCTTTACTCAAACCACCTCAGCAGTAGTTGTTAATTAAAGGGAAAAACAACTCTGATGCACTTTCCCCCACTTTTCATGGGCAGGAATGTCAAAAATTGTAGGTATAATACCCAAAACAAGCTAATATTTCTTTAAAATCATTCTATATACCATGTTAAATATGTCAAAAACACTTAACATTATATCTTGAACTTTCAAGAAAGCTACAGTGGTCAACGGAATATGTAATAATATTTATAGATATTTATAGATAGAGGAATTTCCTCTTTAAAAAATAATCAAAAATATACCCTTTATTTTAACAAACTTGTACATGAAGTTATAAAATTGAAATTCTAGAAGTGGCTTACTTGGCAGATGACCAAGTTCATTCATGAACTTGTCCTTCATGTGGTTGTAGTCATGGCCGGGGTGATGTTCTGTATGCGAGTGCTCATGGTGTTCTGTATGGGAGTGCTCATGGTGTTCTGTATGGGAGTGCTCATGGTGAACTGGCTCTGTTGCTTCCTCTGGCTCTGGTTCAGACGGCTCTGCAGCCCTCCGGGCCCGGACCCCAACACTGGCCAGCCTCATGTCAGCTGTCAAAACAGCAAAGCAATGCAGATCATGTTGGTTTATGTTCTCTATGATGCTGGCTCCTACAGTGAGAGATAACACAACTGCGTATGTGCGCTGTGTAATCCCTATGCCCATGCGTTGCAGTACAGTTCAAAGCCATCTAAACCCAGATGCTCAACATGGCTGACCCTAATCCCTCTGTTACTCTCATTCTTTCTGCCATCTCCCCCGCCCCATACCCCACACTTTCACATTACCGTTTGTTGCATTCCCATTTTTCTGTGGTCCCCAAACCTTAAATAACTATTACTTTTTAATAGATGGCAATGCTGACATGAAATTAAAATATTGGCATCTATTCACATTTATAAGGGAAGTTTGGGGTCCCCTGCTGGAGCTGCTACCCCCGCGACCCGTTACCGGATAAGCGGAAGAAGATGGATGGATGGATATTCACATTTATAAGTTGCTCTTCACAGCTGTGTATAAGGGGTGATGGTTTTATTCAGATGTTTAGGAAACTATAGGCAAATAATACACATCAAAAGAACCAGTCAATAGTTTCAACAGTTGAAACGCTTTGAACAAGTGGGTATGTTCAAAACCAAATGTGATTTTATCATAAAATTAAAAAAAAAAAAACAGAATAAAAAAAGTCTAGCCTTTTCTCATTGGTTCACATTTTTTGCAATATAGGCCTCTTAATCATAACAGAAATACTTGAAATTGTATGCGTATTTCTTACCTGTTGATATGTTTCCTTTAAATCCCTCTATGCTGACAGAGCTTTTGGAGCAACTTTTAGTTCAAAGTGTATTTCTTGCTGCTTTCCCTTTGGCCCGTTGTAGCCCTCACACACCCATGGTTCCTTCGGTATGCTGTGGACTCTGACTGGCAGGCTGCCTGCAACCCTTTCTATCAAAGCTAAAGCACTGGCAAATCACTAGAGCAGCGTTGTTTTAATCCCCCCCACCCCTCCTCCCGATATTAGAATGCTGACAACACATCTGTTGCTGTACGTCTCTGAACGAAGATGCATAAAGAGCAAGTCACCTTTTAATATAATATTGCACTGTTAAACATTGAGTAATTCAATGCTTCTCCTTGAGTAGGAAAAGTGACTGTTCATTAGACTGAGTGATGAAACAGCAGTGGTCGTGTTTATCCATTGAAGAGATTGTAGAACATCCAGCCCTTCACTAATCCCCTCAGCATAGCTGTCCTCGCAGTCAATCGTCAATCTACCAACAACTTTCACTGAGAGTAAATATTCCATCCTCCCCGTCCATTGGCTTACCATTTTACTGTACAAAACACATACCCGTATTTAGAGCACTGGGAACAGTAATCCCCGGGCATGCTGCCACGCGTTTGCACAGCTACATCTGGAGATCTCTGTGGCTTCAATCCAACATGCAACAGCCTCCTCCAAAGGATAAACAAACTGCATATGAAAACAAAACGAAATAAAGACTAACACAGCAAAATAAAAATGTAATGTTATTGTGGGGCTGTTGTACTTAGTTGCAAGTCTATTCCTCCCTTAGCAAGTTCAGCTAATAAACAGGCCCTTTTCCCTCTATGAGGGCACGCCTTTAGATTGGAAGTATACCATACTAGAGACGATTTTAATTATAACCTCATGATGTTTTGTAAACACCGTTACTCTCATTCAGTCATATTTCCTCTTGATCCAAATCAATCTGTAAAATATTTGGATCATTATCTTGGATGTGCTGCAGGCAGCACTGTATCTCTAGATTGCAACTGAAACACTAACAGAGTAGTACGCCTAGCTGTGATGCACGCTGTTGACATACTTCTGACACTGAATCTTATCTTTGCTGAAACATGTAATTTACTAAGAAGCAGCATAGTCATTTTTAACCACACAGTGTCAGTTAGCCTAATGTTAAACATTAAGCTCCCACCCAACAGTGACTAAGCAAAGTCCCACTGTTATCAGTGTTCTGTAGTGGCAGTCATGACATTAGGAAAAGTACAGAAAGTGCATTTAGACTGCATGACAGATCAGATGACTAAACAGATCAGATGACTAAACAATTGAACATAGGTGTAAAAAAAAAAAAAACTAACAAAAATGATATGTCAGCATAGTCTGGCTTTATTCAATGATACGCCAAATCTATAATCTACAAAAGATGTGGGTAAAAACCTCTGACACTGGAATGCATGAATCATGATACAACAGAGTCTAAATAACAAGCGACTCATTAACAGCTTAAGAAAATCTTAGTTTTTAGCACCATATTAATGAGAACATTATTTTTTCAGTGTGGTTCCATGAAAAAGAGGTTTTTCTGTTATTTTGCTTTGAACTTCTCTTTCGTCATTGGTACAAGAATGAAGTTTGTGGTAAACTGTGAAAATATTGTATAGTTTTCTTAACTGAGAAGAATGCACAGTGGGAAGGACGTTTTTCCCTGTTGACTCTATACATCTTTTGAAATGTGGAGCTTATTTCACTTTACTTGTTTAAAGAGTATGTTTATCAAAGAGGTATTCTCCCATAGGACCGTGTGTCTCAGACGCAGTGATGCGGGTCAGACTGCCAATGTAATCGCCCAGCTTCTTGATGGTGTCATGGCTGTCGTTCAGGAAGTGCTGCTCAAGGAAGTCACACAGCTACAAAAAAGTAAGATGTAAAAAAAATGCTATGAAAAGGTGGTCAAATAGGTAATAACTTAGGACAAAGTTACTATTAAGATTGAACATCCCTTAAATCTTACAGACAGATTTTGTTTAATACATATTGAGCTCACACAAAAATTTTTCACACAACATTTTTCATATTATCCATCTCTCAGCTAAAGAAAAGACAACAAGTAGCAGTTACAGTATGTCTATCTAACAGTGTCAGACTTACATGAGGGTCAGTGTGGACGCCAGCTCTGCGGTGCACCTCAAGGATACATGTGTTTAGGGACTTCTGGTAGTCCAGGGAAAAGGACATTGCATCCAGACCACCTCTCCAATCCTCTCTACTTGGTTTCTAGAACAGAAAGTTGGATAAATATATGTACCATTCTTGACAATAATGGCTTGAAATAAAATGCCCCCCCAAAAATATTTAAAAAAATAAAGTCTGGACTTACAGCAATAGTCTGGAGCAAAATTCGACCCCCTCTCATGTTCTGATATTCCAGCAGCTTCTCAGCCTGTTCCCTCTCTTTCACCGAGCGCTCCAGGAAAAAAGTGGAGAATTTTGGCAGGGCAACATCATCCCTGTCAAAATACATCCCCTAGAAGAAATATTTAGGGATTACAGTACAGACACATGAAAAAGAATCATAGCAAAGAGGGCAATTTATATTGTTTTATTTCAATGCAAAATAGGATTTAAATACATTACATAACAAATACGACTAATACAGGGACTATACAGAAAGCATACACTACCAGAGAAAGGTAGGCGTAGGATGCATTCAGCTTCAGGTTGATGAGTTTGTTGATGTCTCCTTCGGTCTCCGAATGGAGGTTTTGTTTTACCACAGACTGCATTTCTAAAAGACAACACACACACACACATATATATATATATTTTTTTTTTTTTTTGCTTTTTTTGTTTCAATCGCATTGATTGAAACAAAAAAAGCAAAAAAAAAATACTGACTGGTATAAGGGTAAACAAGAGTTTAGATATAGCCACAGATAACGGTCAGGTTTCCCGTGTTGTAGCACAAAACAGTCCAGAAGACAAAGAACATTTCTTACCGTTTTTTTTTCCTTAGCCAGCTAACTTGACTAACAACGGCTTTGTTCACTCGCCCTGTGAAGCTTGTCAAAGTTCTGCACGTCTTTGCTGGCGAGCTTTTATGCAACCGGTATTTAACGGCTTCAGTAAAACATCAGGCAGACTGTCGTCATGTGTTATAAAGAGAATTGAGTTCAAGTGGGATGTAACGTTAACGTCTCTAGTCAGGTGTTGAGAAGGTTAGGCTAATGTTAGCACATTGTGTAGACTGTTACGTTAGTGAACTTAAGTTCGATGTTAGTTTAAGTACAAACAACATTAACTTTAGTTCGTTTGTTGAAAGCATTTAAAACAAGAAAAACTAGTTACTGACGCAGGTCTTTACCAATTAAAGTAACGCTGACAGCCAACTGTTAGCTGACGTTAAGTAAGCATAAACTAGCATTCGCATTAACTAGCTAGCTAGTTAGCTAAACCTGACTGCGGCTAAAGTTTAGTGTTAGAATAATGTTAGTCTATTAGCGAAATTTCAATGTCACATCTGCTTTTTGTCAATCACCTGGGTCCTTGACGCTACCCCCTACTTCGCCAGGACTGTGGCTGGCTTTATCTTGTTTTAACAACACGAAACAGCTAGCTAGTTAGCTCGCTCGCTTGTGTGTTCATATCATCTTCTTCTTTATGGTTTTACGGCAGTTGGCATCCCATATGTTACATTACTGCCTCCTACCGGTATTAATCGTCATTAAACATATTTTTCCTCCCTTCAAGCCCATCTTTGATCCTGATTATCACTGGTCCCGACCGCCTGTACTACGAATCAAGATCAACATGTCCTGGATTTCTTTCAGTGATCCGGCTTCACCTAACCTAACAACCGTGGTCCCGCATAACCTGTATCACGACGCTGGTTATCAACTAGTTCAGTCAACCCAGGTTTTTCCAATCTAGAGACGTGCGCGTTCACATAAAAGAGGCGGTGTTTGCGCACCACGACCAATCGCAAACATCTACCAGAGCTGCTATCTTTTAAACAAGAAGAACAAACTATAATTCTACATAAATATGAAGAACACAGACACGGTTTAACAGGCAAAACGCAGGAAAGAAAGCTGGCAAAAAAGCCGACGCTGTTATGCGTAAATCACAACGCTTAGCTTATCAATATCCAGTGGTGTAGTCTACGTGATAGTAAGCTCCAGAATTTCCATATACTCACTTAAAAATGCCCAATGACACGTAACAACATACTTTCCATTATATGTTTGATATATTTTGAATTGTCATCTGTGCTTTTTTCTTCACATAGGCTCAATGGAGGTATTTCACCATAAATTGGTGCATAAAAGTGTATCGGAATGCAGGAAATGAAGTCGTTGATGCTTAAAACTTCCCTGGGGGAGGACACCCAGACCCCCCACTATGATATGCCCCCCTCCTCCCCCAAAGGCAGATTCTGGCCAATATACAGTACAGTACACCCACTACAATACATTAGACTAAACTGTTCACTTCCCCATCAGTCAGGCACAAGATCTGACCATATATAATTACACTTTTGCTTTCCATAAACTGTCGTTGCTTTAGGCTTTTATTTCAGTTGCAACCCCAGCAGTGGTGCGCGATCGTGAGAGAAAATTAAAAAAAACATAAAAACATAATTTAAACCGATGTGCGCATTGGCAACACACGGCTAAAGAAGGCAACAAATAGCCTATAAGTAATTCCCTCCGCTGAAAATCTATATCTTTCATAAAAATACCCATCAGGGAATGTTAACGGGGTTGTCGGTCTCTAAATGTTTTAACTTTTATGAGCGCACCTCTCTCTCTCTCTCCGCGAACCGAGCTCCAGCTGATCTTCTAAGAACGGTGACGCCGTTATTAAAGTGTGCTGTTCAATCTGCTCTGGCCAATTCTTAACTTTATTTTTATTTACTGATAATTTTCGGTTAGCCCCACTGTTTCTCACTCCTCCTACTTTATTTTATTGTAAGTTTCTCCCTTTTTCTGACCTATCCCAATATTGTTGCCACTGTTTGGATATTTCCCTCCATAATTTCCCCTCCTACTTTGACAGTTTAATATTCATTTCTACATTTCCTTTCTTGACCACCTCCTTTGCTAACTTATGCTAGGGTGACCAAACGTCCTCTTTTGCCCGGACATGTCCACTTTTTACGTACTGTCCGGGGCGTCCGGGGGATTTTATAAATTCATGAAAATGTCCGGTTTTCACTGTTTTTCATGGGACCATTAAGAGTGTACTTATGACCTCACATACTGTGAGCCTGACCCAGAATAGCCAGACCCACAAAATCACCTGAAATTTGTGATATGACATTTTTTCTGTACAATTTCTTTTACTGCAAAGTTTGCAGAGTGCATATCTTAAAATCTTTTGTCATACAAAACAAGTTATCATGCAGACATGGTCCAAATAAAAAAAACAGTAAGTTTACATACATGTTAATTAAAATGCTTTTTAAGCACAATATATGCTTAATATCTAATATGTAGACTCATTGTAAAGTAATGCCTAAAGATGCGGAAAATATAATTTATAAAGGTTACTTCCTCCTCATGTTTCCCCAATGGATAACGTTGGACAACATTTTCTTTGATATCCCAGCACTTTTATTGAGTGCTGCACCAAAATATGAGGCCATAAACACTGTCATGACTTCATGTTCTGTTAAAGTGTGTTGGTGATTTTTTCAATTCACAGTTCCTTATCGATGTCAACCACAAGGAAGCTATAAATATCACTGAGTTCCGAGACAGTGCAAAGAAACCAAAAGCAAATCTACTGTTATGTGAAACCAGCCCAACTGAAGAGACTAGACATTGATTTTAACTAAGAAATTATTCAAATAATAATTTAAAAATAGTTAGAAAACAAAACAAATATAGTTACATTGATCAACATTGAAAAGCTTTGCCTGGGTTTATAATAAAATAATTTATTGTATCTTTTATTTGCACATCATAAAGAGGCAGTCACAAACATACAACTGATTACGACAAACATACAGCAGATAAAGCAATTACCCCTAATAAACAGAGGGAAATTTACTTGATTGACTTACCTTTGACAAGTATGCACATTACATTATGACCGTTAATAAGGAAGTAACAGGCGGGGCAAAGGTCTCCGGTTGTATAAGGCCAAAAAGGAGAAGCAGCTATTTACATAGTCACTTGCCAATATGCGAGGGGACCAGAGGTTACAGAAGGAGGACATGGTTAAGAATTAAAAGTCAACACCACTGGAATAACGTTAAAAATTGGACTGTGTCAGCCCAGGCACGAAGAAATTCTTTGCCAACCTCCAGTGTTGTTGGTTTTGTCAACACACCCGTGGCAGTACTGAAAATAGAAACTTGAATTTTTATCTGTGGACAACAAAGGAATTGGACAAGCTCATAGCATGTGTGTAACTTAACAAAACGTAATAACAATGAAGCCTTTACCTCTCAAAATCATCTCAGACCACTTTATGCTGTATGTCTTCTTGTGTCTACTTTGGGTAAGTGTTTTTTTTTTTTTTTACCTTTCTGCTCTGATAGTGATCAGATAGTCTACCTACTGAAAAGAAGGTCACGCTTAACAAAAGAAAAACTTGGAAACCACAGTAATGGTTAAACCCATGATATGAACAGGGATATTACACTGTCTGAAATATCAGAATGTACAGAATTTACAAAGACTTGCACAACATAAGAATGATGGACTTTTTCAGATGGTGAAATATTAATTAATTATTTCTTGGAATCAGTAATCTATTCTCACTTACTTCCTCAGAGAAACAAAAGCTTGAATGAGGAAATAATGTAATACAAAACAATAGGTGATGTAAGTCCAACATTGTTATCTTGTTTATGGATATTTTAGACACGATGATATAGCTGGGTACCTTTTTTGTATTGTATTTATTAGGATTTATGGAATGTTTTGGAATGTTATAAAATCTAAGAAAATGTAGCTCAAGGACAATATTTTAAGTATGAACAGTGCAAAAATATATGTCTTTAACAAACAGGATTTGATATTTTAAAAAGCAATGGTTGGATGGTTAAGAACTTGAGATTTAGAGGTAGATGTTCCAAATACTACAACAATTTCCGGGCCATAATTTGCATTTGAAGGTCTCAGATGTTTCCTCAAGTTTGCTGCATATCAATATCGTATATTTGTCTCAAGTTGTATGTAAGTGATGTAAGTTCTTTGTACCTATGAGGAGAGATTGTTGACTAAAAAGTACAGTAGAACACCGCTTAACAGTAGTGTTGTCTTTTTTTAACCTCCTTGTCACAGTGCGGTTCACAGTATGTCAGATACAATATAATAGCAGAAATTACATTGCTTTGGGATATTCACAGATTGCGTAAGAGTTTTCTTAACTGTGATTCCATAGTCAAAATAACTCTTATGGCAATTTTGTACAATATGACATTACATTTTTGGGGGTCTCTCTGTGTTCCAACAATTCCTATTCTGGTTTTAGGGTGTCACTGACTCCTCCAACATAACAACAACAACAAGGACAAGTGCAACACAAGCAAAAACAACAACAACAGGGACAAGTGCAACACAAGCAAAAACAACAACAACAACAACAACAGGGACAAGTACAACACAAGCAAAAACAACAACAACAACAACAACAGGGACAAGTGCAACACAAGCAAAAACAACAACACAGTTAACCACTCCATTAACAACCCGTTCAACAACGAAATCACGTAAGTTTGAGTTGGTGACATGACTGTATTTCCTCATATTATAGTGCAATTATGATGTTTAATGGTGTGTCTCTCACTAAACCTTTTCTCTAATGAAACTGTCAACTCTTTGTCTTTTCAGCTCCTGAAAAGGTTAAGAATGTGACTGTGTTGAGATAACATAATATAAAGTATACTACTAACTAACTAACTTAACATTTTTTTACCGTTGCTGATAAAATGATGGAGTTAATTGAAACTATTAAATTAAAGACTACACAAAACCCTTTATTGTGGTAAATGCCTGGCACTGAACTTTTTTTTCTCTAATTAAACTTTTTGCCTTTTCAGCTCCTGAAATGGTTAAGAATGTGACTGTGTTGAGACAAAATGAGAGCAGTATAACTCTGATGTGGGACAAGGTTAACAACATCTCAACATACTTCCTACAATATGATAAGAAGGAGGACTCTATCAACGCAGTGAAAGGGTCATCAGTTGAACATGTGGTTACCTCCCTGAGTCCTGGAAGAAAATATAAGTTCACTCTCATCACTGCGTTTGAGGGAATCAACAGCACTGGATACACATTTGAAGCTGTCACTGGTAGGTGATCTTATATCTTATATTAAGAATCAGGCATTTTGCTTATGATATGCAAATTAAAGTCAAATTGCAATATTTATTTTTACTTGTAAATATAATTCTTCACACACCTTCCTATTAATGAATTGAGCATAATATAACTTAGGACACTAATAGGATAAAGTACAGTTTATTCACAAATATTAATGTCTCTTTACATTCTAGTGCCCCTTAATGCAGAAAATTTCACATCAGCTGGACAAAATGAGACCAGCATAACTCTGCAGTGGAAAAAAGTGAAGGACATCCTCAATTATACACTTGAGTACAATAGAACAGTGATAAATATCTCTGCATCACCGGGGTTAGAAAACGTGGATCAAACAATCTCGGAGCTCACAAGTGGGACTAAATACAACTTCACTCTCTTCACTGTGTTTGAAACTGTCAGAAGCAGCGGAGTAATATACTCTGCAGCCACTGGTAAGATGTTTTACCTCATATATATGCCTACAACAAGAGCCAGGACAGAGCTCTGTAACAATATCTCATTTAAAGTTTACTATTAACAGATGGCTGTTGCTAACTTAACATTTCTTTACTGTTGCTGATAAAATGATGAGTTAATTGAAACTATTAAATTAAAGACTACACAAAACCCTTTATTGTGGTAAATGCCTGGCACTGAACTTTTTTTTCTCTAATGAAACTTTTTGTCTTTTCAGCTCCTGAAATGGTTAAGAATGTGACTGTGTTGAGACAAAATGAGAGCAGTATAACTCTGACGTGGGACAAGGTTAACAACATCTCAACATACTTCCTACAATATGATAAGAAGGAGGAATCTAGCAACGCAGTGGAAGGGTCATCAGTTGAACATGTGGTTACCTCCCTGAGTCCTGGAAGAAAATATAACTTCACTCTCATCACTGCGTTTGAGGGAATCAGCAGCACTGGATACACATTTGAAGCTGTCACTGGTAGGTGATCTTATGTCTTATATTAAGAATCAGGCATTTTGGTTGTGATATGCAAATTAAAGTCAAATTGCTATATTTATTTTTACTTGTAAATATAATTCTTCACACACCTTCCTATTAATGAGTTGAGCATAATATAACTTAGGACACTAATATGATAAAGTACAGTATATTCACAAATATTAATGTCTCTTTACATTCTAGCTCCCCTTAATGCAGAAAATTTCACATCAGCTGGACAAAATGAGATCAGCATAACTCTGCAGTGGACAAAAGTGGATGGCTTTCCCAACTATATCCTTAAGTTCAATGAAAAAGAGATAAATGTCCCAACATCAGAGGGAAATTCAGTGACACAAATAATTTCAGATCTCACAAATACAACGAAATACATCTTCACTCTCTTCACTGTGTTTGAAACTGTCAGAAGCAGTGGAGTAAACATCACTGCATTTACTGGTTAGTGAATTTTCCTCTCATGTAGCCTTATAACAGGAGTCAGGACAGAGCTCTGTAAAATATAATATAATTTTAGGTTTGTCTGTGACAGATGTGTTTTGCTCACTTCATATTTTAGACTCTGGTTGAAAAAAAATACTGGAATTGAAAGCATAAATATAATTCTTCATAGCTCTGTAACAATATCTCATTTAAAGTGTTTTAAAGTTTTATTTTTTAAAGCAGGCTGTAATTTATTTTTAAATCAGTAACTCACAGTTTGGTCTTTAATGAAACAACTGTGTATTCTCTGATCTTCTTCCAGCTCCTAGAAATGTGAATAATGTGACTGTGTTGACTCAAAATGAGAGCAGTATATCTCTGACGTGGGACAAGGTTAACAACATCTCAACATACTTCCTACAATATGATAAGAAGGAGGACTCTAGCAACGCAGTGGAAGGGTCATCAGTTGAACATGTGGTTACCTCCCTGAGTCCTGGAAGAAAATATAACTTCACTCTCATCACTGCGTTTGAGGGAATCAGCAGCACTGGATACACATTTGAAGCTGTCACTGGTAGGTGATCTTATGTCTTATATTAAGAATCAGGCATTTTGGTTGTGATATGCAAATTAAAGTCAAATTGCTATATTTATTTTTACTTGTAAATATAATTCTTCACACACCTTCCTATTAATGAGTTGAGCATAATATAACTTAGGACACTAATATGATAAAGTACAGTATATTCACAAATATTAATGTCTCTTTACATTCTAGCTCCCCTTAATGCAGAAAATTTCACATCAGCTGGACAAAATGAGATCAGCATAACTCTGCAGTGGACAAAAGTGGATGGCTTTCCCAATTATATCCTTAAGTTCAATGAAAAAGAGATAAATGTCCCAACATCAGAGGGAAATTCAGTGACACAAATAATTTCAGATCTCACAAATACAACGAAATACATCTTCACTCTCTTCACTGTGTTTGAAACTGTCAGAAGCAGTGGAGTAAACATCACTGCATTTACTGGTTAGTGAATTTTCCTCTCATGTAGCCTTATATCAGGAGTCAGGACAGAGCTCTGTAAAATATAATATAATTTTAGGTTTGTCTGTGACAGATGTGTTTTGCTCACTTCATATTTTAGACTCTGCTTGAAAAAAAATACTGGAATTGAAAGCATAAATATAATTCTTCATAGCTCTGTAACAATATCTCATTTAAAGTGTTTTAAAGTTTTATTTTTTAAAGCAGGCTGTAATTTATTTTTAAATCAGTAACTCACAGTTTGGTCTTTAATGAAACAACTGTGTATTCTCTGATCTTCTTCCAGCTCCTAGAAATGTGAATAATGTGACTGTGTTGACTCAAAATGAGAGCAGTATATCTCTGACGTGGGACAAGGTTAACAACATCTCAACATACTTCCTACAATATGATAAGAAGGACTCTAGCAACGCAGTGGAAGGGTCATCAGTTGAACATGTGGTTACCTCCCTGAGTCCTGGAAGAAAATATAACTTCACTCTCATCACTGCGTTTGAGGGAATCAGCAGCACTGGATACACATTTGAAGCTGTCACTGGTAGGTGATCTTATATCTTATCTTATATTAAGAATCAGGCATTTTGCTTGTGGTATGCAAATTAAAGTCAAATTGCTATATTTATTTTTACTTGTAAATATAATTCTTCACACACCTTCCTATTAATGAGTTGAGCATAATATAACTTAGGACACTAATATGATAAAGTACAGACTCAAAATGAGAGCAGTATAACTCTGATGTGGGACAAGGTTAACAACATCTCAACATACTTCCTACAATATGGTAACAAAAGAAGTTCCATTGAGCTGAAGGACAACACATCAGTTAAGCATGTGGTCTCTTTGCTTAATGCTGGGACAAAATATAATTTCACTCTTATGACTTGCTTTGAGAAACTCAACAGCACTGGATTCTTATTTAACGCTGTGACTGGTAGGTGACCTTTGAGTACACTCCTGATACCAGGTATTTTGCTGATGATATGCAAATCATACAAAAAATGCTGTATTTGACTGTACTTAAAAAAAAAACAACTTATAGTAAATAGTATATATTATAGTAAGTAACAAATAGTCACAATTTCATTATGTAATACATAGGCTATTACTCACCTCATCCTCATGTGAGTGTATGTTTTTGACATTCACTCAGTATTTTTGTGTATGTGTTTTCAGTTCCCTCAAAGGTGGCTTTGGTCAATGTGACTGAACGCTCTGTGAACAGCATAACCCTGATGTGGACAAAAGTGAAAAAAGACTGGGGCTACTTTATCCAAATTAATGAGGAAAATTACCAAGTTCGCCCAAATACAACCATTAATGTTGTGTCCTATCCAATCACGTCTCTTAAGCCTGGAACAGAGTATCGATTCAGCGTGATCACGGTGTTCTCTGATCTCAACAGCACTGCTTACAAAGGCTTTACAGTAACAGGTATACACGACTTCTTTCTGACAAACTCAAAAAAGTGTTGTCAATGGATATCTTTCAATATGAATAATAACATGTTATTCTATATTTAAATTTACAAAGTCCTCATTTTGGAAAAGTATTATTTTTTGGTTGGATTATTTGCTAACTTTGACAAATCAAAGCTTTTCTGTCTGCAATTATTTTCTCATTTATTTCAGCCATAAACTGTACCGATGTAGCCTGGCGTGTTACTAACTCATCAATCAAAGGACTGATTAAAGGCTTGTTCTCGAATGCAACAGCCACCTATCACTCGCAAACTCATGTCAGTCCTGAAGGTGAAAATGTGTCATTTACCGGCCTTTACCCTGGTGCGACCTATGAAGTGTCTCTTGTGTACGAAAGAGATTCAACATTCTTTCTGCAGTGTAGCCACAAGCTGACAATCTGTAAGTACAAATCTGTCATCTGTCAATTCTATATCTTTACTAACACAATCTTTCTTAATCTGTATTTTAAGAATAAATATTTCAAAACATTTTAACCATAATAGTATTGGAAGGTAATCTGTGTATCATTCATTCATTTGTTTTCAAAATAAAAACAAAAAGCAAAAAAATGACTTGTTTTCTCAATACTCGATTCCAAAACCAAAATGAAAAAATGAATAACAACTTGTTTTTCCAATTTCCGATGTGAAAAATGGAAAAAACTGATAAAGAGCTTTTCATCCAATTTTAATATTTTCAACTGACGCAAATTGCATGACCCGGAAGTGACCTCTACTAGGACGCTATCAATACGTGTAGGAACAGAGGGTCCGCTATTAAACTATTAAAAAAGAAGTAACATTTTAATGAAAATAAATCAGTAAACACAGTGGAACACACAGAAACTCTCCAACATATTTATATAAGCGCGTTTATGTATTTGGTTGTGTTGTGTGTCTTTGCAGCGCGTTTATGTATTTGGTTGTGTTGTGATATTTGCAGTGCGTTTGCTGAATGCTGCGCATGTGATGTCAAATTAATGAAGTTGTTTTTCTTTTTGCATCGCTTCTTTTTTCGGGGTTTGCGTGCTTTTCTTTTTGCATCGTTTTTTATTTGCAGTGCGTTTATCTATTTGGTTGTGTTGTGGTATTTGCAGTGCGTTTGCTGAATGCTGCGCATGTGTTGTCAAATTAATGAAGTTGTTTTCTTAATTTGCTTGTGTTTTGTCTATTTGCGTGTGTTTTCTTAAGTTGCAGGGCGTTTGCCCCAGTCGGCCACCGTAGAGATCACTTCCGGGTCATGCAATTTGCATCAGTTGAAAATTTAAAAATTTGATGATATGCTCGTTATCCGTTGTTTTCCATTTTTCATTTGAGCACCAAAACAGAAATTGGAAAAACGAGTTGTTATTTGTTTTTTTCATTTTAGTTTTGGAAACAAGTATTGAGAAAACAAATCATTTTTTGCTTTTGCTTTTATCCTGAAAAACGAATGAACGAATGAACGAATGAAACGCGGATTGAAGGTGTCCTGTACCCTGGAAATCCAGGGTTCTCACGAGAGCACAATTTGAATTTGCTCAGCGAGTCACTCTGGCATTCAGTAATGATGCTCATTAACTATGCCCTTGTAGCCGAGGTGCCAGGCTAGGTGTCCTGTACCTCCATTTAATTAATTTAGTTTTTTTGTGGGTGCTTGAAACCAAATAAAAAATCTGAAAGAAAAGCTTTAGAGCACTGTGCAACAATATACCTTGTAACAATATACCTAATATCAATTCATTTATTGATTGTTTCCTTCATATAATTGATTGATTAATTTGGCTATAAAAGGTTAAAAGAAAATTACCAAAAGTACCCAACCCAGAATCGACAGCATCGTCTTCAAATTGCTTTTTTGACCCGACCACTACTCAAAATCCCTAAAAATATTTAATGTGCCCAACAAATAAAACAAAGAATAGCAGCAAATCCTTACTCTGGTAAAGCTGTAATGATTGGCAGAATGTGACTTAAGCGACTAATTATCATTACAGTTTTTTAAGATAAGTTTCTGTATTGTTTCTGATTGTATTTTAAAGACATATTTCCACTTGTTTTACTCAGTTCCTCCATATTTAAGTGCTCACTGTGAGTACTGGGCAGCGGGCTATTCTGTCTCCGTTGTCTGGAATAAACCGGATGGTGTGTGGACTTCAGTGGAAGTGAACGTGACTGGAAAAACTCACATAGTGTCTGAAAATATGGAACAGCATCTCATAATATCTGGAGTCCTACCGGCCAGAAAATATGAGGTGTCTTTAGCTTCACTGTCTGGGACCGTAAGGAGTTCTGACCCATTTGTTTTTTCGTGTCTTACTGATCCGAGAGGTGAGTCAAAGTGACTGTTTTACTCTATATGAATACCATTTCAGTGTGATGTAACATTTTAACAATATATTCTCACATTTTCCTCATTATTGTGCACTTTGGCATCATTAATATGACTTGCTTGTTGGTTTTGGTGTCTACTGTATCTACTGTATGTTGGTATGTTACAAAGCATTTGATCCTGTTTTTACTCCCCGCAGGAGTCATTGCAGGGTCTGTATTTGCTGTGCTGCTTTTTGGTGTCCTGGTCTGTCTGGCTGTCTTCATTTTTTTGAAAAGACCAGATATCATCAGGTTGGTGCTGCCTCAGTGACTGTAGTTAGATTATTTCCCTGTATGTACTCAATTGGACTCAAACCCTCTTTTTGTCTTTTCCACAGCAGAAAAAAGCCATTCATTGGTGGTTCCAGACAATCCAATAAAAAGTGCAAGCAAGTATACGTTTCTTCATCTCTTCATAATCACCATACCACTGTCGATCTACAATGTAGTGAAAAAAGAAAATTGGGTCTTAATTACAGAAATTTAGTAGGTTAACCATACGTGAAAATATACTGTGTATACGATTAACTTCAATGTTCATGTATGTCCATTGTCTTACATATTGTTAAAATGTGACATTAATTCTACGTTTTGATTTCCAGAGCTATTTCTGTGGCAAAGTTTCCAGACCACTTCTACCAATTATGTGCGGACGAGAACAGAGGTTTCAGCCAGGAATATGAGGTGCATTGAATAATCCAATTATATTTTGTTCTTCCTCTTCTATCTTCTTATTTTTTTGTATATGACCATACAACTGTGCATGTTTACTGTCGTGGTGTTTTTTTTATTTGCTTTCTATTGACCTTTGTCTCAATCACATGCCGTGTCATCTGCCAACTTCCATTCAGAGCCTCGTTCCTGTTGGCACAGAGCAAACAAAAAAGGCAGCTATTCTACCTGAGAACAAACCGAAGAATCGTTTCAACAATGTCCAGCCATGTAAGCCTGTCCTCTGACACGCTATCACGAGCAATAGAGACTCACGAAATAGTCCAGATCTACTGACTCATCTTAACCAATGTCTACTTTGTTGTGGTGCTTGGCAGTTACACCATCTTCTGTTTTCTAATCCTAGATGACTGGTGTCGGGTGAAGCTAACTACATCCAATCTCAATAATACCTCTGACTACATTAATGCCAGTTACATGCCAGTAGGTATTACTTGATAACAGTCAAAGGGCAGATTTGATAAGCTTCATTCATTAGCTTGTGAAGTTGCCACATTTGTAGTAGTAGTAAATTGTAGTAGTAGTAGTAAATTTAATAGTAAATGGTTGCTAAAACATCTGCACATGAACATAAATTTGAAATCCAACCATGTGTGCTGACTTTCTGTGATTTCATGAGGACAAAATGGTGTTTTATTTCATTCTAAGCAATGTAGGACTTCTACAATCTAGATAAGTGCAAATGCTAACTCTGACAATTGCTTCTCAGGGCTACAACAGCAAAAGCGAGTACATTGCCAGTCAGGGTCCTCTGCCCTCCACAGTCAATGAATTCTGGAGGATGATCTGGGAACAAAAGGTGAAAGGCATCGTCATGGTAACCAACTGCACTGAGGGAGGACGGGTGAGTCATCATCAGGAAGATTTGAGAATGTTTTATTATCAGATTTTATGGGGATGTGCAAACTTAAATTGGTAAGTCATTGTGAATCATTTGCTCTTATAGTTAGTGTCGTCAAATGGTGACAGTTTACGTGTCCTATTGTGCACCCAATTCTTTTTTGTGGGTTTTTCGGTCCCCACAAAGAACTGATAAAGATCTCGGGCTGATGTTCATTGACACTTATTGCTACAACTACATTAAAACAACTTCAATAACCTATTTTCTTTTTTCCTTTTTCCTAGACTAAGTGTGAACGATACTGGCCTGCAGACAGTAAGCCTTGCCCTTACGGAGAGCTGTCGGTCACCATCAGATCTGAGCAGCAGGAGCCCGACTGGACACTGAGGGAATTTAGAGTGAAACATGTACGAAACATCTCTAAAATGTTGATGGTTTAACTAAATAGGTTGGGTATTCACAAATCTCAATGTCACATATCATAAGAGAAGCTTGTTTGAATTGGTACACATTTTTAAAGAGGATAATCCTCGACGACTTTGTCTACTATATTGGTTCAAGACATAGACCTACTGTATTTGAATTCCTCTAATCGTCTTTACAGATGAACTCAGCGGAGCGCACAGTGAAACATTTTCACTTCACTGCCTGGCCTGACCATGGAGTCCCACAGGGCACAGAAGTCCTGATCCAGTTCAGAGGACTGGTGAGACAGCACATAGAGAGAGAAGGGGATGGAGCACCAACTGTGGTTCACTGCAGGTACAGAATGAGTGCTTGTTGTAAGTCTGGAGTGTGTGGTCAAAGACGTGCCCTGAAGTGTGGTCAACTGAATAGCTTACTGCTATTATATGCACATTCATTTTAAATGAAATGCCAGCTTTTATAACTTTCACTGGCTTTGTGAGTAAGAAAATACTCAGGAGGGAGAAAAATGTAACGTAAAAATCGACTTTGAAACCATCAGGACTACCTGATGATGAACATCATACCTGGACACTAACTGCTCTCCTTTTGCTATGTCTCGCTTTTAGTGCTGGAGTGGGGAGGACAGGCACTCTCATTGCCCTGGATGTGCTGCTTCAGCAGCTAGAGAAAGAAAGAGCAGTGGGCATCCATGGCTTTGTGCACAAGATGAGACTGAGCCGACCATACATGGTGCAAACAGAGGTAAAACTGATCTACCACTTCCTTAGTTAGGTACCCGTTTATGGTTGGGTCACTTGATTTTTAGACACAGGTTGTGATACAGTACAAGCACTGATACTATAGCATTATGTACGCTTTGCTTAGATTTCCATGTAGTTTCCATCCTTATTAAACATGGGTCTGAAATTGTCTTTTCTATCATCCCATTTAAACTTTTACAAGTCAAATCTTTTACACAATATTTATAAAAGAAATACTAATTTCACATTAATGTAGGTCTCACTGCACTAAGGTGTGTGTTATATGCACATTATTCATTGTATATGTACATTTTTTGTGACGCTGAATTATAAGTCCAAACACAAAAGCTTAGCCTATTATTAGGAAACTGAGGTTTGTAAACATACGAGGAAGTGTCAGCCAGAATATTGCGTGAACATAAATACTCTACACACAAAGTTCTGCTTTTCAAATGACCAGCAAATTTGTTTTCAGTCCCAGTATGTTTTTCTGCACCAATGCATCATGGACTGTCTGCAGCCAAATGAGAAGACTGAAGAGCACATATATGAGAATGCAGACATGATATACGCCAATGCCACTGCACTCCGAGAACTTCGTCAAACAAATGCCTAAACTAAACAAGATTGCTAGCACTGAAGTCAGTCTTTTATGCACTAAATGAAAAACATTCTAAATTCTACATGTGGTATTTTGTTATATAAACCGTAAATATGAAAAACATTTCTTATATATATTTACTGTACATGCATAGCACTCTTCTTATTTTAACTTGTAAATTTCTGTTCCTTTCATCTATAAAGTGTAAAATTATTATTATCATCATCATCATCATTATTATATTATTATTATTATTATTATTATTATGTGAGGGAAACACTCCAGATGACTGAAAAATGTTTTCAAATTACATTTATTAACAATAAGAAATGTAGGTAGAAAAAAATAATTTTCTATTTAAGAAATAAAATATTTTTTATAAACAAAAATACCTGAATGTGTTTTTATAAAGAGTGCAAATGAGATGAAAAATCCAGTATGCTGCCACATTTACAAATGAGTGTCAAACTGACAGAAAAGCAACAAACATCTAAAATCGTGTATAATAAGATGGGTTTTAGGTCCAACATTTGCCCATAATGTACATTGACTATCTGTTGCTTCCTAGCGCAGTTATCACACCAACTCTGCTTACACATCCTCTTCGGTGATGCCTATACTAGGTGGGTCCTTGCTAATGGGGGCAATAGAGAAGATACTATTGATGAGTTCCTGTCTGGCTTTTATGGCCTCTGGGTTGATCTCGTCTGGCACTGCACGCTGCTTGCCTGGATGCAGGGGCTCAATTTTACCAGCTACAGGCGGGGGAGGGACTGAGAACTTCTTAGCAATGTTGTGCAGGACACTGCACGTCTTGATAATGTTGGACTTCTTGTCCAAAGAGCCTTCCTGTGCAAAACCAAGTTGCATCAGGCACCTGAAACGCCTCTTCATGGAGCCGAGCGTTGTCCGCATGACGTTGTGGATCCTCATGTGGGCGTCATTGAAGCGGATCTCAGTGTCATTAGCAGGTTCTGACACGGGAGTCAAGACATGTTTGCTTAAGTGGTAGCCTTTCCCACCTTTGGAGGAAGACAGGAGAGAATGGGATTAATAAAAACTAAGCATGTAGTATGTATTGTGGAGGGTACAAACCAGCCTTGCAGTGTCCAGTCTGCAAGGAATTCATTACACAAAGCTGAGAAACTGTAAACCTGCTCTAAAGAAATTGCATGATTAAAACAGAAGTTGTGTGCTTAAGACAGTCGTGTTTAAAACTAAAAGGATTGTTTATGTTCAAATTAACATATAGAAGTGATTCTGATGACTGCATTGCATGAATTGTTACAAAATGCTAGTGGCAATGTATCAGCTCTGGAAGAAGCTAGTAAGTGGACCTTGATTTTAGATTTTTTTTAAGTCAAAATTGAGTATTATACTTTAAAAATAAATAGTTGTTGGTGGCATAACGTCATAAGATACAAAGCAAAAATACCTGTTTAATGTACTTGATTTTTCTGTGTGAATTGACAAGGCGTACAGGTGTGTGTGTGCTAATTATACCGTGAAATGAAGTAATGAAATATTGTCTTTAAAGTGTCAGAGGGCAGAATACCAATTATAGCATTTAAACAGGATGTCAGCAGTCTTGTTTTCCCATTTTTTGTGTTTCTTACCAATAAGCCAATAGGGTCCGTGCAGGTCCTCCTCCATTTCCCTTCCTTTGAACGACGACTCCCACATTTCTTGCTCAATAGTGCTGCCCACACAACATTTTTCAACACTCAGTATGTTTCCGTCGGAGTCGCATATGATCTGGCTCACCACAGATGTGTAACCGAAGGTGTTGACAAAAGACCTGAAAGAGTCCTTCTCGTATGGCGAAGCTCGGATCTTGAAGTGAGCAGGAGCCAGGACGCCCAGCACCTTAGGGATCCCGCATAACTTCTCTATCCTGAGGGCGACATTGGCTCTGGCTTCCCGGATTTGGGGGAATGAGATGAACGTCTCACACATCCCCGCGATGATCCTGGAGACATCGGAAATGATCACGAGGCATTCCGTCTGGCTCTGCCCGAATCTCTGTGCGATGTCGGCGGAGAAAACTCCATGTGCGTAATAGTTCAGCGCCACCATGACCGTCGCATCCACGGACAGTGCGGGTTTCTTCAGAGCGACGCTCTTCATGCGGACGCGGACAGTGTCTGTGATGAAAGCGATGCAGGGTCTGGTGAGGTGAAACATCTTGAACAAAGCTTCATCGTCGAACTCGTCGAAACAGCTCGGAGCCGTACAGTCCGCTTCTTCGTGTCCGAGGAGCTCTTCCTGGACCGCGAGCCACACCGGCAGAGCGAAGGCCATGCGTTTACCGTTACTGCAGCAGTACGTTTAAATAAATACACGTGTAACTCGGGCAGAAAAGTTCCAACAAAAGGTTACAGGATAAATGATAAACCGTACCATGGAAAAATAACCATAGAAGCACGCTCTTCTTCTTCTTGTTGTTGAGGCAGTGGGCAAACCTGTTCTTTATCGCCACCCAGTGGACAGGAATGGTTTTAGCACAGATAGAACAGACTTGTAGACAGGTTAGGAAGAAGTGCTGATTTCCCCTCAGTAAAATTACATGATATTCTTCAGATTATCACAAGTGGGAACCCTATACTGTAGATAATGTATAGTATCTCTATAAAGTGAGTTACCTGTGAGGGAAGTGAAAAAAAAAGGGAAGGCAGGTACCACGCCATAATAAATGATAAAACACAGACTTGGGCCCTTAATTGTAGATCAGTGTTGCAGGTTGTGATTTAGACCAATCAGATGAATGTATTTTACAATAAAATCATAACTAGTGGTATGCAGGTTAATTTAGGTTATTTGGTTAATTTGTTCGTATTGTGACGTATCACATCACATTCAACACATTACTGTTATTAACACACAAAGCACAACATTTTGTGTGTAAATCAGAAAAAGTAATTTCTTTGAGTGGATCTTCACCCCATGTTGCATTGTTCCTGGATAACTAAATAGAATCCTTCCTTTATAAACAAAAGGTAAACAGTTACACCATAATAAATCCCCTGCAGCTTCACCTCTACTCTGCATCCATCTAAAATCAGTCCCTGTTTGTTATAGCTTGGGCGACAAATAGAACATTTTGTTGACTTCACTGATGGAAACATCTTTCAGTCTGGGTATTCCCCCCTTGCGGCAGTCTGTTGTCCTCTGGCCTTGAGCATACACATCTGTGACAGAAAGTAAATATTAAAGGGCGTTAGGGTTGGGAAGTTCAGAACTCCATGAGAAAATCCTCTAAACATTTGAGTGTTTTCTCATGTCATGTGGCCCGATAATAGCAATTATCTACGACATGTCTTGTTTTGGTGGAACGTGTACGTTAGTGATGGCGAACTGAAGCTTTCTGAACCAGTTGAACCAATTGTATCGAAAAAGGTTCAATACTCAAAGCTTCAGAACTCTACGAGGACATCTGGTGGTGGAAGGTAAGGATAGCATTGTGTCACAAACTGTTTCACAGATATTATCCATGAATGTCTTTGAGTCGAAGATGAATATATTTTTAGTATGAATTCATGAATAAATAAATAATGACATAAATAACTAAGCCTATTTGGGACTTTGCATAAGTAAAAATGTAATTGCCTTCTCCACAAAAAAACAAACAAACAATAAAGTTAGGATTTTGGTTTGTTTGGTTTGTAAACAAATACATCAATTTGGGAGGGAAATGAATGAAGAACACATTGCACACACATTTCTGTGATTATATTGAGTACGTAGCCTAGACTAGAGCAACTTTCTACTCGCTATAAACTCTTTTATAAACTTTCTACTCGCTATAAACTCTCTTTTATAAACTTTCTACTCGCTATAAACTTACTTGCAATAAACTCTCTACTATAAACTCTCTACTGGCTATAATAATCGCTATAATAATCTCTCTATTAACTAACGTTCCTGACTCTGTTGACTCTTCTACTGCAACAACCCACAAAGACGCACCCAGTGAACCGCTTTGAATTCAACTTCGAAGCAGTCACGTGTGTGTGTGTGTGTGTGTGTGTGTGAAACGAAGCTTCGGACGTCACCGGTCACGTGATTATCACAAAACTAATCAAGCTCCGATACAAAGCTTCATTCCAAATTGGTTAATTTCTTCGATACATGCCTCGAAGCAGAGGTAGCAGGTTAACATCACTAGTGTACGTTCAAAGGTTGTTGTTTTGGTCATGCAACAGAAAACTCAGATTGGACAGATAGCGGTCTGGATTTACCCTGCACAGATCTGAGGAGCAGTTAACCATAGTCCTCAGAAATCAACCAGAGTTTAGAACGCCAACACAAAGAAAGCGGAATGTGATGGACATTCGGCCGAAAAAGAGACTAGGTATATTATAATCTCTAATTGTAGCACTAATTACTGAATAAGGGGGGCGGTAATGTTGCTACACTGGTGCATTGTCACCTAACCAGTAGGTCACAATGAGCCTATGGCAACATCCTCACCTGTGATGATGTCCACGGAGTCAAGTGGAGCCGTGTTGTTCATGTTCACTCCAAACAGCAACACCACAGTGATCACTAATGCAACCAGCAGATAGATTGGCACAGCAAGGGCCCAATATCTGCACAACAAAGACAAATGTTTCAGTTAACGGATCATAAAACTTGTAATGTGGTAATGGTGGTAATGTTTCCTGAGTTACATTGTTTTATTTAAAAGTCAAGAGAGGGGACTCGTTTTTTTTTTTTTACAATCTGGTCAAAGGTTTCTACTTACTTTTGAGGCCAGTAAGTGAGCCCTATTGAATGAAGCCACTCCTCTGGTATATATGCCCACAGGCAAAACAGAACTGTGAAGAGAATAAAGCAAAGTAAATGTCATATTGCAGTCAATGACACACACACACACACACACACACACACACACACACACACACACACACACACACACACACACACACACACACACACATGCAGTCATGTGAAAAAATTAGGACACCCATGCTAAAGTTGACTAAAAAGAGGAATACAAAAATCATCTTTTGGAAATTGATGTTTAAGGACACCAATTTTCTTTGTGAATGAATAATGTAGCGTAAATAAATAAATAAATGTTCTTCCTTAACATACAGGGGGCATAAGTAAGTACACCCCTATGTTAAATTCCCATAGAGGAAGGCTGATTTTTATTTTTAAAGGCCAGTTATTTCATAGATCCAGGATACTATGCATCCTGATAAAGTTCCCTTGGCCTTTGGAATTAAAATAGCCCCACATCATCACATACCCTTCACCATACCTAGAGACTGGCATGTGGTACTTTCCATAAGATCATCTCTCAATGCAAATCAAACTAGCTATTAGGCTAACTGAAATAAAAATTCACAAAGAAAATTGGTGTCCTTAAAGATTGAATTTTTCCTCATTTCTTTAATTAAGGCATTAAGATCAATTTCCTAAAGATGCTTTTTTTATTCTTCTTTTTAGTCAACTTTAGCATGGGTGTCCTAATTTGTTCACATGACTGTACACGCTCTTGTCGTCTTTAATAAATATACACTGTATATCCCACAGTATGTCACAGAAAAACAGTAAATAAAAATTGTTGTTATATTTGTAGCTGTTTCTGAATTGACCTCAAGCTAAACACTCTGCACAAAATGTCAAAAACATGCAACAATGGCCACAAATTAAGAGTCTTAACCTCGTTTCTTTTTAAATTCTGTTCTGGCTGCAATTGTTTTAAGCCCACTGGAATGTTTTTTTTTTTTTTTTTTAATAAGAGGGACAATGCTCATTAATCAACAGCAAAGCAACTGTAAATGAGCCAGATTTAGCTCAGCAGGCAAATTTCCATCTGTTGTCCCTGACCAGTTTGAAAATGGCAACCTAAAATAAATTAAATACAATAAAATGACAATACAGTCAACATATAAGAGCAACATACCAACATTCAAAAACAAACAGCAATGCACAACAACAAGTAACAAACACAACACATCATCATACAACAAGCAACATGACAAAACAAATCTGCAGGCAGGCAGCAAAAGTCAACAGGCAGTCAGCAGTCTAATGTGCACATACATTATCTGGTTATCAATGAGCCAGTTCTTCAGCTGACCAGTAAAAGAACGATAAGTAGTTTGTGTTGTATGTGTACATGGAAATTATGTGAATGTCTCTGCTGGATTTTCCATTTTAATTAGACATGTTTAACACTTTAATATTGGAAGAGTGAAATGACAATACTTACAGAAGCCAAACTGTGAGCCGAGGAAAAGGACAAACCCATAAATGGCCCTCTCAGGCAGAGGAGAGGGAGATTTTGCCACCATTATCTGAAACCACAATAAAACAGAGAAAGGTACAATGAACAAGTGTCACAATTTTCACAAAATTCAAAGACTATTATATATAAGGCTTCAGTCCCAAAGTTAGCTGGAGTTACAACTTATAAACACGTATATGTTTGGTTTATCTAGCTATCAGCTAACATTAGTAACTTTAGCTAGCCAACGTTAGTAGCCCGAGTACATCTCTCTGAGCATGTTCCTGGTTATTTACCAAGATGTCCTCGACAAATACGTCACGAAGTATTTATCCAAAATGTGACAAAAGAATAATTAAAAAAACAAAAACCCGTTAAAATCTAAATTTCAATCGAAACCGTTTTTTATACTCCAATTTTTTCGTGCTGCTGTCAAACATCATAGACTGTCAAACATCGATCATTATGCCTACATTTGGTCCCATATGATTTTCGGTCCGATGTGAAACGTTTGACACAAAACGAGTTTCCGCATTTGGAATAAGAAGTAAAAGAAAAAGCTATTTTTTTTAACGTATTAACATATAAATCGGAGTTAATTTTAGTTGAAAACTGCCCCATAGTCGGTGAGATTGTTTAGCTTAGTAAGATTTCGTTACGATTTGTTTTTATTGTTTTCACCGGACACATTTGGCTGCTGCACATCTCGGAAATACACATTTCAGCATGGCTTTGCAGCACCTGAAGTCTACTGATCAATTTTCTCAGCAGTCAAGAAAAACATCCTAACAATTTATCTGCGTCGGTTCGACCACACGGTAAACGTACTTATTTGTTGGTGAGAAGGCGTAACTGTTACTTTTTTCTTTAACGTTACCTGGTAACCAAGTGTCGAAGCTCTGATGGTCCAGCGTGGCTGAGTACGGTTAGCAGACTTAAACCAAATAAATGTAAAATATTTCACCGAAAGTGGCCATAATGTCAAAGGTGAAGGCAAAGAAAAAAAACTTCACTGCTAAAACAAAACAACCCACGTCCACAGAGAAAATATGCACATCGAAAAAGAGAAGGAAACGGTGGATGGAAGTGAAGTTTAAACAGATAAAGCCACCACCCAAGATCCGAGAAAAAGCTCCAGCTCAGCAAGCAGTACCTCCGAAAGATAGCCTGCAGTTCTCTGCTAACTGGAAGGCATTACAAGAGGTTTGTCTTTAAAATAGTTTTGTCTGTCTCTGTAGCTTGTCAACATGTCACATTCAGTACTTTTGTTCAAAACCTTGCTCATCTTTCCACAGGTGTTAAAGGCCAGTCAACCGGAGAAGAAGCAGCCTGTGACACCAAAACCTCCGAATGGTGCTCTGCAAAAACAGGAGGCTGAAGAACAATCTTCTAAAAATATTTCCAAGAACAATGTCTCTCCCAGACGCACAGTGTCTCTCCCAGACAACAAAGTGAAGCACAAAATTGTTCCTCCAAAAAGTGTTGCCCCTAAGGACTCACCGGTGAACTCAAAGGTTCCAGCTGTCTCAGAGACAAAACCGTCTGCTGCTCCAAAAAGGAAAAAGGACAGTGGAAAGTCAAACGGCGAGCAAGCAGCCAAGAAAAAGAAACCAGTGGTTGAAGAGAGGAAACCTACAGAGTAAGTATACACAGAGCTAAATTCTGCTATACAGTGCCTGACAAAAGTCTTGTCGCTTATCTAAGTTGTAGGAACAACAAATAATAACGTGACTTGTAGTTGATCAATTGGAATCAGAAATGGTTTATATGAAAGGCAAAGGCTTCTGGATTATGCTTATTATACCAAAATAAAGGTTTGTATCATTCATTGAGTTTTATCATTGAATTAGGACAGAAAGGTCAGATTTGGCTTGGACAAAAGTCTTGTCGCATACAAAAATACAGTAATGTACGGTAGAAATTATACGTTATTGTGAATACACAAACATGCTACAATAACATCAGAGCATACGTAAAGTCATGGTGCCTTGGAAAAAAGAAAATGAGCTTGGAGGACTACATCCATACGTCTCGGCAATGACTCAAATAACGTATTGATGAAGTCATCTGGAATAGCAAAGAAAGCAGTCTTGCAGGACTCCCAGAGTTCATCAAGATTCGTTGGTTTCATCTTCCAAGCCTCCTCCTTTATCTTATCCCAGACATGCTCAATAATGTTCATGTCTGGTGACTGGGCTGGCCAATCCTGGAGCACCTTGACCTTCTTCGCTTTCAGGAACTTTGATGCTTAAGTATGACAAGGAGCGCCATCCTGCTGAAGAATTTGCCCTCTCTTGTGGTTTGGAATGTAATGGGCAGCAATAATTTGTTGATACTTCAGGCTGTTGATGTTGCCATCCACTCTGCAGATCTCTCGCACACCCCCATACTGCATGTAACCCCAAACCATGCTTTTTTCTCCACCAAACTTGACTGTTTTCTGGGTGAATCTTGGGTCCATGCGGGTTCCAACAGGTCTTCTGCAGTATTTGCAGCAATTGGGATGCAGTTCAATGGATGATTCATCAGAAAAATCAACCTTCTGCCACTTTTCCACTGTCCATCCTTTCACCAAGCTGTGGGCCTTTGCAAATGCAACACACTTTTTTAGTTGTCTTCTGTTTAATGCTGGTTTGTGAGCACTAATTCGGCCATGGAGGCCACTGCGTGAGAGAATTCGACAAACTGTTGTTATAGATACAGGGGTTTCTGGTGGCCAGCCCAGAAAAAGGGCTGGCCCTGGACTGTCGAAGCAACAAACGGTCCTCTCGAACAGTTGTCTTATGGGGGCTGCCTGACCTGGACTTGTCATGAACTTCACCAGTTTCTTCAAATCTTTTTCTTATCCTTTCCACTTGACGTTTGGATACACTGAAGATGTCTGCCACCTCAGCAGCAGACTTGGTCTTCAGGCTCTTGATGATCAGCACTTTGGTCTGTGGTTGAATCTTTGGCATGTTGTGAGAGGTCAGGTTGCACTTCACATGAAGGTCTGGTGTGCTGGAGTTCTTTTTATACACACCCAGGAATGTGTTAATTACAGTATTTGTCACAGGTGAAACTCTAATCTGTGATTGGTTGAATCATATAAAGACACGACAAGACTTTTGTCCAAGCCAAATCTGATATTTCTGTCCTAATTCAATGATAAAACTCAATGAATGATACAAACCTTTATTTTGGTATAATAAGCATAATCCAGAAGCCTTTGCCTTTCATATAAATCATTTCTGATTCCAATTGATCAACTACAAGTCAAGTTATTTGTTGTTCCTACAACTTAGATAAGCGACAAGACTTTTGTCAGGCACTGTACTGTAGGTGAAGAGGAATTGTGGCTGCTAACTTCTTTCTGTTCTGTGCTATTGCAGAGCGGACCTTTAGTTCGACGATGTAGACCCTGACGACATTGAGGCAACAGTGGGAGCAGAGGCAGCGGAGATCATGAGGAAGAAGCAGGGCATTCACAAAAACAAGGACACAGAGAGCGCCCTGGTCAAGGAGAAAGCCTTTGAAGGGTGAGTGAGGACAAAGTCTGCGTCATTGTGTAGCCACACTGATGTGCTACAAAAGAGTTCATGTCATACTGGTAAAAGTGTAATGACTGTTAAGTTATTAACTGAGAAATCCAATCGGTTACAAGTTGCAACCTGAATGCAGCATTGCCACCAGTCTAGCTGCAGTGTTGTCTGTGCCTTTTTAAAAAGGACCATTCTGCTGTTTTTGCATATGTTAGTCTGATTTTAGTGCATAACATTGCCAGCAAAGATACATGTCACAATATAGACAGACAGGAATAAAAAATGTTTTACCAGAGTCTAATTCCTCACATGTGTACACATACTATTCCAATAAAGCTGATTCTGAGTAACAAAAACAGGGACAACAGTTCTTCCTCAGGCAGGTTGACGTAGTAGTGACGACTGTCCTCTCTCTTATCGCCCTGTTTGCCAATGGCCAACTGTTAGCCTCACCAGAGCCGTGGCCATTGATTGTGAGATGGTGGGAGTTGGTCCTGATGGAGAGGACAGCATCTTGGCTCGCGTGTCCCTCGTGAACCACTTTGGGAAATGCATCTATGACAAATTTGTGAAACCCACAGAGAAGGTGACAGACTACAGGACAGCTGTCAGTGGCATCCGACCAGAGGACATCAAAGAGGGTGAGTCATGGAGGTAGTTTTAATGAACAATAAACAACGATGTGAGAATCTGAAACACATAATAGCTTAACACTTTCATGTACTGTTAGACCATAATTCATTATCCATGTTTGCCTCACTGCAGGAGAGGATTTACAGACTGTGCAGAAAGAGGTTGCTGAGATCCTGCAAGGCAGAATTGTGGTTGGACATGCCATACACAATGACCTAAAGGTAGCCTGGATGTCCTATCTGAGAGGGAATTACAAACATTTTCAAAATAAATGTAAGCACTTGTGAACCAAACTTAAACTCCCGTTTCAGATTTTACTCTTGGATCATCCAAAAAAGAAAATCCGGGACACTCAGAAGTACAAACCTTTTAAGAAAGCTGTTAAGGTATTTATACCACTTTAAAGTTGACATACCATGCGCCAGTGGACCTCCCTGGACCAATTCTCAGAATCAGTGTTTTATTTTGTGATTTTATTTTATTTTTTTAATTGTTTTTTAGAGTGGTCGACCCTCGCTGAAACTCCTCTGTAGAGAAATACTCAACGTTAAGGTCCAACAGGGTGAACATTCATCTGTAAGTCTTAAACACAAACATTGCTCAACTTAATGTTTTCAAACTGTGACACATTCACACCCACCTCTAAAAAAAATTACGTAAT
This sequence comes from Sander lucioperca, assembly GCF_008315115.2. NCBI lineage: Eukaryota > Metazoa > Chordata > Actinopteri > Perciformes > Percidae > Sander > Sander lucioperca. The sequence goes on along the minus strand of NC_050194.1, from coordinate 13,235,722 downwards.
AATGCAATGCCTTTCACTGACATTAATAACCATTAGAAAACAAAAAAATTACAAAGAATACCTATTAAAACATGTAAATGTAGCATCTCGGACTGATCTCCCCCCCTCTTCTTTCACTGTCCACCAGGTCCAAGACGCACAGGCCACCATGAGGCTCTACACAATGGTGAGAAAACAGTGGGAAGCAGAGATTAAAGCCAGTCGCAACAACAAAGACTCATCCAAGAAGAGTGTGAGAAAGCCCAAGAATCCCATGGGTCTATGTATTTAGAACACATATGCAGGAGAACAGGTTGTCTGTGGATTAGAGCAGCCCTGAGTGAAATGAGGTTTGGAAAGATGTCCAGTTAAAGTGTTTTGGACCGGTGGCTCGCCAGTCAACACATTTCCAGGATGTGAAAGACTTGATTGTTCTTGCCAAGATTCACATAAAGCCAAGAGTGTTCTGCTTGAGTATCCCAGACTGTGCCTCACACAGGGATTGCAACATCTGAGAGATCATGGAGCTTTTATTTACACTGATCCTTACAGCCATTTCCTCAAATATTCCCAGAACATCATTTCCCAACATGTTATTCCCAGCAGTCAGGAGGCAGGTGTTCAAATCATCCAATCCAGAGGTCATGAGAACTCAAAATCGTTTGTCCATTAGCACGCAGTCTGTTATTTTAGCATGACGGTTCCAGTGTTATATACGTTGTTTTAGATCTTTGGTTTCTCATGACCTGGTTTGTAGTAATGTGATTCCTGGCTGCCTTAAATGTTTTAAAAAGTAATAAAACAATTTATTTCTGTGTAGCTATATTGTAATTATTGTATGTAGGCTATATCTCCTTTTTTGGCTGTTTTTTGTCTCAACATGGCAACAATTCCTTTTTAATGGCTTTATGAAGTAAAAAGATATGCAAAATTCCTTCTGTAAAAATCTTTGACTCAGATATGGCAACAAAATGAAACACGTTAGTTGAGTGTGCTTCATTTGAATACTTAAACATTACATTTCAGAAACTTGTAATACCAAAAATAATTGTCTTAAAGGTCCAGTGTGTAACGTGTTTAGTTGTTCATTATCAAAATCTGTGTTGCCTGTTCACAAACTTGTCCTTTTTAATGAATATTTACCTCCACCATCAATTCCAAGTATTTCTTTTGGCTTGAAATTTTACATTTGCATTCGCATGAACTGGGGTAGACACTCCATATTCATGCGCCATCTTGAAATACGTTAGCCGGTAAGGGACATACAGGACATACTGTGCTGCCTTTCGCGTTTTCGCTGTCACATGATAAACTCACAGGTGCTGCTAATGGGTATCGTAGCTTCCCGGCCTGGCAAGTTTGAAGAAGGAAACCTGGAGGACCGCACATTTTCAAAATCCAAATTTCAGGAACAGGAGTCTTCTTCACCCAGAAAAAGAAAAAGGAAACAAACAAAAGGTAAACAGTTACACCATAATAAATCCCCTGCAGCTTCACCTCTACTCTGCATCCATCTAAAATCAGTCCCTGTTTGTTATAGCTTGGGCGACAAATAGAACATTTTGTTGACTTCACCGATGGAAACATCTTTCAGTCTGGGTATTCCCCCCTTGCGGCAGTCTGTTGTCCTCTGGCCTTGAGCATACACATCTGTGACAGAAAGTAAATATTAAAGGGCGTTAGGGTTGGGAAGTTCAGAACTCCATGAGAAAATCCTCTAAACATTTGAGTGTTTTCTCATGTCATGTGGCCCGATAATAGCAATTATCTACGACATGTCTTGTTTTGGTGGAACGTGTACGTTAGTGATGGCGAACTGAAGCTTTCTGAACCAGTTGAACCAATTGTATCGAAAAAGGTTCAATACTCAAAGCTTCAGAACTCTACGAGGACATCTGGTGGTGGAAGGTAAGGATAGCATTGTGTCACAAACTGTTTCACAGATATTATCCATGAATGTCTTTGAGTCGAAGATGAATATATTTTTAGTATGAATTCATGAATAAATAATGACATAAATAACTAAGCCTATTTGGGACTTTGCATAAGTAAAAATGTAATTGCCTTCTCCACAAAAAAACAAAGTTAGGATTTTGGTTTGTTTGGTTTGTAAACAAATACATCAATTTGGGAGGGAAATGAATGAAGAACACATTGCACACACATTTCTGTGATTATATTGAGTACGTAGCCTAGACTAGAGCAACTTTCTACTCGCTATAAACTCTTTTATAAACTTTCTACTCGCTATAAACTCTTTTATAAACTTTCTACTCGCTATAAACTCTCTTTTATAAACTTTCTACTCGCTATAAACTTACTTGCAATAAACTCTCTACTATAAACTCTCTACTGGCTATAATAATCGCTATAATAATCTCTCTATTAACTAACTTTCCTGACTCTGTTGACTCTTCTACTGAAACAACCCACAAAGACGCACCCAGTGAACCGCTTTGAATTCAACTTCGAAGCAGTCACGTGTGTGTGTGTGTGTGTGTGTGTGTGTGTGTGAAACGAAGCTTCGGACGTCACCGGTCACGTGATTATCACAAAACTAATCAAGCTCCGATACAAAGCTTCATTCCAAATTGGTTAATTTCTTCGATACATGCCTCGAAGCAGAGGGTTCACGGGTAACATCACTAGTGTACGTTCAAAGGTTGTTGTTTTGGTCATGCAACAGAAAACTCAGATTGGACAGATAGCGGTCTGGATTTACCCTGCACAGATCTGAGGAGCAGTTAACCATAGTCCTCAGAAATCAACCAGAGTTTAGAACGCCAACACAAAGAAAGCGGAATGTGATGGACATTCGGCCGAAAAAGAGACTAGGTATATTATAATCTCTAATTGTAGCACTAATTACTGAATAAGGGGGGCGGTAATGTTGCTACACTGGTGCATTGTCACCTAACCAGTAGGTCACAATGAGCCTATGGCAACATCCTCACCTGTGATGATGTCCACGGAGTCAAGTGGAGCCGTGTTGTTCATGTTCACTCCAAACAGCAACAGGGGTTCTTTCCATAAGATCATCTCTCAATGCAAATCAAACCAGCTATTAGGCTAACTGAAATAAAACCATGCCAGTCTCTAGGTATGGTGAAGGGTATGTGATGATGTGGGGCTATTTTAATTCCAAAGGCCAAGGGAACTTTATCAGGATGCATAGTATCCTGGATCTATGAAATAACTGGCCTTTAAAAATAAAAATCAGCCTGCCTCTATGGGAATTTAACATAGGGGTGTACTTACTTATGCCCTCTGTATTTTAAGGAAGAACATTTATTTATTTACGATACATTATTCATTCACAAAGAAAATTGGTGTCCTTAAAGATTGAATTTTTCATCATTTCTTTAATTAAGGCATTAAGATCAATTTCCTAAAGATGCTTTTTTTATTCTTCTTTTTAGTCAACTTTAGCATGGGTGTCCTAATTTGTTCACATGACTGTACACGCGCTTGTCGTCTTTAATAAATATACACTGTATATCCCACAGTATGTCACAGAAAAACAGTAAATAAAAATTGTTGTTATATTTGTAGCTGTTTCTGAATTGACCTCAAGCAAAACACTCTGCACAAAATGTCAAAAACATGCAACAATGGCCACAAATTAAGAGTCTTAACCTCGTTTCTTTTTAAATTCTGTTCTGGCTGCAATTGTTTTAAGCCCACTAGAATGTTTTTTTTTTTTAATAAGAGGGACAATGCTCATTAATCAACAGCAAAGCAACTGTAAATGAGCCAGATTTAGCTCAGCAGGCAAATTTCCATCTGTTGTCCCTGACCAGTTTGAAAATGGCAACCTAAAATAAATTAAATACAATAAAATGACAATACAGTCAACATATAAGAGCAACATACCAACATTCAAAAACAAACAGCAATGCACAACAACAAGTAACAAACACAACACATCATCATACAACAAGCAACATGACAAAACAAATCTGCAGGCAGGCAGCAAAAGTCAACAGGCAGTCAGCAGTCTAATGTGCACATACAGTATCTGGTTATCAATGAGCCAGTTCTTCAGCTGACCAGTAAAAGAACGATAAGTAGTTTGTGTTGTATGTGTACATGGAAATTATGTGAATGTCTCTGCTGGATTTTCCATTTTAATTAGACATGTTTAACACTTTAATATTGGAAGAGTGAAATGACAATACTTACAGAAGCCAAACTGTGAGCCGAGGAAAAGGACAAACCCATAAATGGCCCTCTCAGGCAGAGGAGAGGGAGATTTTGCCACCATTATCTGAAACCACAATAAAACAGAGAAAGGTACGATGAACAAGTGTCACAATTTTCACAAAATTCAAAGACTATTATATATAAGGCTTCAGTCCCAAAGTTAGCTGGAGTTACAACTTATAAACACGTATATGTTTGGTTTATCTAGCTATCAGCTAACATTAGTAACTTTAGCTAGCCAACGTTAGTAGCCCGAGTACATCTCTCTGAGCATGTTCCTGGTTATTTACCAAGATGTCCTCGACAAATACGTCACGAAGTATTTATCCAAAATGTGACAAAAGAATAATTAAAAAAACAAAAACCCGTTAAAATCTAAATTTCAATCGAAACCGTTTTTTATACTCCAATTTTTTCGTGCTGCTGTCAAACATCATAGACTGTCAAACATCGATCATTATGCCTACATTTGGTCCCATATGATTTTCGGTCCGATATGAAACGTTTGACACAAAACGAGTTTCCGCATTTGGAATAAGAAGTAAAAGAAAAGGCTATTTTTTTAACGTATTAACATATAAATCGAAGTTAATTTTAGTTGAAAACTGCCCCATAGTCGTTGAGATTGTTTAGCTTAGTAAAATTTCGTTACGATTTGTTTTTATTGTTTTCACCGGACACATTTGGCTGCTGCACATCTCGGAAATACACATTTCAGCATGGCTTTGCAGCACCTGAAGTCTACTGATCAATTTTCTCAGCAGTCAAGAAAAACATCCTAACAATTTATCTGCGTCGGTTCGACCACACGGTAAACGTACTTATTTGTTGGTGAGAAGGCGTAACTGTTACTTTTTTCTTTAACGTTACCTGGTAACCAAGTGTCGAAGCTCTGACGGTCCAGCGTGGCTGAGTACGGTTAGCAGACTTAAACCAAATAAATGTAAAATATTTCACCGAAAGTGGCCATAATGTCAAAGGTGAAGGCAAAGAAAAAAAACTTCACTGCTAAAACAAAACAACCCACGTCCACAGAGAAAATATGCACATCGAAAAAGAGAAGGAAACGGTGGATGGAAGTGAAGTTTAAACAGATAAAGCCACCACCCAAGATCCGAGAAAAAGCTCCAGCTCAGCAAGCAGTACCTCCGAAAGATAGCCTGCAGTTCTCTGCTAACTGGAAGGCATTACAAGAGGTTTGTCTTTAAAATAGTTTTGTCTGTCTCTGTAGCTTGTCAACATGTCACATTCAGTACTTTTGTTCAAAACCTTGCTCATCTTTCCACAGGTGTTAAAGGCCAGTCAACCGGAGAAGAAGCAGCCTGTGACACCAAAACCTCCGAATGGTGCTCTGCAAAAACAGGAGGCTGAAGAACAATCTTCTAAAAATATTTCCAAGAACAATGTCTCTCCCAGACGCACAGTGTCTCTCCCAGACAACAAAGTGAAGCACAAAATTGTTCCTCCAAAAAGTGTTGCCCCTAAGGACTCACCGGTGAACTCAAAGGTTCCAGCTGTCTCAGAGACAAAACCGTCTGCTGCTCCAAAAAGGAAAAAGGACAGTGGAAAGTCAAACGGCGAGCAAGCAGCCAAGAAAAAGAAACCAGTGGTTGAAGAGAGGAAACCTACAGAGTAAGTATACACAGAGCTAAATTCTGCTATACTGTAGGTGAAGAGGAATTGTGGCTGCTAACTTCTTTCTGTTCTGTGCTATTGCAGAGCGGACCTTTGGTTCGACGATGTAGACCCTGACGACATTGAGGCAACAGTGGGAGCAGAGGCAGCGGAGATCATGAGGAAGAAGCAGGGCATTCACAAAAACAAGGACACAGAGAGCGCCCTGGTCAAGGAGAAAGCCTTTGAAGGGTGAGTGAGGACAAAGTCTGCGTCATTGTGTAGCCACACTGATGTGCTACAAAAGAGTTCATGTCATACTGGTAAAAGTGTAATGACTGTTAAGTTATTAACTGAGAAATCCAATCAGTTACAAGTTGCAACCTGAATGCAGCATTGCCACCAGTCTAGCTGCAGTGTTGTCTGTGCCTTTTTAAAAAGGACCATTCTGCTGTTTTTGCATATGTTAGTCTGATTTTAGTGCATAACATTGCCAGCAAAGATACATGTCACAATATAGACAGACAGGAATAAAAAATGTTTTACCAGAGTCTAATTCCTCGCATGTGTACACATACTATTCCAATAAAGCTGATTCTGAGTAACAAAAACAGGGACAACAGTTCTTCCTCAGGCAGGTTGACGTAGTAGTGACGACTGTCCTCTCTCTTATCGCCCTGTTTGCCAATGGCCAACTGTTAGCCTCACCAGAGCCGTGGCCATTGATTGTGAGATGGTGGGAGTTGGTCCTGATGGAGAGGACAGCATCTTGGCTCGCGTGTCCCTCGTGAACCACTTTGGGAAATGCATCTATGACAAATTTGTGAAACCCACAGAGAAGGTGACAGACTACAGGACAGCTGTCAGTGGCATCCGACCAGAGGACATCAAAGAGGGTGAGTCATGGAGGTAGTTTTAATGAACAATAAACAACGATGTGAGAATCTGAAACACATAATAGCTTAACACTTTCATGTACTGTTAGACCATAATTCATTATCCATGTTTGCCTCACTGCAGGAGAGGATTTACAGACTGTGCAGAGAGAGGTTGCTGAGATCCTGCAAGGCAGAATTGTGGTTGGACATGCCATACACAATGACCTAAAGGTAGCCTGGATGTCCTATCTGAGAGGGAATTACAAACATTTTCAAAATAAATGTAAGCACTTGTGAACCAAACTTAAACTCCCGTTTCAGATTTTACTCTTGGATCATCCAAAAAAGAAAATCCGGGACACTCAGAAGTACAAACCTTTTAAGAAAGCTGTTAAGGTATTTATACCACTTTAAAGTTGACATACCATGCGCCAGTGGACCTCCCTGGACCAATTCTCAGAATCAGTGTTTTATTTTGTGATTTTATTTTTTTTTTTAAATTGTTTTTTAGAGTGGTCGACCCTCGCTGAAACTCCTCTGTAGAGAAATACTCAACGTTAAGGTCCAACAGGGTGAACATTCATCTGTAAGTCTTAAACACAAACATTGCTCAACTTAATGTTTTCAAACTGTGACACATTCACACCCATCTCTAAAAAAAATTACGTAATAATGCAATGCCTTTCACTGACATTAATAACCATTAGAAAACAAAAAAATTACAAAGAATACCTATTAAAACATGTAAATGTAGCATCTCGGACTGATCTCCCCCCCTCTTCTTTCACTGTCCACCAGGTCCAAGACGCACAGGCCACCATGAGGCTCTACACAATGGTGAAAAAACAGTGGGAAGCAGAGATTAAAGCCAGTCGCAACAACAAAGACTCATCCAAGAAGAGTGTGAGAAAGCCCAAGTTTCCCAAGAACAAGAATCCCATGGGTCTATGTATTTAGAACACATATGCAGGAGAACAGGTTGTCTGTGGATTAGAGCAGCCCTGAGTGAAATGAGGTTTGGAAAGATGTCCAGTTAAAGTGTTTTGGACCGGTGGCTCGCCAGTCAACACATTTCCAGGATGTGAAAGACTTGATTGTTCTTGCCAAGATTCACATAAAGCCAAGAGTGTTCTGCTTGAGTATCCCAGACTGTGCCTCACACAGGGATTGCAACATCTGAGAGATCATGGAGCTTTTATTTACACTGATCCTTACAGCCATTTCCTCAAATATTCCCAGAACATCATTTTCCAACATGTTATTCCCAGCAGTCAGGAGGCAGGTGTTCAAATCATCCAATCCAGAGGTCATGAGAACTCAAAATCGTTTGTCCATTAGCACGCAGTCTGTTATTTTAGCATGACGGTTCCAGTGTTATATACGTTGTTTTAGATCTTTGGTTTCTCATGACCTGGTTTGTAGTAATGTGATTCCTGGTTGCCTTAAATGTTTTAAAAAGTAATAAAACAATTTATTTCTGTGTAGCTATATTGTAATTATTGTATGTAGGCTATATCTCCTTTTTTGGCTGTTTTTTGTCTCAACATGGCAACAATTCCTTTTTAATGGCTTTATGAAGTAAAAAGATATGCAAAATTCCTTCTGTAAAAATCTTTGACTCAGATATGGCAACAAAATGAAACACGTTAGTTGAGTGTGCTTCATTTGAATACTTAAACATTACATTTCAGAAACTTGTAATACCAAAAATAATTGTCTTAAAGGTCCAGTGTGTAACGTGTTTAGTTGTTCATTATCAAAATCTGTGTTGCCTGTTCACAAACTTGTCCTTTTTAATGAATATTTACCTCCACCATCAATTCCAAGTATTTCTTTTGGCTTGAAATTTTACATTTGCATTCGCATGAACTGGGGTAGACACTCCATATTCATGCGCCATCTTGAAATACGTTAGCCGGTAAGGGACATACAGGACATACTGTGCCGCCTTTTGCGTTTTCGCTGTCACATGATAAACTCACAGGTGCTGCTAATGCTGCTAATGGGTATCGTAGCTTCCCGGCCTGGCAAGTTTGAAGAAGGAAACCTGGAGGACCGCACATATTCAAAATCCAAATTTCAGGAACAGGAGTCTTCTTCACCCAGAAAAAGAAAAAGGATATGGAAAAGAGCAAGAGACCGGCTTTTTGAAGTGTGAAGGCTACCGTAGCTGTAATACGTACTTTGAACTGCGTGGTGCAAGAGAGTTGATTGCGATATATGATCTCAACGCTAGATGGGAGAAATTCCTACACATTGGACCTTTTAATGTAGGCGATCATTTGGGAAGTTAAATGGTGATATCTACTAGTTAAACCTTTAACCCTATTCACCTGAAGTGTCTAACCTTAATAGATCATAATAATGTCAGAATTCACTAGATAGATCAGATGATCATGATCATCTTTACAATGATAAAATAAACGTGGCTATCAAATAAAATGGAATAAACTACTCACTCAGGAACAAAGGCAGAAACCTTGAGTGTCATCAATTTAAGTGCAAACTGAAAGAACTCAATGTGATCTCCACTTTACTTTAGAAGCATGAACTGTCTTTCCTGCTTCAAATGTTACTGTACTTTGTTATATGGTTGCCTTTGGTCTCAGAAGCAAAATGTACCCTGCCCAGGCTGTTTGAATATACTTTTAATATCATAAAGCATCTTAACACTCCATCAAACAGGCTTTAATCATTATTTTAATCAAATCCAGTATTGTTTTAGACAATCTCATCCATGCCGGAATTGCTGTGGTTTTAATTTGGTGATAAGATTGTGGTGCAATAGAATAGCAGAGATGACTCCTCACTGGATACTGGACTGTATGTGCAGCCAAATATGTCATGTCTCCCCCTTGTGGTTAAACATTTAAAGACAGGACGAGTCAGAAGAAGAAGATGAGAAGACGATACAGAGTAGATTTATAATTTATAATTTTATAATTTATACTCTTTATTGATCCCTAATAGGAAAATTACAATTTGCACTCTGTTGTTATTACACACAGGCCTGAAATATACACACACTCACACACACACACACACATATGCTCAGGTCCTTTTACATGCACTAATGGAGAGATGTCAGAGTGAGTGGGCTGTGGCTGCTGAACAGGCGCCCTGAGCGGTTCGGTGGCTTGCTCAAAGGCACCTTGGCAGTGCCCAGGAGGTGAACTGGCACCTCTCCAGCTACCAGTCCACCTCCGTATTTCGTATTATTTTGAACCAGCTGTTAGATTATAGCAAATGTATTACTGAAGATAGTTGATAAAAGTTTGATTATTCTTGAATCTAAGTTGTCTTAACTTTACACTTTCTTTAAATAGTGTGTACATGTGTGTTGTTATGCTCAACAAAAAATAGACTGCAAAACAGACACAGCTTAGGCCTAGTGCAATTTGTGAAAATGTATACTGAATATGCAAGTTTCATGCTATTGTCACATTTACAAAGGCTCACATGTATTGCAATTTTGTTTGTTTACAATTTGTAAGTTCACCAATGTCCCTGCCACAAACTACAGCCTCCAAAATGACCATGAAGTTGAATCAAAACCTCTCTAAAACCCTTTCAACAAAAACTAAATGTAACTTTCATTAAGTTAGGATATATTGCAGGACGTCTGTATTAGACTGCATAAGTTTTAGCTAGGTGTACGTAATAAACTGACTACTGAGTGTATTATAAAAGGCTGTTGAACAAAAACAACAAAAGATGTAAAACCTAGATGCTCTCGAGAGATTAATCACTCATTTATTTATGATTGCAAAATACAGTTGTGGTTTAACATCTGGTTATAGAGACTGATTATGAGAAGGACAAGATTCATACTGCAAAGGGATATTTTATGAATACGGTTATTCAATATACATCTGCCAAGCGACTATTTCCAGGAAATCTGGATACAGTACACAGTAATCAAACACTACTCAAGAGAACTTAAAAAAAAAAAAACATTTTATTGTGAAGACAATGATGTTAATGAATGATTATCAGGTCTGTATGTTATGATTTTATGTGATAGCAGCCAATAGAGTCTGGAAGAACGTGTGTCAAATCTGCAGAACACCCCAAAAATCCTGTGTAATCAATGTTAAACACACAGTGGAATGTACTGTCCTCATAAAACTATGGTATCAGTAAGGTTTTGGTTACATTTTCATAATAATTAAATGTTATTTATAGTGTCAAATCCTAACAGAACACACACTATAATGTACAGAGACCCCAACAATTCCCCCAAGAGTAAGTGCACTATTATAACACAATGCATTATTTATGTCTTTTAATTCTTAAATTAGTCAGGTAATTAATACTGCTCAATAGTGCATAACACAATGATGCTGTAGCAGACCGCTCTGGAGAACTGTAGAGTCTCTTTGTATTGTCCTCATAATAGTGCTGGAAATACATGGTGATAGGACTGCATTTAACAAATGTCATGATGGGTTTGGAGGCATTACTGCTGTTGCAAACATGGCATTTGATTCATAATTCAATAGCTCACAGTTTTCCATTCTACTGCACATTGTCTCAAGTGATTACAATCAATATTAACATTTGTTATGTGTTCCGTGTTTTTTTTTTAAACACGTAGCAATTAGCAGCTCTGCAGTTTGATTTGTCCGTCTTGTACCAAAATCTATTTTGTATCCCCGACATTTGCAACCAGCTTCCTGTGAGCGTAAAAAAACATGTTACAGACCTGAAGATCATGTGAAGTTTTTTTTTTTTCTAAGCACGGGAAGCACAGAGTTAGTGGACACTGTTTTTCAGTTTAGTGATAGACAAGATCAATAAGGATTGAACCACCGGTTTCTCATTGTCAATTAGTCTTTGCATCCTCAAGGCCAGCAATCCTTTCTGTTTACCCCACAGTACAGTTCCCATCTGTGCAACTTTATTAAACATGGTAGATATACTGCAAAGACAGTCTATTGTAGACGCTGTTTGTTGTTCCATGCAACCCTTTTTCATTTGCATAACATAATGTCTACCCATACAATAATGATGATAACATTTACTGGTAATAATTTTGAACCGAGAGACTGAGGACATCCTCACAGATCTGCTTTTTCCTCCATCAGTACTTGAAAATCTTCTCTTCACACAATGTCTCCTCAGGTCTGCTGCTCACTACTTCCTTATGCATGAGCTGCGCCATGCTGCCGCCAAGAGACTGACTGTGGATGTGTCTGTGTTGGCTTAGGACTAACAAAGTTGAGCATTCAGTATTTATGCAGGTTGATGAAGAAACACTGTCAGCTACTTTCTGTAGATGACTTCTTGCTACATCTGCTCTGGTCTGGTGCAGGCCCCTTGCCTTTGAAAATGCAAATGTTGTATGTTAATTTCATTTTTAGCTGATACATGCTAGCGACTCTACTGTATGGCTGGCAATGTCGCTCAGTCGGTCGGTTGTTCCACCGCTTTGCTCCAGGCAGAAATACTGTATTTCAACAATGGGATGGATTGCCCGGCAATTTTGTTCCAGAGGTTCCCCAGAGGATTAACACAACTAGCTTTGCCTCTAGCACCACCAGCAGGTTGACGTTATTGGTTCAGAGTGAAACCTCTTAGCAACTATTGGATGGATTGCAATGAAACCTGCTACCGATATTCAAGGCCCCTTGATAGTAAATTCGAATTATTAAATGACCAGTGTGTGGATTTAGTGGCATCTAGTTGTGAGGTTGCAGATTGAAACTGGCTGAATACTCCTCCCCTCACCTCTCCCTTTCCAAGTGTGTAGGAGAAACTACGGTGGCCTTCAGGTAACGTAAAAGCATGAAAGGCCCTCTCGACAATGAGAGCATGTTTGGTTTCTCCGTTCTGGGCTATAGAAACATGGCAGTGCAATATGTTAAGTGCTAACATGCTAAACTAAGAACGTGATCCTGGTACAGTAAATGTTACCTGCCTAACACAGCATTGTCACAGTGAGCATGCTGATATTAGCATTTAGCACCACTGTGCATAAGTACAGACTTATAAAGCTGCTAGCATGGCTGTAGAGTCTTAGTCTTGTTATTATATTACCTTTAACATACTGGATGCTAAATTCTATAAATACTGGATACAAAAAACTCCTACAGACTCTGCTGGAAGGGCTCTGGCTGCTGTTTTACCAGTTTGAATTTTCTAAGAATTATGGAGTACAACACCTGTATAAATCATGTGTATGACCGCTCCTGCAGGGATTTGAAGGGCTGTAAATGAACAAGGAGTGATATAGTGCAGACTAGAGTTATACATTGTTTCCTGAGGGTGCAGAATAAAGCTCTAAACCTCACACTCAGTATAGGTATTGGTTGGGAACCACATAAGGTGTGACTATACAATACACATACAGAGAAAAAAGCAGCTTTAAAAATACTTTCATATTTACATATCATGAGATCATTTATAGAGTGACATGAACATGTCTTGCTTATGGACTCCTTAGCCAGACATGTAGCTTCTGGAGGAATAAAATCTGAAGAAAAAAAAATCCATGGACATCAGTGGAAACAGGCACCCTAACCTGTCAGTGATAATACAGAGTAAAAAAGAAGGGAACATTTATTCAAGAACACAAAAGAGGGGGCGACGACTAGCTCACACAGTAGAGTGTGCGCCCCTTGTAGGCTGAGTCCTTGGCAGCGGCCCGGGTTCGAAGCCTTTGCTGCATGTCACCCCCTCTCTCTCCTCTTTCCTGTCTTCAAGCTATATCCTGTCAATTAAAGGCCATAAAAGCCCCCCAAAAATAACACAATCCAAAATATCCAGAATCCAAGCCTGTTTTGGTTCTGCATGCTATAAAGTGCCTGTTTTTGCACATATTAAACTTTTCTCACTTTTCGGCATCAAACAGCTCCTTTCTCTGTTGTATGATCTACCACCACACTCTCTCTGCCAGCTGACACAACTCCCAACTTTTGTTTGTCAAAATTATTGAAAGATGTATGGTTCACTAAAAAATGAAGTGCTTTATGTGTTATAAAGGCAGTGGCTGTGTGTTTAGCACTGTAGCCTTACAGCAGAGACAAGCCTGGCCTTTATCTTGGTAGTGTATTCACGTGGTTTTCCTCCAGTCTCAACACATGCAAGTTCAATGGCTTTTTTTGTGCCGTAAGCATAAGCCCTTTTGCATTTTTAAATAGTAAATTAAGCAGTTATATAATCTCATCTGCACTCATTTTAAATGCACTTTAAATAACTTGCATTTCTCCTTTACTCATCCTTGTTCTATCCACACTTTACTCTTACAAGAACATTTGGTGGTCAAAGGAAAATGCTACAAGCACCAGAAGCAAACGCCTTTTGGCCTTTGTTGTAATTTTTATGAGATGGCATGCACTCGGCCCCGAGTTTCCTGTCAATAAGTGCATCAGCAGCATTGCTGATCATTGTACTTCCACTGGAGTAGCCAACGACCTATGTAGGCCTCCTGCAAAAAAGAAAAAAAAGGCCGTGTTAGTTTTTATGGTAATGCAGCTTGTCATGTTTGAAGAATTAAAAGTGACATTTTTTACAGAACCATCTGTCGAGAACAGCCTTCAGAGCAAACAGTGTGTGTTCCTCTTTTTCCTCTTGTTATTATTATTATTGAACATATTACTCTACACTCACTGTCATAAAATCCTGGTCGCTCCTCTGCTACCACATGACTGCTGATGTCAGCCAGAGTCAAGGAACCTGTAGACAAAATGGTGTTTGTGCGTCCGTCCAGCAAGGTGAGCATGTGTGGGCTGTGTAAGTGGGGAAGGAAGAAGAAGGGGTGGGGGGGACACACAACCAATTAAACAGATGATAATACATCAACACAGCCTTTCCTCTTATAGCCTGGTGTGTGTATTTTGTATTTAGTATTTTTATTTTTTTTTTAATTTTTTTTTTTACAGCATATGTATTTATGAAGTTCAGCAACCATATGAGAAATTAGCCTCTGTATTCACTGGGGTCCTCCCACCTCTCTGTCTTGTTCTTTAATCCGCCCACATGTATCGTCTGAAGGGAAAAAAAAATAGTCCAGAAGGTGACGCTCCCCCAAAGGAACACAGAGAGGGAAAGGCAAAGAGAGGGGTGTCTACAGGCTGCATCTCCATTGAAACATTTGCCAGGGGGGAGACAGAGGAAGAGCTGAATGGTAGCTACACCCTGCGCCTGGAAGCGTAGAGACACTGTAACAAGAGCTGGCTTTTTTTTTGTGGCAATAACAAAGAGGTGGGAGTGACAGGGGCTCTGAAATCGAGGGAAATAGCATAAAAGCCCGTTTTCAGGGGGACTCCTGCTTCATATCATTCGAAAGACTCATCCCGTTGCCATCATCAGCATGACCATAAGCTAGTGTAACATTCGGCAATAACGGTGTCAAAACGAGATTTTCAGCAACAGACGCGCGCAATCCTATTTATTATATTATTTGTTATAATCGGGGGAGAGAGACAAAAAAAAAAAACAGATCAACCGCCTGCGAGAAACTGGATACTCTCTGAAATCATAAGAAAGAGCGTTCTAACAAAGAAAACTACATTCTGATTGATCTTTTAAGCTTGATGTGCGTGTTTCTGCACGCACTCGAAACGAACCTGAACCAAAAGCAAGTGAGTATTAACCGTGTCTGTGTATATGTCTGTATTTTGGTGGCTTTATTCTGCGGTTACACGTCTAATAACAGAGCATACATTGGCCAGCTCTAAAAGAAAGAGAAAAAAAAGCGTCTAGCCTACATTCAACAAGTATCGTTATATCCACAATTACTGCGATTTTTTTCTGTAGCCTGTTTGTGTTTTGATTAATATCTGGAGGAATCAGAATGTCTGGAAAATGTTCAAATTGGATTCATAAACCTCTTTAGGATCCTGTGTTTTTATAATTATTTCTAGCTGCTATAACACAAAGAGAGCTGTACTTTGACACAGTCAGATTTGATTAAAAAACCTTTTATAAATCCTAACATTCCTTATTGCCCAAATGGTGGGTGTTTCCCCATCTACACCACTAGATCAGAGCAGTTTCATGTATCTGAGGGGAATGTGTGTGTGCATGCCTCTCAGCATTATTGTGTGTGTCTGCGTGAGCAACTGTTTCCATGTTTGTATTGCTTTGTTTTACTAGCATGTGCCTTCAGTGTGTGTGTGTGTGTGTGTGTTTGTGTGTGTGTGTGTGTGTGTGTGTGTGTGAGTGTGTGTATTCGTGCGATGTGGCTAGCACTGTGGGAAGTGTCAAGGCCTGAAAATGGAGGTTTTGATAAAAGAACCATAAGAGAAGGGTTAGAGGGCTGACACACAAACGCATGAGCGAGGGAGAGGAGAAGGTGGTGTGAGGAAGAGATGAGCATTGGAGCAGAACCACAGGAAGGACACTGAGATCCAGGAAGTCTATAGGGGCAGTTCAATGTCTAGACGTGGTCTTTTCCCCCCTAACGCCTCTTCTTCCGTCACTTTCAAGAGCATGCCTCGCTTTTTTCTGACAACTTGCTTCGGCGTGCTCTTCCCCTAATGGGAACTCTCTTCCTCCATTTGCTCTCTCCCTGCTTTTCCCCCCTCCTCAATCCTGCATTATAAATCTACAGCTAGCGCTATTTTTAGATTGAGGGTAACCCAGAAAACACCCCTTCAATTTAAGCAACAAAAAAAGCCTCCCCACCAGAGAGAGTGGCAAGCTGTCATTGGATGTGATTGGCCGAGTAGTGATGGGGCTCGAAAGGAGGACGCTGCTGTTTAAGCAACAGGGGGGGAATACATCTATTTTGAGGCGGTACTTGAACTACGCATCTGTCGTGTCCTGGGTTGGTGTGTGTTCTTGCCTCTGACCCTTCCTTTCTCCTTGGCCGTGATGGTTTCTCTCTCATCTCACGCCATCTTCAGAGAACTTTCCCTCTGTCCTTCAACTAATTCATTACCCGATCGAGCTGATTCTCCTTTTAAATTCTCTGTGTTAGAAATCCTTAACCTTGAGGCTCACCTTCCATCCTCCTCTTTGTTCCCTTGTCCTCTTATTTGATTCTGCACGTTCAAACCTAACTTCTCTCCCTCCTCCCCCTGGCTGTTGAGAGTCTAATCTGTGACTTCCCTACCACTCCTTTATGTCTAATTGCAGGCTATAGTTCACAGGTCAGGAGACAGTGCAGTAATGCTTTTTCCCTCGTCCCGTTTGTGTGTCTGGCCCCGTGAACTACATCATTGCTGCCGGATCATAATGGTCCTAATCATGCAGGAAGGCCAGCGTCATTAATTAGGAGCAGGCAGGTTTAAATGACCTAATAGAGAGTCGGGAAGGTGTGGAGGTTAAAGCTATTTGCTCCTGATGCAAATTCTCTAAGAACCAGATTTGAAATACGGAGGGATATTAGCTCAGATTTATCCTGGTCCAAAAATAGAGTTCTTTCCCGACATGACACACTATCCCGTGGCTTTTCTTTTTTTTTGCCTGCACTAAGTGCTGTTTCACCTACACCAATAATTGCTCCTTGAAGGGAGCTTTAGTACCTTTCCTTCAATCACTCCCTTCACCCTGCCTTCTCCTGTCACTAGTGAAGTCTCACCCAGTGGGCATATATATCCAAAAAATCTCAACGTTTATATATCCTCCAGTGTGCAGAACGGATTTTAGTCATGAACAGTGGCTGAGCTTTCAGAGCTCTATTACAGGCTTCATTTCTGCTGGCCTATTCCTGAAAATGGCCTTATGTATTAATCATCCCCAGCCAGCTAAAAGGAGCAAACCAGGAGCGCATGATTCTTTTTTTCTATCATAAAAAAAGGTGGCTGGAGGGGATCATATCATAGCAAGAGCTTCTGGGGGTGGGGGTGATTGACCAATATGCACAAGACTCCCAAGGGGGTGTTGGTGGTGCAGTATGTGTGGATTGGTCAGCCCCTGGAGATCTCACTGCTGGTGTTGCTGAGTAAAGGAGTTGCCATTTCCTTTCTGCTTGCTAAATTGATTGGCTATTTAATTCACGTTCTGGAAATTGGCCACTGGTGAGCTTTATTATGGTGAGAAATGCCTTGGTTTTTTTTGTCCTCTGTCTGTGTACATTAGCTGTCTCAGAGCTACTGGCTCATGTGTGGCCTCATTCTCAGTTTTTCTCTGCATACGCATGCTGTTTTTTTTTTTTTGTTTGTTTTTGGCTCCATCCACTCATGATATTCATCTCATTTTCATTCTTATTCATTTGGTTCAAACCTCTCACCACTATCCTCACACATGCATGCACCTTTTTTGGCTTCTTTTTTCCTGCCAGAAACAGAGCTATACACCATGAGGTGCAATGACAATTAGAGGGGGGAGAGGACACTATGTGGTGTGACACCGCACTAAAAGGGGAGGTGACCGCAGTGCTTTCACCGCGCTGCAATGCCTCGCTTTCTCCTGTTGGGGTCTCCTCAACACTGGGGAGTGCGAGAGAGAGGGAGAAGAGGGAGTTGAGGTAAAGATGAGGAGAGGAATGAGGAAAGGAGGGAGGTGATATGGGTGGAACAGCGTGAAGCCTTGTGGTTACATCCTTTGATGAGGTAGCGGGTGGGAGAAAAAAATGGCTGCGCACCAGAAACACAAACGTAATTCTCGCTTTCTTTTTCTCTCTCTCTTTCACTCACACACACACACACACACACACACACACACACACACACACACACACACACACACACACACACACACACACACACACACACACACACACGCCCTCCGTTTCCCCAGTGGTACATTTGCCACTCAGCTCAGCTGCATATATGTTTTACATCCCTACACGTGTTTTCCTTCCTTTCTCCTAGCCATCCACTGTTTTTCCATTCCTCTTATTAGTATTGCAGACCATTTCCAACCCCCTCCTCCCCCTCCTCCTCCTCCTCCTCATACACCTTTACAGACATTCAGGTGCTATCCTGAGCCACTGCAAGGTCTTTTTTTGTCTTCTCTGTCTCCTCCCCCACCCTTTTTTCCTCCTCTTTCATTTCCCCCAAGATTGCTCATTCTCTGTTACCCCCCCCCCCCACTCTCTCTCTATCCTTTTCTGTCCTTCTCTGTTCACCATCCCTCCTTCTCTATCTCATCTCCCTATCTCCCCCTCTGTGATTGGTAAAGGTTTTTGCTTTTTCTGCCAACTGCTGGGTCTGTTTCGCATAGTCAGCACTCCTCCAAATTCCTCCCTTGCCTTCTCTCTCTGTCTCTCACTCTCACTCTCTAGCGTGCGCTCACCTCCTCCCCCCGGTTACTGCTGCTGCTACCTCAGTCAATGCATCCCATAATCCCATGCTCCCTCCCCCTCTTGCTGCAGTGTTTCTGCTAATATATATCAGCGTCAGTGCAGCCTTCGCGCACCAGCCGTGTGCACTTTCTCTTTCTCAGAGCCATTCTCTCTATCTGTCCACTGCAGAAATAATTTCCTCTCCCTAAAGGCTTATAATGGTTTAGCATAATTCTGCCCTCAAAAGGCTTTTCTTAGCCTGTTTGTTGCAGCCAGGTGAGTGTGTGTATGTATCTCCCTTCCTCGCTATATTTCCCCTTGTGAGTGTGCAGTGGTGAGGCAGTAGGAGCAGGGTGGCGCAGGACATGGTGGCCAAGGCAGGAAATGCTGCAGGAGAGAGAGAGGAGGTGGTGGTGCTTGTTCCTCTTCTCTGCCCCCCTCCTCTTCCCACTTCAGTTTTTAGCCTCTTTCTCATGCTTTCTCCCTTACTGCCTTCCTTATCACCTCCGCGCTTTTTTCATCTCCACTGAATCTCGACTTCCTTTCTCCATTTTATACTGGCCGTTCACCTTCTTTAGCTTCAGCCCTCCCTCCATACCTCTCCTCCTCATCATCCCCTTGCTCTCTGCTGTTAAGTGCTGAGGCTGGCTCTTAAAGAGATGTGCTTACTTCCCCCGTTTTAAGATGAAACCCTCAAACTGCGCACATTCTCCTAAAATGCAGCTAGAAAGCACCAAGATCAGTAATCTGCTCGGGTTCACAACTACTTTCACTTAAACATTACATTTAGAAATTTAACTGTGAGTAGTTCTGAGGTAAGGTAGGAACAGCACCATATCCCAATTAACCTCCAAATTAGTTTTGAATGCATACAAACATACTAAAGTACATTTTATAAAATCAATAAGCTCACCACACATGGCTCAGAGGGAACAAAAAGGCATTTAACCACAGTTACAGACTTGTGGCCGTCTGTGTATAAAATATTCAGCAGTTCACCAATAAGCTACAGCTGCCTATGAAGTAGAAGCAAGGGGCGCGGGGGAGTTACAAAGTGAAGTCAAAACAAAAGTCATCCAAGGGATAAAAGTTCTACAATTGAGATCATAGCTGCTTCTGGAAAGTTTAGTATCCCGTTAGAGTGGAGTTTGTTCCAGAGAGAGAGAGAGAGAGAGAGAGCGCTGCTGTCCATGGTGCTGAAATATAATTCATTCCCACAACACAAGCGGTCCCTGCTGGAATGCCCCACAGGACAGAGATGTTTTTACTCTCTGCCTGCCTGACCTCACTTCCAAATTGTTTTGATTGCTTCCTTATTAAATTAGTCTTAATTTAACTTATTTCTACAGTTTTTAGTTGCTAAGATGCAGACTAAACTACTTCTGCAGAATGATGCAGTACAACTCATCGGTGCAGATTTTTTTTGTCAAGCAAGCAGATTTGATGCTCCTGCAGTAAACATTTGGATATTTGAGGGAAAAGTAGAAATTTAAGACTTTTAGAATTTTTTGGTTCTGTGCACATACAATACATCAATTTTAGTTTTAGTCGGCTGCGCACAATACTTTCCAAACTCGGTCTGCATACCCATGCAAAAGCATTGGTCTTAGTAGACCTTACCTGAGTGTTGTCAAGTCCAGGATCATCAAAAATGAAAAACAAAAGAGAACATTTTCGTTAAAAATAATGACAACAAAAATCTGAAAAACCAAAAACTCAATGTAAATATAAGATCTGATAGAAAAGAGCAACAGCAAACTTTTCCGTGAGCAAAAAGTTCCTTCAAAACAACAGAGTAAACACTAATAACAAGTAAGAACGAAAGACTGCAGTGTCTACAAAGTCTGAGTGGTAAGAGAAGGAGAGAGTTGACCCAAAGGGAAGAGAAGCTTACTTTGGGAAGGGGAAAGAATGGGACAGGAGGATGAGTGAAGCAAAAGAGGGGAGAAATGGATAAAAAGATGCATCAGAGCAAAATGCAGTGGGAAAAAAGGGGGGGGGGAGATCAGAAGTGAAGAAAAGAATGAGAGAGGGGCACTGGATGGGAAATAAGACCGTGTTTTGAGAGGAGGAAGAGGAAGAAATGAAGCCTTGATTCTCCTCCTTCAATGAAATGTGATTCTTAATGCGGAATATGAGAGCGAGCGAGGAAGTGAGGGAGAGAGAGTAGTAGGAGGGAGAGGGGGAGGGCCAGTGAGAGCTCACAGGAGAGGAGGGGGAGAGTGGTGCATTTCTTTGAATAGGAAAAAAGGTTAACAACATAGATGTGGCGAATGTATGGGGTTTTTGTTGTTGCTGTGCGCGTGGATGGCAACGCATGACCTCGCTGGGAGGGAGAGAGAGGAAATAACTCTGGCTTTTTACTGCAGCAGAATTCATTCACTGTTGAAGTGCACTCTCCTTTTCAAATGCTTTTCCTTTTCCCCCCCTACACTCTCTCTTCCTCCATTAATAGGGAAGAGACAATATTACACTAGCTGTTCACTGTAGTGAGTGTGCTGCATTCACTTTCTTTCCCTCCAAATCTCTCTCTGTCTGTCTTTTCGTCCCCATCTTCAGGTCTTTGTCCGAGCCTGCCTTGTTTTCCTGATTGTCCTGTCCTTTTCGATCCTTCCATTAAAAATCTGATTTATGGCCTCCTCTTCCCCCCCAACCTCCCTGTCTTACTCCCTTTTCTCTATCTCTACATGTCTTTACACACACACACACACACACACACACACACACACACACACACACACACACACACACACAGTGCAAAGGAGAAATGGCAGAGAGAGCATTGACATAATTGTGCCTCGCATGAATCTCAGTGCGGTCGGAGGGGGCTGCAGCAGTGTGTGTAGCACGCACATAGGCTGATTGAGGAGATCTAACATTAGTACGGACACCGCACTCTCGGGAGGCAATTAACACACACATACACACACTCACATATGCTCATACACAAAAACAAACGCGGTGCTGCGCCACCTTATGTCAGAGAGGCATTCTTGGGGAAAGGGAGAAAAGAAGCAGGGAGATGGTCCCCCATCTTTCCTCCTCACACAGTCTTGGGCGCCAAAGCAAAGACCGTGCAGCGTTGTTGCAGGTGGGGAGGGATGGAGGGGGGGATGCTCAAGTCTCACAGTGGCCTAATTAGGGAGAGGATTTGAATGAACACTGACATGAGCATCGACCAGATCAATTTAGAGATTGGCTGAATGACATTTCAGCGAGGGACTGAGGGATGGTAACAGTGTGGGGACCCCACATCACATCACAATAGCTAAATACATCTTTTCATCTCTGGGGTGTCAACAATCAGCCTGTGAGGATGCTTACCTATTCATGAATGTGCTCACCTGTTTCCATATGTTGCACTAATAAGTTGAAGGCATCTTTCTCCTCAGGATGCTGTTAAAAACAACTTTGTCCCCGTTCATTCCCCTCCCCCCTCACTGCACCTGCACAAGGTCGTTTTGTGCCCTTCCATCAGCTGATTATCAAGTGAATAATTGCACATACAGCTGGTATTAGCGCGTGGTTCATAATTTGTATTGCAATGCTGATAATCCACATCTATTTCTCCCTTCTGCTAAAATTCTGCCCTTTTTCTCTCCCCGCAGACTCCTCAGACTCCTCCCTCCTCCTCCCTTCGGTTTCTCTCATCCTCTCTCCCCCCCCCCCCGGTCCTCTATGCTCAGTTCGGTGTGTGTATCCTCTTTTAAAGGGCGCAAGGGTGGGAACAAGTCGTCCAACAAAGCATGTTACAGCGCAGACATGACTTGTCCGTCGGAAAGCGAGAAAATCGTGATAAACTGCGGGGGGGTGCGGCATGAAACCTACCGGAGCACCCTAAAAACGTTGCCCGGTACCCGCTTATCGTGGCTCACCGAGCCGGACGCTTTCACCAACTTCGACTACGACCACAAATTAGACGAGTTCTTTTTCGACCGCCACCCGTCAGTGTTTTCCTTCATCCTCAACTATTACCGCACCGGGAAGTTGCACTGTCCAAACGATGTGTGCGGTCCCCTGTTCGAAGAGGAGCTGGCTTTCTGGGGCATCGATGAGACGGACGTGGAGGCGTGTTGCTGGATGAATTACCGGCAGCACCGGGATGCGGAGGAGGCGCTGGACAGCTTCGAGAATCCAGAACCGGACGCGCCGGACGACGAACCGGCGCTGGGCGGTGCGGATGGGGACTTGAAAAGACTGTGCATGCAGGAGGACGCCAGGAAAGCGGGCTGGTGGAAAACCTGGCAGCCCCGAATATGGGCACTGTTTGAAGACCCGTATTCCTCCAAATATGCCCGGGTGAGTTATCCCTGTCTCTCCTGGAGGGACCAACTTGTTTCTGTACTGTTGCATATTCTGCCACCTGATGTCTCAGAGCACTGCTTGAGTCATGATAAGTTTTTATAACTTTGTTTTGTTAATGTTATGTCCACATCATTTAAATCAGTCCCTCTTCATTATCTGCAATCTGACTGTGTGTGTCATCCCTGACAGGATAGCTTGTATTAAATGGCAGGATATAGACTCACTGATATTGAATAATTAATGCTGATAGCATAAGGAAAATGGAAATTGGTATGGCAGCTATATCTATTGATGGATAGCCTACTAGTTGATATAACAACCAAGGGTTTTGTCCAACACATAACCTAACATCTTATACTTGATATAACACGTTTCAGTCGAGCTGGATTCACACTGAATGCGGTTTTTATTGGTATTATAATTCATATCGCCGTATTCTGCTACTTGAGCAGGTTTAATACATATCTTACTCTGAACGCGGCATCCGCTGCGCCTCCTGCATCCAAACGCCTTCATTAGGTAACATTTGTCCGTTTACGATGCACATCAATGCGCCGTATTTCATGAGTCTTATTTATTATAGCACCGCACTGATGACGCTCATACGACGCCGATTCGCTAGTGGTGAAGTGCATGTCTTTCCCTACATATGACCTACTGATTCAGTCTGCTGGGTTGTTTTTTCTGCCAGTCCCCCCTATCCCAGATGATGTAGCCATGGCTTTTGCGCATGGATTGTTGCTTTTACGCACAACTTGCTCCTAATTTGGAATACCCATTACTGTTTTCATGTAAATAGTTAATGATTTACCTCTTAAAAGCAAACGTTAGATGGCATTTGATCATACAGGTGTAAGAATAACAAGTGCCCCTGACTGTGTTTTTGATCTGTAGTACATGAAAACAGTTACAGTTTGCTTTTTTTCTCAGACCCTCCAGTTACAGACAAATCCAGTTGCTTGATCACAGCTGCTTTGATTTGTGTTTAGTGATATAGTTTGATCATCCTTGTCTTGCACCCTGTCTATGCTTTTGTTGGTACTATTTTCGCTGTTATGAGGGCGTGTGAAGACTCATGGATACCGTGAATGTATGCACACTGTAGGTGCACATGCAAAATCCAGACAGCAGACACTGCAGTGGCCATTTCACACCACCACGCTGAAAAATGCTCACTGTCTGTGGAAAAAAAAGAGAGATTTAAAACATATATCACTAAAAAATCAGCAAACAATCAGCAATACATACATACCGTATCTACAATCACAGATAAATACAAAGGCTCCGACTTTCTATTTCTAAACACACCTCCTCTGGCACGAGGTATAGATCTGCATTCCTGGATTCAGTTCCCTCCAAAGGAAGGGAAAGTGTTGGGCTGTGACAGACAGTCTGGTTTAGGCCACCTAATCCGCCTCTCTGGACTTGGGATCAGGCAGGAACTGCTTCTCTAAGTGTCACTCTCATCCCAATTGGATTGATTTCTCACTATCCAACCCATCTCTACCCCTGCTCCATGCAACAAAACAGCTCATAGTGGGGTAGTCATTTGTAGAATGTGCAAATGTTGCATGAAAGGGAGACAGCTTCAGGGTTTGGATTTTCTAAATCACATTGTATATGATAAGAGCAAGGCAAAAAAAAATGCATGTTTATGTAAAGAAAAGTGGATTTGGTGCTGAATTCTGAATGATCATACAGCAAGAGGAGGCAGCATTTGCAGCATTGCCATACCTTGGATGCCAGCTACAGTATACCTGCTGCCTCGCAGCTAGAATGCTGTATATTATGTAATGTTCAGTTTTACACCACATTCACTGGTTACAGTGGGCAAGATCTCATGAATCATATAACAACATTCATTGAGTGTAATGGTTGCAGATAGTGGTGTTTGTGACGGCACGTTGGGGTTATGCAGAGTACAGAGCAGGTAGTAGCTTGATTCATTTCTGCACAACACTAGCTCTATTTGTGGGTGAACGCAGCCCCGTTTCTCTCTGTAGGTCTAACAGCCAGCGCTATACGTCAAACAGCGTTGTGACCCAGATCACTCGTTTTATTCCCACCCCCGCTCTTTCTAAAAGTATTCTGTCCAACGCGGCAGAACCTTTTGGTCTTTACGGTCCTGAGAGATGCAAATTATATGTGAAGAGAAAAGAGAAATGGAGAGAGCCTAGGACAGGGAAAAAAATGAGAGGCTGTTGTGGAAATACAATGAGACAGATGAGAGAGAGAGACAGAGGGAGGAAGCGGGAGACGAGAGGAAATACAGGGAGACAGGAGGAGAGACATTGCTCTAATGATTTAGGGTTTTTTGTTTGCATGTCTGTGATGTAACGCATCGGCAATCAATGTTTTGTTCAGAGCGTTCAACACACATGCAGGGCTCTTTTTTTCACCTCCTTCTCAGCTCATGATCGTGTGAAGCTCCCTCGTAGATCTACTGTAGCAGCACACACATGTACAAACACACACATGCTGGTGTCTGTGCTGGCTTTTCTGCTGCAGTAGACACGGGAGAGAGGAGGGGGAGCACCGGAGGAAAAGAAAAGAGGTGGAGTGGGGTGGGATTGAAAGGGATAGACGGAGCGAGGGAAATGGAGAAGGGCTGCGATAGTGGAGGGAATCGGGACACAGTGGGAGGAGGAGGAAGAGGGGTATTGAGATAAGCAGGGAGGAGGTGACAATCACAGGGAGAAAGACGTTGCATGATGGGGGTGGGGACCCTCGTCTTAGCATCTTCGATTGTCTGTGAAGGTTTGAGCCTTCTTTCCCCGGCCCTCCTGCCTGCCTAATGATTGACAATCAATTGATTGTCTTCTCTTTTTGTCTGTTTTAAAGCCATTCTCTCTCTCTCTATCACCTCTTCAAATCTGAGAATGCTCACAATGACTAATGCTTATTCTACTCTGTTGGATGGTAACACGAGCGTTAACCCACTGACAACATTTATGGATATATACTATGTTTCTGTTTGATGAGGTGTTATATAATACGATTTGCATCTGATTTCTTTATTGATCCGTGCCTGGTTGACATAGATTTTGTAGTGCAGCTAAGACGACATGGAGCCGTTCTATCATGTTTGACAGTATTTGATCTTGGCCCACTTTATCTAATTTGTTAAAGATGTTTACTGTTTTAAACTCTAATCTGCTTGAATGACAATTATCCTAATTTAATCTCCAAGGATGCACCAGAAGCGATGAACAGTGGTTATTGTTTTGTATGTTGTTTTGTTATTGAACCTGAGGTAAGCTTATCTAATGTTAGAACTTGACACTCAGGTTGAATATATGGTGTTAAACTAAAATAAACAAGATATTGTTTAATGGTCAAAGTTAGAAAACAGCCCTTAAAGCGTAACTCTCGCCAAAATGCAACCTAGGGTCTTTTTGTGAATGTACTCGAGTCAAACGGAAGCGTCACTTTTAAGATGTACCGTATTTTTGTTTTTCGGTCAAATGGCCTTTTGAGTGGGAGTTATAGGGGCACTTTTATGCTAGCCTCAAAAAAGCTATTTTTAAAACACTAAGAAGGCTCGACACAACATGAAACTTTGCTCAAAGTACCACCAGGGGCTCTACACATGAACTACACCGGTGCACAAGGGATATACTAAATCTGTGGCTACTTGTTTTGATATCGACTCGTTTTGACTGCCGAGGTGGTAGCAGCCGGAAACAACAAGACCTACGGTGAGTTGTTCAAAACCTCTGTTTTTAGTTTAACTCTGTGTACACAAACAATGTTCTCAATGCTCAAGTTCATGTGTAGAGCCCCTGGTGATACTTGGAGCAAAGTTTCATGTTGTGTCGAGCCTTCTTAGTGTTTTAAAAATAGCTATTTTGAGGCTAGCATAAAAGTGCCCCTATTACTCCCACTCAAAAGGCCATTTGACCGAAAAACGAAAATACGGTACATCTTAAAAATGACGCTTCCGTTTTACTCGGGTACATTCACAAAAAGACCCTAGTTTGCATTTTGGCGAGAGTTATGCTTTAAGGGCTGTTTTCTAACTTTGACCATTAAACAATATCTTGTTTATTTTAGTTTAACGCTTCTGTCCTAAATATGCTTTTAAACTAAAGTTTGACTCGGGTACATTCACAAAAAGACCCTAGGTTGCATTTTGGCGAGAGTTACGCTTTAAGGTAAGGGATAATTGGAAAAAAATGAACAGTAAAATTACTGAAAGGAATATTGAAATGTTGTCAGGTGTTATGCAAATATGAAGATAAAAAAGCTTCAAGTGGGCATAAAGCAATTTTGGACACTGAAAGTCTGAATTAAAGAGTTTAAGTGGAGTGAATGTAACATACTGTACATTACTACAGTGTAAATTTGTGCATAAATACAAATCTGAGATGCAGAATTTTCTAAAACCTGTCTTTGTAAGTGTATTGTCTACTTTGCCATATGAAATCCACTGCTGACTATGGTGTCCTATAATATCATCCCACTGGCTTAGCTGGGTTTTGGTCACTTCCAGTTTCGCACCAGAAGGACACAGTTGTCTTTGTCAGCAATCTCCTGACAAAGCACCATTTGTAGCTCAGCATGTACAAGATGCCCCTTTTGCCCCTTTCCAAATCAGACTTTGTGTGCTTGTATTTGGTTCATTTCAGTGGAGCAGTTACTGTGTCCAGAGCCCCCCCCCCCTCTCCCTGAAGGTCATGTCTTGTGGTTCATTGTTTGCTGTCCTTTTTCCACAGTGTTCGGTGTTGGAGCGCACAATGCTGTCATAAACACAAATGTGACCTGCCGCTGTGCTGAACGGCCTCAGAACAGGTCGTCTCCGGGCAGAAACGGACAAGATGAGTCCGTGCTGGTCTGGAAAGAAAAGTTTTTACTTCTCCAACTGGCCACTTAAAACACCTGCGTCGTTTTCAATAAAGCATGCTGCTGTCCTCTTGATTTTGACAGTATAAGACGCTCATTTATACTATATACTAGGTCACTTTTATTGCACTAGTGCACCCTGTACCTCCTGACTCTGGTCGGGAGCTTAATGGGAACTGTGGTGAATGTGACTGTTAATTGTTTGTGCAGGACAGCAAACCCTGGACTCTACCTTGCCTTATTCCTCTGTTACTTGTTGTGTTTACCCATCACACTCCAGGGAGAGTTAACATCACAGCTGTCACCCGTATCTTAAAAAAGGTGCAGCTCACCCTAAAACTGCAACAGAGACGTCCTTATCCTTAGTGTACAAACATCTTCAGAGCTTTAGCGTCCCTCAGCAGTGTCCCGCTGTTGGCGATGATGTGAAATAGAAATGACGGTACTCCTTTGTGAATGAAAAGGTCTTAAGCGTGTTGCAATAAACCTTTACTTTCAGCAGTGGTTTGGTATTCATGCTTCCAAGTTGTTTCCATTCAAACCCCGACCCTGCTGAAAGGCCTACTTCCCACTTCCATTCTTGTGCCTCTCCCTGTGGGCTGCATCTGAAAATAGCAAAGAGAGGGAAAGGAGGCCTTAATTCATTCGTTGGTGGCAAATTCTATTCCTCCATTACTGGTGAGAGGATGTACTTGTATGACCATTCAGCGCATAAGCAATACTATAAGTACTGAGAAGTATAAACACAAATCTGAAAACAGCTGAACCACCAAACCTGTCTTGACAGAGAAAAAAAGGGTGGAGGGAGATATTCTTAAGTTCTCACCAAGTTTATTAAGGTAAACTGTTCTCCTCAAGCGCTAGCTGCTGGCACAGGCGTGATAATTAGTCAACCTGCCTCTTATGTGCCTGCATTTGGTAAATGTATTGTGTTCTGTTTCAATTTTCCCTGACAATGTTTTGTACCGCAGGCCGTCTCATGTTGTGTTTGCATCCTCTGAAGTCACAGTCCTTCCGTTTGCTGCCTTGTAACTTGAGCAATGACTGTTGACGATACTTTACTGGATAAATGCTTGTTGTCTCATAACAAGGGCAGAGACATGATCTCTGTGTTAAATATGTAAGAAGCACGTTAAAGGTGTATAAACAGCAATTGGAGCAGTTTGATTTGGAGTAGTATTACTACAAAACTACATGTATTTATTGTGAATACATTTTATATCTTCTGGGTGTTATGGAATTGCTGTCGTGGTTCATCTTAACTCTATGATGGATAAAAAAAAAAAAAAAAAGCTGAACTAGTATTACTGTTAAATGGATAGTTCAACATTTTGGGAAATACACATATTATTCACTTTCTTGAGTTAGATGAGAGGACGGATACCACTTAAACGTCTATATGGTGAATATGGAGCTACAGCCAGCAGCAGGTTAGCTTAGCACAAAGACTAGAAACAGCTAGCCTGGCTCCTTAGAAAAAATGAAGTGAATTTGCAATTTTCATGTGCCCCACAATGTTTTTGTCCGGGGCCAGTAACTTCCTGGAGTCTCCTGGTTGCCTGGCAACTGCACAGAGGCAAGAAATAGTTTGGCACATAACCCACAGAAAAGTGTCATTTTTACACTTAGGTCTTTTCTACAGATGCAATAAATGATATAAAGTGTTAATGAGAGAGCGTTTAAGATGCTGGTAGACAAATTGTGTTACCTTTGGACTTAGCTAAGCTAGCTGTTTCTAGTTAAGCTGTGCTAAGCAGCTGCTGGCTCCAGCTAAGTATTTACCGTACGGACATGAGAGTGGTATTGATCTTCTCATCTAACTCTTGTCAAAAGAGCAAATAAGCATATTTTCCAAAATGTCAACATATCGCATTACATTTCAGACAGAAGCATTTAACATGTGTGATTATGTTGCAAAAATTGCTTTCCCAACACTCCAAGTCCCTTTTTTCTTCCTCCTCCTTGGTCCATTTAGCCATGCTGGTTAAGTGCTGAATCAGTGCTCCACACCACTGTACTGACAGTCAATTAGTTGGACCTTGTGGTAAACCCTGGACATTTTGCTCTTATGCACTGGAATCAAAATGATTCAGGACACTGGCATGGTGGAGAACTCACACGGTGCCAGAGCCGATTACAGTGGTGGGAGTCTGAATTCTCTAAATGGGGCAAATCTTGTCAAATCACATGAGAGAGCAGTGCATTGTGTGTATTATAGTTGCACAGACCACCACACGCACATGTACAGTATATGTAAACAAACCAGTACACAGTGTGCTTATACTCGCAGAGAATAAGGAACTTTAATTGCGTGCTGAATCAAAAATCCTTTCACTGCATCAAGCTAGTCAATTATTCATGAGCAATATCCAGCACATACTGTAACTAAAGAGAGACTTAATGTGGTATAGAAACACATTTACCCACTTGCATTACAACATGCATCTTACATTTGACCCCCTCCAACACCTGGCTGAACATAAATCACTCTCAGTACGCTCACCTTTACACACTGGCCCATACTCTGTAAGCGTAGCTGCCCATAAACCATTCAGCTGAGCGTTCTCACTTACAGCACACAGATAAATCACTTCATCTGACACGCCTCCACATGTAACCCTGCAGGTCACTCTCACACATGCCAATGTCCCAAATACATGCCTTTAACAAAGACATTGACCAACAAACTGAATGTTAATTAGCTGAGAGATTATATTACAAACAAGCTTCCCAATCAGTTTCACTTTTAGGACTGAAAACTAATACATATTTTATTATATACTAATCAGTTTATTGTTAAGTAAATAACTAACAAAAAAAAGTGAGAAATGCAAGTTACCAGAGCTTGTTTTATTCGCACACACTAGGGCTGGGAAATATATATTGTTAAAACGAGATATATATATATATATATATATATATATATATATATATATATATATATATATACATATATATACATACACACACATCGCTCGCCGTAGCCTACGTAACTGGCCTGAAGTTTGTACTTGTGCGTTGGTGTGTGCGTCGATCTCTTAGCAGGGCTGACATGTGTATGTGTGTGTGTGTGTGGAGTGTGTGGTAGAGCGAGTGGAGAGTGACGGCGATTAGCTTCGGAACGTGTACCGACTCTAGAGTCATAGTGAGAGAAACAGTGTCTCCCCTGTGCTTTCTGACCACAGTGTCAAATCTGTAGCAGGAGAAAGTTAACCCTCTCCTTGATTTCATGTTGTTTATGAAGAAGCAGTTTCTACAACTTCGGTCAGTTACAAGGCAGGATTAGCTGGGAGACTTCTAAATGAGGGCGCACATTTAGTAATTCTTTTGTAGATTATGGTGAACTTGTGTGTGTTGTAGCAGTGCTTTGCTATTGGGAACGAGGTAGCATGCTAGCGTTAGCATTAGCGTTAGCATGGTAACGCTACGAGCTAATGGTTGCGGTTAGCCTGCTCGTTTCGGCTTGTGACGTCACAAGCCGTGCCGATTTTGAACAGCTCACCTAGAGACTGAAGGCAGGACACATTCAGAAACCGTATCTCACTCTAAACAGCATGGATGGATTTTTTTCAAAGTTTGTATGTGTGTGGAAGCACCAGAGACACAAAAGAACACCCCAAATCCCAGAAAAAGTGTTTTTTTCATAATATGGGCACTTTAAACAGTCAAACTCTATCCCTGCTCAATCCCTTGGAAAATGACATTGGAGGGCGTCACTTGGACAATACCTGTGTGACCATCTGCTTCCTTGTGATTGTCCCTCCTGTCCAAGTGGCAGCAGAGTGGAGGCAGAGTGAATGACTACTTTAAATAGAAACATGAAGGCAGTTAGTCATCACTACTATTAGAACAGGGACAGCTTTGCCAAACTTGCTTTAAGTGTCTCGAACAATACGAGGATGGAGAAAGGGGTAAGGAAGCGTGGAAAAAGGAAGGATTGGCTGAGAAGGGGGGGAGGGCGGTGCAAGGACAAATGCACATAGCATGCTGCAGTAATCCGGACCGAATACTAAGCAGACGAGAGGGAACGGACACATGTACAGTTCACTCACCTCCACACAGTATTTGTTTGTCTTCCGAAAGGTTTGACAGGACTGCAGTAATGGAGGGGACTTGAATGCTGCAGAACAGATACGACACTGAGAGCAGGGCGTATGTGTGTGTGCGCGTGTGTAGGAGAGCTTACCGATTCAACTGTAGCATGTCAAGGAGTTGAGTCATTCAGGGAATGTCTGAAACAGAAGTCTGTGTTGTGATTGAAATTTTACTAGGATCACTTCCAAGAGCACTGACCTCAGGGAGTCAGTGTTTCTAGCGCTCAGAAAATAAGGTGTACACAAGGATTACCCCGAGCAGAAGCTAATTATATCTCTAAGTTCAGTGCCACCTCCCTCCAACCTCGGCCGGTCCTCCTCCATCTCCTCCTGCATTCAGGTGTTTAATGAGCCTTACGCACACGCGTTTTGCACATATGCAATCATGCAACCGTCCCGTCACGTCCCTCCTCTCTGCCTTTTCCACGTTTTCCATGTTTTGCCTCTCCTGCCCTTCATTATACCGCAGTATCCCGTGTTGGGTGCTGGGTGACCCCTGCTTTAACTGCCTGTCCTGGCTCAGACACAAGACGACCTCCACCCACGTCGATTGCATTTCCCTTGAGGTGAGACACGGCTGCAGTTCCTCTGGGACAGGAAGAGGGGAAGAGAGGCTCACAAGAATTTGATATCTCCTCTGATATTGCTTTCTGTCTATTGTCAGTCTGTTATCCGCTATCATGGATCCCCTCTTTGAAATAAGCTGAGGGTTCACTAGATCAATGCACCTTGAAATCTAGACTATTCTACAATGGTAGAACCACAACAATCAAAATGTCTGTCATGTTATTGCAGCACAAAGAGGAGGCTGCTTAGGTTTTTGCAATAACAATGTACTGATGTAGCACTAATATGATCACTAATATGATCACTCAATTGATAACTGATAATCTATCCATTGTTTAGGCTATTTTTCAAGTAAAATTTCAAACATTTGTTGATAATAGATCCTCAAATTTGAAGATTTGTGGGATTTTATGTCATTGTACCGTTAATGCCTTTAAACCCGCAATACCTGATCTATTGTTGACAGCAGAACAAGCAACAACAAGCATATATTAATACATACGACATATTATTAGCTTTTAAGTCAATATATAACAAACAGCTGCCTATTTACACATACGGAGCAACATCATTTATTTGGAGTTACCTGATGAATATAAGTTCAAAATTAATTCTACTTTTAGCTTTGTTTTTGGTCTCTACCAACTCTTGAGGGAAAATATCCTTTGCTTCTTAATGCTCCACTATGTTCACCAGCTACTCACTAACATTGTCTGTGTGCTGTTAGTTGCTGATGAGGTAACATACAGTGGGTTTATATATATATATATTTCATATTAATGCTATGAGAGCTGTGAAAATGAAAAGAAATAAAAAGTTGCGGAGCGTAAAACCAAATGATCAGCCGGAAGAAGCTAAACTGCTCCTTCGAGCTGAGGGAAACTGTAGAGTCAGGAAATAGGGTTTGTCACTATAAGCAAACCCCTTTCACATACGAGTGGCCTTGTGATCCATTGAGACCTACGATTATTCGACAGAAAAAAAAAAAAAATCGGCAACTACTTTAATAATTGATTAAAAGTAATTCTGTCTCTCAAATATAGCGCTTTCCTGCTTTTCTCTGTTTTATATCATATTAAACTGAATATCTTTGGGGTTTGGACTGAAAACAATTATCAAACAAACAAATAAAGACATTTAAACACATCACCTTGGACTTTGAGAAAGTGGGATGGACATTTTTCACTATTTTCTGACATTTTACAGACCAAGAGAGATTAATTGAGAAAATAATCAAATTAATCGATAATGAAAATAATCGTTAGAGGCAGTCTTAGATCCATTGTTAATACAAAAATATTGTTTATATCTGCTTTAAATCAATAACTTATGATGGTCCTTTTTTAACATTTCACAGAATGATTATTCAGATTAATTAATGTAATTGATAAGTGCAGCCAGTTGCTTTCCTAATGATATTAACTGTATTTAGTAACTTAATGTAAAATGACGGTGTGAATACTGTAACTGTGGGAAACATTCTTAGACACGTTTCATGGACCATGCTAGCATAACTTAAACTCACACGAGGAGGAAGCCTTGAAGTTGAGGGTCATAAACAGCTAAAAGCCACTAAAGCAATTCATTATTTAATACGTAGAAAAACATCTTTTCTGTACCGCTCTCTCTCTCTCTCTCTCTGCCTTTCCACTCAGTTTTGCTGCTTGTCCGTTTCACATGCCAAGTCCCTAAAGGGAACTCTCTCTCTCTTTTGACATTTTAGTTCTCTTTGTCTTGTTCAAGAGTGTTTCACTGTTTACTTTTATTTCATTTTTTTTTATCTCAGTCTAAAGTAGCAAAACCTTCAACTACTCTGCAGTGTTTATATAACGGCGATGATGACAACAGTGATGATGATGATGGTAAAAGTGAAGGCTATTCCTGTAAACCCACTCAAGGTTATGGTCATACTGCACGCTAAGTGGCTGCTTTGGATGTCTCTGAGTGATGGCAACAGCCATTCACCTAAGATAATAGATAAATCCCCCAATACAAGTCAAACCCATTGCTCGGGTTGCCCTTCAGGAGAACGTTCTGTATTTCACATTGTTTAAATGTTCATTTTTCATGCCTCATTCATGTGCACATTTCACATCATCCTTCAATGTCTTCTCATCATTACTGACTATGCAGCAGTGGTCGCCCACTTGCTTTGCCCTCTGGGAAAGACTCCACATGCTCAGTCTTACCGGGCGCCGTTTGTCATACTAATGCTGATCAAACATCACCATCAATGTACATGGAACAAAAGCAAAATCCTTTATTTGTCTGTCATGGTCACTCACCCTTGACTTCACAAGTGTTAATCTTTCATCGAATAATCAGAAGCAGGACTGAATGATCACAGTTCGCCTCTTGCTCCTCTACATTCAGCCCTTTACGCCAGCTGTAGGAGCAGCATTTGGCTTAGTCCTGTCCTTGGTGCCTGAAAGCAGAGGCTAACGCAGTGGTTGTCATGGTGACAGAGAGCCAGGCAGGGCTGTGGTAATACTGTAATGATAAAGCTCTTCTGGATGGTGCTGCAGTAAACACAGCGCCGCTAGGGTCCCGTTAAGGAAGAGCGCAGCGCACCGCTGTGCATGCAAAACGCCTGTAGGGCTAATATCAGCTCCTTCAATCTCTCCTTGATTATATCACTTACATTAATGCTCTCCCAACACCTTCTCCTTTCTTCTTCTCTATCTCTTTATTGCACTCTTACTCTCCGATGCCCTGCTCTCTCCCCTTGATTGGTGAGATTGCCATCTCCCGCTCTTCTTCATTCAACCATCGGAACACAATCAACTTTATCTCTCTCTCTCTCTCTTTTTTCATCTCTGACTCCAGTTCTCTTAAATTTATGTTGATGATCTTTCCAAATCTAATTTCAGAGTCTAGAGAGCGAGGGAGACTCTATTGGGCCTTGAAGGTCATTGCGCTGCAGGTGTCACACATGGCAGCTTTACTGTAGGGGGTTCAACGCATCAAGCATCGCACAAATACTACAGTGTGCCTCTGAATCATATATTCAAGGCATTAACATGGCCGTCCAAACCAGAACACATGTACTGTACCTTCATGTTGCAGAGAGAAGAGGGATGGAGGGAGAGAACAGACACAAAGTGCCCGAGGAGATAAATAAGTGCGAAGTGACAGACTGCTATTCCACCTTTTATCATCTTCCTTTCTCTCCGTCTGTCCACTCATCCCTCTCCATCACCTCAATGCAGTGCACATGTAGTGACCAATCCCTATCTGCGATCAGCCAGTGTGCGCACACACCTCCTGTGCCCATAGGCCATTTGTCTCACTCACATTGTGAGTCACGTCCACACACACTTTTGCCAGGCACTTACGCCAACACATGTAACCACAGGCACATATAGTACACACATATATATACACACACACACACACACACACACACACACACGATGTGTAGCTTTAGGTACATTTTAAGCAGTGGAGGGGGGGCTTCTCTATCACACAGCAGAGCTCTGCTTGACATGCTGCTGCATTTTTTAAAAGGACGGACTGCTGTGATGGATTGATCAATATTGATTTGATGTGTAATCCACTGTGCTCTGCCATCTTGAACTACTGTAGCATTTAATTACTGAAACCATGAATGAATCTTTGTTTTATCACCAGCAGTATTGTATTGTGGCTTTTACTGGTGTAGGCACTTTATTTTTGCCGTCGTTGGGCAGAAATTTCATAATAATCTTTCAGCATATTGTAATTCAAGTGGTCTGAGAGAAAACTAGACTTCTGCAATTCCTCCTTGGCTTTGTATTCAGGCTTTAGTAAATCTAGCTGTGATGGGAGACTCTGGCCAATCACTCATTTCAGCGAGAGAGCCCGTTCCTATTAGCTGTTCTGAAAATGCAGATACGGACATTTGTAGTGAAAAGAGGGGAGAGGTAGAGCTGCAGGAGGAGGTCTCCCTCTACTTCAAATTCTGACACTTTCTTTTTTTTTTTTTTTTTTTAAATTCTACCTCCTGCAGTTTTAACTATATAATGGTCAGATTAATTACAGTACAGCACTATAGGTTAAAGGTGCACTTAGTATCTGTTAATCTGCACCCTTCTCAAACCTTCATGTATTTTGGGTTTTCATTGAATAGTGTTAAGGTTTTCTCACTGCTGTTAAGGAACACGTTTAGTATTTCAGTTTCAGGGTATGAGATTGAAACACAGATGTGTTATTTCTTGTGTGTATAATATTTCCCACCAGAGTACCCCCACACCAAAGTTTAATTTAGAGAAAGAGGGGGAATCTACAAATCAGGAGAGGCTTTGCAGTTGCATCACAAATCTCCAGTGTCTTCGCTATCCTCACACTGTACCAGCTAGACCAGAAAAGAAAGAATGCTCAGAAAATATTGTTTCGGTGTGGGAGTATGTTAATTCAGGAATGTCTGAGTAAAGAAATACTAGTTTAGGGCTAATTGTTTGGAAATGTATCTGTGTTTGTTTAAAATTATACAATGGTCTGGATAAAATCTGATCAACACAATAGTTGACCCATTTATTATGTATGTTTTCATTTCATTTTGGGCAGATTTGTGTTTTCTCTTTATTTTGAAGAAATTATATTTGTTTCAGTTGCTTTGTAACACATGGAGCTGTCTTGGATTGCAAGATGACCCCACAACGTATTTTCATGCAGCACCTTTGGGATGCATGCATGGTACATAGTTTTAACAGACCTGCGAAGTATTTTTCAGTGGATGATGAGCCTTATGAATACTATGCTGTGCTACATGTGGTTAAACGTGAACATTATTTTGACAGTATCTGTTTTGTGGCAGATTTGTTCAGCAGGCAAATTTAGCAAAGCAATACATTTTTCTTTTTAAATCAGGTTAGGTTGAATATTTTGAAATGGTTCCCTTCACTGTGGCTGAGTCCATCACATCACCTGAAACCTCTTCTGTGATGGAACCTCACATCAGGGTTAAGTGTCATTAGATGGGTGTACACATGGATCCACATCACCTGGTCTCCCTACCACCTGTCTGCCCCCTCCTGTATCTCCACCTGTGTAGCCTACATTGAAGACATGATGCTATTGCCATTTTGCCACTTGTGTATGTTTAATGACGGCATTCTTCAGGTCTTAAAAGCACTGCAGCATGACAAAACTCACTTTGAG
Source organism: Sander lucioperca (assembly GCF_008315115.2). NCBI lineage: Eukaryota > Metazoa > Chordata > Actinopteri > Perciformes > Percidae > Sander > Sander lucioperca. Next base: position 13,197,926 of record NC_050194.1, on the reverse strand, counting down.
GACAAATCTCCTATAAGATAACTTATTATACATAATTAATGCCATCGTAAGGAATAATGACAACAGAAACATAAAAAAACAAACAAACAAACACTTCAACACCAAACTCTCCTTGTTGCCCTGATTTCTACATGTGAAGGTTTTCTGGTGTTTAGCCAATTAGGGGGCATCCTAAGCAGGTCCCGCTGGGGCTATCCTGCTTCCTTAGACGGGGGCTGGTATAAGGGTAGCTGTAGGAGGGTAGCTTGAGAACCTTAGTGTGTGTGTGTGTTTTCATGATACAGAGGGGGAGAGCACTGCAGCAATCTGAGAAAGTAGGTCAGACACCGACTAGTGAGAAACATAGCAGAGGAGAAAAGAGAAGAGATGGAGAGGAAAAAAGGCAGGAGAGATTGGGAGTGTGGGGGTAGAGGGTTGTGAGAAGATAGAAAACCAGACAACCTGGAACAAACCTGATAGTCTGTCAAACTTTTTTAGGATACAAGATACTCCTTAAAAAACAATGTCTTGATTTAATTGAACTATATATATATATATATATATATTAGTGCTGTCAGTTAAACGCGTTAACGGCGTTAACGCAAACCCATTTTAACGGCGTCCATTTTTTAATCGCAAGATTAACGTTCTTTTTGGCCTAGCAGACTTTGTAGTTTTTTTCACATGCTGTTGCAACTACTAACGTTAGAAAAACTACAACACCACACCGAGACCTAGACCAGAAAACAAAACAACATGCACGCTGCACACACTTGTTTGGGCTTGCGAGCCGGCCAAAGAGTAGTAGGCTAACTGGAAATGGATGCCAATAAGATTCTGAATGGAAAGTTTACTTTTAAAAAGTTGTCGAGGGGGACAGTAGTTTCACGCATACACAGCCTGTATGACACGGAGAAAGCAGCCCAACTGGAACTGCTGCAGAGCGCTGCAAACACTGTCTCATTAACCGGTGATCACTGGACGTCAGTGAGTAATCAAAATTATTTAGAAGTTACTGCACACCATATTGACTATGTATATCAGCATACGGTTTTAGGACTGTGTTGTTTGTATCGGTTTTTTTTTACTTTTTGTCATTTGGGACATTGTTACCCCCTTTTCTGTCCAGGAGAATTGTTACATTCCTTATTAGAAAAACGTAAAGGTTACAAATGTCCTGCTGTGGCATCCGGTTTATAAGCAAAGTGTTAATGTTACATCTCAGTTAGGTTAGGTACTTGTAGGAATTGTGCAATAATGACAGATTCACACATTTTTCTTTTGTTTACAGTAAATAAATAATAAACAATTACAAATCTCAGTCAAGTTGATAAAGTAACTTTCTTTGCATTCCCAATCAAGATACACTGGTAAGAATGGCTTTCCATTGTTAATATGTCCTAAAAACAGTTCTGAAATGCAAAATAATAGAATTTTATTCATGTGATTAAACATGCGAATAATCATGATTAACTATAGAAATTTGGCGATTAAAAAAATGTATCGTTTGACAGCCCTGAGATATATATATATATATATATATATATATATATATATATATATATATATATATATATATAACAACTTCAAACTACAGATTAGACATTGACTTACACTTCATAACCTTTCCTGGAGGGTCACTTCTTTGGCTAAATGTTTTTCAGCCAATCTCCTCAATAAATATGGCGGCTCAGAGTCTTAAGTCTTCTGCTTTGTCTGTTTCTATCATGAAGGCACTTAGAGAAAATATGTGTAGGCTCTCATCCAATTTCCAAATCAAAGAAAAGCTGGGAGAGAGAAGCGAGACCTTTTCAAGAAAAATAACTAAAACTGGTTCCCTCCATTTGCTTAGTTATAAGGCTCCCTCTTATAAGTATGTTGCTTCTGATATTACATAAGTGTATAACGTTGAAAAAAACACGGTGACACGCACAATACACTAAAGGCACTCAGGCTTCTTTTATTTATATATATATATGGGCTCCACTCAAGTATGAATTACGTTTCTCTTTTGCTCTTCAGGCCATGTCTGTTTTATTATTTATTTGATAAAGCTTGAAGTACACTTCATCTATAAATACATTGCAGGGCTTGTAGGAATGGACCACAACAGGGAAAGATTGTGCAGTAGCCACGCACACACTGGCATTATCACACTAGTGTCATTGATTCAGTGACGATTGAATGGGCTACAGTAGAGCAATAAGCTTGGGTACATATAGAAAGCCTTGCAGATCACACAGATGCTAAGAAAATTGCCTCTGAGCTATGAAAAAGCAAGCAAACCTGAAAAATAAACTCATTGAGAATACAACAGCTTATTTTTTGCTTTCTGTCCAGGACATTTACCCTGAGGACAAAGTTTTGGAAGTAAACAAGCAAACATGGAGCTGTAAGACATTGTTGTATATAAAGGATGCCACTTGTAGAAAGGGTGATAATACAATACTCCCAAGATGTGGAGGGAGTTAGAGGCAAACGGCAATAAAAACATTTTAATTTGAAACAGGGACTTTAATATTATAGGTCTCCTTTTTTCCGGTTACAATAAGCCTCAAGATATTTAATATTTCTGACACTAAATAAATAATTTCTTAACTCATATTTGTGAAATGACTCCTAACAAACATTGATAATAACTCAGACTCATCTAATCTTGCAAACATGGAGGCGGATAGACATTTTGTATTTGTGCATTTCAGTTTGCAGGGCTATGGCATACACATTATTAGTTATTTATTGATCTTATCCTTACAAGTTTGTTTCCCCTTCTCATCCCTCCATCCTCTCCTGTGTCCTCTCCAGCAGAATACCACAAACAAGTTCGTAGTATCATTCTATTCATTTTCGACCCTGGATTCAGGATTACATTAATGCATTGTAATTATCTCTCCTTTTCTGATGCACTTTTCTCCCTATGTCATGTTTTTAAGACGTCTTCCCAGACTCAAAAATCTACTTGCAGGTTTTGGGTCGGACTATTTTCTTGGGGTAGGGGTCGGGTCTGATTTGTTTTAAGTTAATGTTTTAAATTCAATCATAGGTTATTATTAATGTTAAACAAATATGATAATATTAAATAGGATAACCTTTTTTTGTTATTATTAATCTCATAGTAGTATTAATAATTTGATTAACTTCATTCACTTAACGTAATTTCCTGATGGCACATGATATGACATGATACTGACAGCACATCTATTTTTATGGCTTCATCCTTCATCACAATCATTTATGACTGTCGGATATAATTTTATCAGGCCTAATGACTCAGATTATCCTTGGACTTTGGTCACAATAGGTCAAATTGGGCAAGGTCTACTTGCCCTCTGGTCCGTTACAAAACAGGTCTTTTTTCTTTTTTGAAAATTAACTTTTACACATCAGATTTGGGTGAAAAAAGTCAATTTCAGAATGGGTCCAACATTTTAGATGTGAAGACCTAAATGCAGATGACCATTAAAGAGTGAGAAGTAGTTTTCAGTACATGGCATAGTATTTAGCACTTGTGTATGTAGGCGGGTCACACATACACCCGTTGTTTTTTTCTTTATGCTTTTCTATGTTCTCTTTGCCCTGCTGAATTTTCTTGTTTTGCAACTGACTCTTTCTACTTCCCTCGCTTTCTTTTTATGCTTTCTCTTTCTATCTTTTTTGTTTGCTCGTTTGTCTCTTTCTTTCTTTCAGTATGTGGCATTTGGCTCCCTGTTCTTCATCCTCATCTCCATCTCCACTTTCTGCATGGAGACACATGAGGCCTTCAACACCATCCTTAACAAGACAGAGAACGTCACGGTGGGCAACACGACCCGTGAGGAGATTGTATACGAGGTGGTGACTGACAGCTGGTTGACATACGTGGAGGGCGTGTGTGTCATTTGGTTTACCATTGAGGTGCTGCTCAGAGTCACCTTCTGCCCAGACAAGCTTGAATTCTTCAAAAGCAGCCTCAACATAATCGACTTCGTCGCCATCCTGCCCTTCTATCTGGAGGTGGGCCTGAGTGGTCTGTCCTCCAAAGCTGCCAAGGATGTCCTGGGGTTTCTCCGTGTTGTCCGGTTCGTCCGTATCCTCCGAATCTTTAAGCTGACCCGCCACTTTGTGGGTCTCCGTGTCCTGGGCCACACCCTGCGTGCCAGCACCAATGAATTCCTTCTGCTTATCATCTTCTTAGCCCTTGGTGTCCTCATCTTTGCCACTATGATCTACTATGCTGAACGAATTGGCGCAGACCCAGATGACCCAACAGCCAGTGCCCACACCAACTTCAAGAACATTCCCATTGGATTTTGGTGGGCCGTTGTGACCATGACCACACTGGGCTATGGAGATATGTATCCGGAGACGTGGTCAGGGATGTTGGTGGGTGCTCTGTGTGCCTTGGCTGGTGTGCTGACCATTGCCATGCCTGTACCTGTAATTGTCAACAACTTTGGCATGTACTACTCTCTGGCCATGGCCAAACAAAAGCTGCCCAAAAAGAAGAACAAACATATTCCCCGGGCACCCCAACCAGGGTCCCCGAACTACTGCAAGCCAGATGCCTTGGCTATGGCTACCGCATCACCGCAAAGGCTCTTGGGAAATGTCCTAGGTGGAGTGATGGGGTCTGGAGGCCTTGGGGGTGACTGTCCTCTCGCCCAAGAAGAAATTATAGAGATTAACAGAGGTGAGAGAATTTGGATTTTTCATGTTAAGTACATTCATTTTGGAACTAATTATCTTTATATTATCTTCTACAATCAAAACTGACTAGCGTGAAGTGAGAGTACTACCAAGAAGTGATGCATAGTTGATTCTGGATCCACCGCGGAGAAATTACTGGCCCATCAGAATTCATGTGTAATTTATGATCAACTGGTAGGTCCACAGTTGCCTTAAGGCACCCATCTGTCAGTGAAGAGCAAACACTATGGAAGGAAAATGAACTCAATTATCTATTAAAACAGCTTAATGCATCTCAATTTGGGCTGACTGCACATATTGTATCGCTGGCATTAGCAGTAAAATCAAAAGAAGAGGTAATTTGGCTCTTTGTTTGCTCTTTACATGCTGTAGCATTAGGCGTCAGTCACATGCAACAATAATGCACCTTTAATGCATTACTTTACTGCCTTAGTCATCAGTGAGCCAGAAAATATTGGTTTCATCAGTGCTTTTACTACATCTTGTCTGCTTGGCTTCCTTCCAGACTAAAAAGGTTTCCTGTAGGTTGTGTCAGTAGAGTTTCTGGCAGGAAGTTCTATTAGTCAAAATTTAGACAACTGGCTCCAAGACTGCTCTGCAGTATCAACACCACCTGATGGTAACATACAGTATTTCATCATAATGCCCTTAGTAAGCATGTGGGTGACCACTACAGCTGTCATTCCCAATCATTAATGAACATTATTTACCAAACATGTTTGACGGTTTATCAATGTCCAGACCTACTGTATATACAGTATATTTACACATACATGTACTTATTACTCTCTTGATTGTGTTGTGTGTGTGTGTGTGTAAACTAAAATCAGCATTTTTGATGAATAAGACACACAATATGCTCTTCTCTATGCTTTTCTCATAAGTCTCATAAGTACGTGGTTTTCCTCCACCTTTCCTCTAGATTCCAAGCAGAACGGTGATGCAGCCTCGGCCGCCCTGGCCAACGAGGACTGTCCCACCATCGACCAGGTGCTGAGCCCAGACGAGAGGAGCCCTATTGGGCGAGGACCTACCCGGGAACGTTACCAGCAGGACCGCGCCTGCTTCCTGCTCAACACCAGGGAATTCCGTGCCACAGATGGAAATGTGCGGAAAGGTACGTTTCGCACCAGGAGACGGATACAAAAACATGCACATCTTACGTAAACAGATCCACACAGCAAGATGCCAGGCACAACATACTGTAAACATGTACATTATATATGTCCTGTGTGCAGCCAATGCAGATAAGTACACACAGGTTACTGTATGTATATGACATCAGATCCAAAAATTTAGGAAAGATGGGTTTGATGGAAGAGCACACACAAACGTCTGGAAGCCTCAACTACAGATAGAAGGCTCCAATAACAGCTAGCAGCAAAACATACACATAAACAGTCATGCAGTTACAACATAGTCATATACACTTAGCTCTTCTGCTCTGCTTCTACTCTTTCCACCTCTTCACATTCATGTTGTCTGTGTTTCCATCACTGCTTGGTATTATATTTTATTTCTTCTTTCAGACAAGATTTTCTGTCCCTCTACTTTTTTTTCTCTTCTCCTCAGTCATGTCTTCCATCTTTCCATGGTTTCTGTGAATTTTGTTCTGTGTCCCATAAAGTCACATTCATTTATGCTCATAAACGATCTCTTTCTTTCTCTGTCTTCTGGACTCAGACAGTTGACCATGCATTAATTTACTTCTCGCCACTTCTGTTTCTCCCTCTCTGTTTCTCTCCTGCCTCGCATGTCCTTTTTATTTTTTCCTGCCCCCCCCTCCCCTTCTGTGATGACTTCCTCCCTAACCTGCTGCACATTTTCCCTCCTGACCCCTTTATTCTCTGACCCATCTTTAAACCCATGCCCTCATTTCCCCCCCTTTTTTCCTTTGTGCTATACCGTACCCCTCCCCCCTTTTACCCCATGTGCATTACCTTCGTGAAAAAACCTTTATTCATTTACTACTGCAATCCAACCACCACCACTGCTGCCAACCTGCACCAAAACACCCCCCTCACAATCCCTCCAAACTTTCAACACCCCCTGTTGACAACAAACTAGAGGCAGCAGCCCTGGCACCGAGCCCAGACTCCCCTCTGACTGAGGATTGGTATAAGATGGAAGGGTCTCTGTTACAGCAGGACCTCAATGCAAACTCCACCTCCTCCTGGATCAAACCATAGACCAGAGGTAACACTGACAAAAAAAGTTACAAAATAAAAGAGCCTGCAGCCTAGTCAACTTTTGACTGAAAACATACAGAAATTTTGATCTGGCTCTCCATCATGTAGCATGTTTTTGCAGTTGCACAAACTACACTCCACCAGCACAGCACCCACTTTAACACAGACACAGCTGCACACACTATGCATGACTTTAGATCACAGATACACCACCATTTCCACAGTGTGTCTACATGTTCAATGGAGTTTGAAGTGTCACCTGTGAAAAGTCTTTTCTGTGACTGAAAGTGTGGGACGTGGGCTGTCAGTTTACATTAAGAGATTGACAGTTGAGCTAAGATAAGCTAGTGCTTAAATATGAATATCAAGCTTTGGGTGGCATTTAAGGGCTCATCGTTTAATTTGTGAGGTATTTTATCCGATGAAACTTAACCTCTGCCCAATATCTTACCTGCATACAAATTTTGTAAACTCAGCACCAATCTCAATAAACAATGTTCAAGATGTAAACAAAAATTAGGAAAGAAAATGGGATTGCTTTGTGATATACACCCACAATGAGTAGTGTGCACAACAATGTGTACACTTGTGTGTATGTGTCTGTGTGAGAGGTTAAAACTTGCATACAGTCATAAGTGCAAGAGAGCGTCATGTGGGATGTGCACATGTGCAAATACTTCCAGCAGCTCAAGTGAAAATCACCCAGTTTGTCATGTCCTGTGTCAATAACTAATAAAACATAACACTGAAGAAGATTGAAAGGGAACAGGGGGTCACGTTGTTGTCTGATGTGCCTCTGTGTTGTTGTTGTTGTCTCTCTCTTCAGGTTGTGTCATATCACGCGTGTGTATGTGGGCTTTTTCATTCTTACGTGTTATACACTGTGTCTCTGTTCTCTCAATGCCGTCTGAGTGTTGTGATCGTGTTGTCGTGTGTGGCTTAATTTAGTTTTTCCCCTTCTACTGTGTTTATTCGTGATACTACCTACCCCACGGACCTCCACCTTGGCAAACAAAAGCACTCACTGCAATTTAGAAAAGTTTTGCCTTGAAAAATACACCCTTTTTTACGGTTTTATATCTATATATGTATATGTATACTCTAAGTATGCACAGTTTAAACTTACATACTCTTCAGGCAATGGCATATATTCCTTATATGCTAAAATACATTTGAGCCTCAAAGATGTGCATATTTACATGTACATATGCCCTATTTTATGTAAAAATCAATTTGCCAGCCCTTATAGCTTCACACAGTTGTGACAATGAGTGCAGTGATGTATGACAATCATCTTTCCAAGGCCTAGGGTCATTGGGGTCTGCGGAACTATAGGTCAAGGGATAGTACCTCTTGAAACATGCCACGCTGAAAACTAGCACATTTCAAAGTCTTACTTCAGCCTTGTAAACAAATCCAGTTATCACAATACTTCTTTACCAAAACACTGTGTTGTGAGCGTGTAATGTATCTGAAATACTATTCCCTAGACCATGTATCTGTGCTTTCAGTGCCTAGTGTAGTCCAAAGTTCAGGACCTTTTGTATTTATACTGTGGAGATCTGGATATATGTCAAAAGGGTTATGAGCTGCACTCGGTGACTGAAACACTTACTGACCAGACAGAAAAACAGACAAACGCTATGACAGATTTGATTGAAAAGTGGCTAGATGCTGTCTAAGGTAAGCAAGCCTCGAGCTGTCCAAGCCCTTCACTTACAGTTCCCTTACATTGCTTCAGTTTCAATGGTTCTTACGTATAAACTGCAATTTAAGTGCTACAAAAATCCCTCTTTAAAGCAATAAGGAGTCCATTGAAGACATTAAGCACTGAAGTCATTAGGATGAAGCTTCGGGGTTTGGGCTTCTTACGGTAAAGTTGTACAATGTAGGCTTTCATACATTTAGGTTGGGGATCTCTATATTATTTGAAAAAAGAGATTGTATTTGGTGCTTACAGTGAATACCAGAGAAATTTGATCTGTTTCTTTCCATTTCAGGAACCTGATTCTCTAGCGTTTGATAACCAGGTCATGTGTATACAGCCCTGTTATAGACATATAACCTACCTCGCGCTCAGTGCATGTGTAAATAAATCTTTGGCCACATATAGAAAGTTGTATGTATGGCTGATCAAACTCACATAATTATCAGTTAAAAACAATCTGTGATTTAAGGGAAGACAAACAATACTAAATATCTAGACAAATAGCAAAAACCCACTCTGTTTATGTTAGTTAACGCCCCTGATAAATGTTCTTCTTGTTTTTAAAGAGGGATTCTGAGACTGTCTGAAACTCATTCTAGTGTGCTTCAGTTGCAATTTCTTTCGTAGATACATGCATTCAATGTCTTTGCCAACTTATTTTATCAGCTTTTCAGTTTCTCTCTCGTTCTTTTTAGCCCCTTTCACATAGCCTGTTCAAGACAGCACTTTTGCGCCTTTAAGCTGCCTCGCCGTCTGTGTGAAAGTTCCGATGCGCGAGTCAACCCACATGCAGGTCAAAAAGTGACAAGGCAAAGTTATGAACTTATATAAACATTGCGTGCAATGGACCACCTTCTATTGCACTGGTTCTCTTCCACACACACACACACACACACACACACACACACACACACACACACACACACACACGGCGGCCGTCTCTGTCATTTTCTCTACTGACAATTGTGCTACAATAATGCATAAAGTTGGCGGTTTGTGGGTCGAGTTTCTTGTGGTTGATTAAAGATGTGGATTGGCTCACACACACTAGACGCCGACGCTGTTGTGTCGTCATGCCTCTTTTGCTCCCGGAGTGCCGGCATGCTTTGTGAAATCACACACTGGGGATGCATTATGCCGCCTTTGCTTGGTTCTGTATGAATAAACAGAGCCGGCAAAACGGCAGACCTTCATTGCAGCGTTTTTGCGGAATCTCTGTGTGAAAGGGGCTTTTGTTGGCCATTTGACTTCCTACGCACCCCATGCAAAATGCATGTCTGACTAAGGTCAAACGGTCAATCACCGCTTTGAGTGCCCACTCCTAATAACTCCTCTAGATATTCTTTAAGGATCTTGTTTGTTTCTGTCTCTCTTCTTCTCCATGCTCTCTCCTTTCTTCATTATATGTGTATGAGGGTTTTTTTTCTACTTTTCTTCTTGGTGTTTTGTGCTTATTTATGTCCTGTGTTTCTAACATGGTGTGTACATCTTTTATTAAGTATTTTTGTGGAGTAATATGTTGTGATTTTGTAGAGCTTTGTGTTGTAGTGTTGTTGAATGCTTTATCTTTTTAATGTGAGTAGTATTAAGTTATATTTATTTTGAATTAATAGATTTTGCTGTTGTGGTTATAGTCTGTTTTTTGCTAATGTCTTTGAGTTTTGTACAACTGTGTTTTGTTGTTTGTAGTTATGACTTACCCTATGTTCTTCCTGTGTTCTCCTTTGAGTTTTACCATCACCTACTATCTGTATTCTATGAATTGGAATGATAAAAGAAATTGCCAACAAAACAGTGAAACTAATTAACATAAAAATGTCATGAATCTCACTGGTTCAGCACATTTCTGAGGACTTATTTGATGAAACAAAACTCATTATTCATTGACAAATTCAACCAAACCCATAATAGGAAATGTTTTTAATAGATTTTTGACCTAAGAATAAGGATTATATAATTTATTTAACAACTCCCACCACTAGCAAACCAACACAAATTTGCACTGCAATTTAAAACAATGTTCAGGTTAAACAAATACTAAATCTAAATAGTACATCTAGTTTCATTATTCATTATTATATTTATTAGGATAAATTGTTGATTTAATTATGTTTTAAGGCCAAAAGTTTTATAATATGCACTTACTGGCCAGCACAACATATTTGTTGGTTCTGCCTGTGCTCACACAAAATTATACTAGCTCTAAATTTAACTCCCTAACTCTGTTTGAAAACTGTCACTGTCCTCCTCTGCGTCATTGTACATTTACAAGTATGTAAAACTTGTCCTACATTGTCTTGCATGTTATGTGTGCATCAATACCACTGTGTTTCTTACAATGTTGCCTCATCACAACAATCTGCAAATATTCTTTTGTCTGAGCCAGATTTTTACAAGTCAGATTTTAGACTTTTTCAAGACCATCATGAATGAAATTTAAGACCTTTATCACAACATTAACTAAGCCCTAAATTCAGTTTTAATCAAGCCAAGTATGGCTAAACTTGCACCTCCCCAAAGCTGAAGAATAAAATCCGTTTTAGATCTGTGGTACAATCTGAAAGAGACTCGCACCAATAACACGAAAGCTGATTGGCTGCAACATAAGTTGCATGTTGGTCTCATTTGTAGTTGAAATACAGTGAAATTATATTTGGACTAGCCAAAGAAAGAACTACAACACCACGGAATAAATAAAAAAAAGAGCATTAGAGCTAGCATTACATGGACGTAGGAACATTATTTAAGACCTAGACCTAGAACACAATACTTTCTAAATAAGACTTTTTAAGGCCTAAAATTTTGTTTTTTAGATTTTAGACTTTTTAAGACTTTTTAAGACCCCGCAGAAACCCTGGTATACAGTTGCATGTTTTCTAGTTCCCTCAAAAGACACCCCAGGTACTGTATCTCATTGTGGCTTCAGTAACGGCCATTAAGAGATCAATACATCTAATAATGGGTAACAGGAGATCACACCATCTTTAACAGGCAATTGATCCCATGTAAGAATGATACAGTATGGGGCGGTGCCAAGAATAGCATCTGAAGAGTCAGCAAATCCTGTATCCTCCACAGCAAGCACATGCTCATGAAATTATAAGAAATATGTGTATTACATAATAGCTCTTCTACATACATACATACATACATACATACATACAAGGATGATTAAGTCTATTATTTCGGTCCAATCTGTTTAATTTGATTTGGTTTAAGATGATCATTTCATTGGTAGACAGTCTGGTCGGAATATTTGCAGTTTTTCCTCTCTGTTCCTCTGGGTCTTCCCTCTCCATTACCTTCTCTTTCTGTGATTAACACTCATTCTCCATCCCATCCCTAGGCCGCCACTGCAGCGCCAGTGTAACTAAAGTCTGAATGTAGGTATGTACTGTACTCCCTCCATAGTGTAAATTAAGTGTGACTTTGGGCCAGAAATTATGTCATCACTGAATACAGTGACAGCCAGACTCGCCATTTCCCGATAGACGATCCCAGAGCAAAAAAAAAAAAACTGGTTTAAATACAGTACTTAGCACAGTGAGGAGGAAGCTAGCAGACCGTGACAGACTGCAGTGGCTGAGACATAACTTTATCAGCATTTCTATTGTCATTTCTGACAAACATTCCTTGTCTTGAATTTTACCAAGCAATACTTTCAGACATGAGCAAAAGCAAACTGTTTCGATCAGCTTTTGGTTGCAAAGCAGCATATATTTGAAAATCATCAGAACCATGTTACTGCCCTATCTATATTATTTTCTTCAGTTTCACCTTCATCTAATCAACAGATGGGAACAATTCTTTTAACTTATCCATATACTTATATCACACTTGACAAATGTTTTAAATCCTCCGATTATACGTTTAGTTAAAGATAATAATTTACTCTATATGAATCACAGTTTTTGTCTGTTTATTGCGGGAACAGTGTGTATTCTTCCCTTCATTCTTTCTCTCTCCACTCTGCATGTTGATTTTAGAACCAAGAATAGAGCCAAAGGATTTTCCCAGCAGAATCAAAACGGGCTTCCCAACTTTATTTTTGTGAATGCGTACTTTGAATCTGTAGGTCACTTGTCATAATAATATAATAAGTAAAGCATATTATTTGGTTAATATTTAACCTAATACAACTTGTAGCATAATATTAGCTGAATAAAAAAACTCTCAAAAGAGCTGTTGGTGCATCAATATAACAGTTAAATTAATAAACAAGTAAATACTACTAATTTACTACTTCATTGTAAATTAGTGGAAACAAGACGTATCTGCAATAAGACTTTTAATGTGAAACAGCAGCAGTTGGTTTGCATTAGCAGAAACTTAATGCAGCTCTGACACGGTGTCAAAAAATGAACAGTAAACTGCAAGGCTGAAATAAATTAGATACAATTATTTAGAATTACATGTATACATTGTTAATTACAAGATATAAATAGGTAATAACTGAATGCACGCAAAAAATTCAATGGCCATTGAAGAAAAAAATGCAGACCATAAATGGCACCAAAAATTTCATGAAAATCTTAAGGATTATATCTTTATCTAGCAATTCAGTTAGGTCAGGTGAAGGGTTTATCAGATAATGATAGCCACCTCTTTCTTTAAGAGATTTCTGTCCAGCATTGTTGTAGTTCTGCTATAAAAAAAGGTTGGTTTTTTTCTGTCCCCCCTGTTGTTGCCCCTAAACTCTGATTCAGCATCACAAAAATGGCTGCCATTTGTGGCAACTTGACAGTTTGTCTAAATACATTTGGGTGGTACGAACAAAATACGTTTGGAACTGAACTTGAGATTGAAGCCGCACCACAGATTGGCCAAACAGCTTTTCAGACATCTTTGTGGGACATGCAGCCTGAGAAACCCAGTGAAAATGCATCATCAATATTTTACTGAGTTGCCATCTGACTAATGTGCCTGTGCTAGTCAGAGTAAAAAAAGGGCTTATTTATGGTTGGCTCAAATGATGCGTAGCCTAGAGTTGTGGAGTGGTGGCCACCGTGCACCACAATATACTTTTCCATTTCAGCAGGAAGGCACAAAGGGCGTCACACTGTACCAGTGGGTGTTCTTTGTTTGACTGTGGCCTAGTGATGGTTGGAGTTTGACAAAAATATACACTAACTTGATAATTTTTTAGCTTAAGTTTGTTTTTTGCATTACATAAAATTTAAATTTCAGCTAATGTAACACATTCCTAATAAAACTCCATCCATTACGGGACAGTTAGCCATTGTTAGGGCAGATTAATTGCTACCTACCAATGGTGTTTTTTCACTTCACCTGATGCAACACTTCGTCAGCACAACACTATATACAATAACACATCTCTAGCTGCTTCCTACAGGAGGAATTCAACATCTGCATGCTTTGTTACACACCAAAAATACAGTGGGAAAGGACACAAAGGCCAATGTGTTATTTCTTAGATAAATTGGTTTTGTAACGTTCAGCAGTTACAATGTATTATATTTAAAAGTCACTTGCACAAGTGGACCGTGTGTCATTTTCCACTGTAAACAAAATGTAAACTGATATCCATTACAGCAGTGATTCCCAACCAGGGGTACTTGTACTCCAGGGGGTGCTTCTGTAGTTGCCATGCTGTACGTTGAAAGATTGTGGAGTAGCTCCACTAATTTTATATTGACATTACGTCAACACCTGAACACTACATGTTGCAGTTGTGTAAGAGTGTGTGAAACCTAGTTAGCAAGCCAGCACAAACGTTTAACGTAATGAATAAATGGTAGAAATAACTAGATACAAGTAATGACTAAACAGTTCAAATCATTAGCTAAAAGTAATAGAGAAAGGGTTAAAATAGCTAAAAGATTAAATAGTTAGCTAACAGTTGAAATGGTTAGCCAAAAGTAATGGATAAATGGTTCAAACATTCAGCTTCACAAATAGTAGTAGCCTACTAGTATGATTGCTGACTAAACCAACCTTAATATTGACAGTTCAATTGTATGAAAAAATCAACAATATCCACTTTCGTATAATGAATAGTGTTATACATTTGGAACATAGATTGGGAATCGATGACGGGGTACGCGAGTTCATCTGACAGGGCTGTGGGGGTACCTCAGAACAAAAAGGTTGGGAACCACTGCATTACAGGATGCTACGTATTACCGGGGGATAGGAAGTGTTTCTAAAAGTTGCAGGGAGGACATTTTTGTGTTGGCCATTTGAAGTTTACAGGGACCAAAAGCAAATGCTAAGTGGGCTTGGGTTTATAAAGCATAATGCAAGGCAATTAATTATTCTACATAACTTCATTAGTGCTAAAATCTCTAAGCTTTTCTTCTAAAACTTCATGTGGTCAACTCCTACACTGTATCAGTAATATTTGAGTATTTACTACTTGTGTTTGTGTTAAACTGTATAGTTGTGGCCAAAAAATTGTCTAAAACACCTGAACATGGAACATCACACATGATAAAATGTTGGGTGCTTTATTCAATTGGCCTATTATAGTTGTTAAATCTCTTAATATCAGAGAATATTTTGCTTTTCTGTTTTGAAAAAAAAAAAAAAAAAAGCTATATCATAACTTGCATTTTCTTGTTTTGTCTTGTCTTGTCCTTCTTGTCTGTGTCTGTCCTTTATATGTCTTTATAATTTCATAACATTTTCAATTTCTTACCCTTAATTTATTTCCTTCACTTATGTGCTTCTTTTCAATTTTCAATTTTTCTTATAACATGTTAAACCTCATGTTCATGTTTCAACACTATAAAACCAAACAACCTCAATATGGAACATTAATCATAACATGCCAAAACATTTCAACTACGACTTCCCTTTTTTATATTTGCATATGATATCAAAACAAAAACACATAATATAATCTAATGAATCGATCAATGGTTCAAATTATGTTCTTAAAGCAACAGGCTACGAGAAATCTCGCAGTCTCAATAACATATCGAGAATGGCTGGGTCATCACTGCGGCTTGCTCCTATCACTAGCCCCCCCTTTGAAACCTATGAGGCTCCAGGACCACTGCGGCGCTGTCGCTCCCCCATTCCCTCCATTTTGTAACAAAAAAAAAAAAGGATGCTAATGATTGGATGATAAGCGATGCAGTGGATTAGCTGTGGACTGATCGCATTGAAGCCTCCATTTGGATTGTACACCGTACAAAAACAATAGCAATAACATGAAATGAACTTGAATGTAGAAAGAATTACCCCTTGTCTTGTGAATCTAATGGTTTATGATGCATGCATCAGGTTAGCTGATGGGGTAAAATAAAAATTCTAGCTTTCAACGTACACTGATATTTTAAATTATTAGAATAAATGTTAAAAAAAATAAAAAAAAATTGGATTTGTTAAATGAAATAGTATCAGAGATTAAAAAACCATGAAACAAAATACTTCATTTAGCCAAAGAAAAAAATACATTTATAGATTAGATTGATGGTAAAAAAAGGTTTCTACTTTGTCTTTGGTGAAATATTGATGTATGTACAGCATAGACATACTTTTGGTAATTCTCTCTAAAAGACAGACTCAGCAAGTCTCAGTATTATCACGTACTTTTCTATCTCATCATTGTGAAATAATTGGACACTTTATGTTGATAGTTTACACAACAAAGCTATAAGATGTCAAAAAATTTAAGAAAAAAAAAACTTAGCTTAAATG
This sequence comes from Sander lucioperca, assembly GCF_008315115.2. NCBI lineage: Eukaryota > Metazoa > Chordata > Actinopteri > Perciformes > Percidae > Sander > Sander lucioperca. The sequence goes on along the minus strand of NC_050194.1, from coordinate 13,181,699 downwards.
AAAAGAATACAAGTACTGTACCATAAGAGCTATCTAAATTGTGCAGCCTAACACGACTCTACAAATCATAGTTTATTTTATTACATTACATTGCTGTTAGGCTCCCATGTATGCAATTGCTACCTTCTAATGTACAGTTAAATGTCTATTCAGTCACTTTCTTTAGCAGTTGCAAGCATATTGTCCAATATATTTCTATATATTTATCATCATCTCATGCATCATATGCAATTATAACAATCATATTCCAAAACAATAATATGAATTAAATATATGCCCCAAAAATATAAAGAAAATAACTAAAATGTTGTAATAATTTGTCTCAAAACCATGTAGGCTGTCAGACATGCAAGTAATGTACCACAAGTTTAGTCTTTGACAAGGGCACAGGTTTAGTTTAATAAGGGGGGAGCAGGATGAGGTTAGTTGGAGTTGTGAGACCACGTCATGGAGGAACTGTAACAATGTGTAAGACGAGGTTTATGTAATCGATGGATGTAGCCAAGCTAGCGCTAGCGTGTTACTTACTACTGGCCTTAGGTTATAGATCAAACCACTAGCTGTGGGTTCAACAACATGTACCAGTATAGTAATGTAGCAGGTTTAGCACGTTTTTAGCATTCAAAACTAGGCAAAATTATATCCTTCGTTGATAGCATTGCATTACATTGCATAACACTGTGTTTTGTCTCCCAGACAGTCTTTGGCAAAGTAGCACAATTAGGCTGTCACGTCCTTAGTTAATACTGTAATTCCTATTTGATGATCGTAAATGTCTGAGTGGACCTCTGAAGAAATGCTATTCAGGACAGTCATCTAAATGAAATGTACTTGTAGGTCTACCATTTTTTTTAAATAAATCTAAATGCAATGTATTAAGAAAACTACTTAAAAATTACATTAATCTAAGTACAACACATACTTATAAAGTCAGATATGGCTACATAATTAATTATACACTTAAAACAAATACAAGCACCTTACTAACACTCAATACTAATTTAATAACCTTTAAATGCTTGCATGTTGGGATAAGACCCAGACCATATTACAACAAATAAATAGATTGAACTTGTGAGATTATCTCATCAAACATCTCTAAGGATGTTCAGCTTTTCTAAATAAATGTTTTGCTTCTTCTTCACTTTGTTTTACATTATTTTTGTTTTTTGTTTAAATGCTTGTCTAAAATGGTTTAAAAACTAAAACAAATGAAAACACGAAATGCAATCTGTTGGTTAATATTTGAAAAAAAAAAATATGACAGTGATTACAATATACCATTCTTCTAAATAATTTAAAAATAAACAATATGTTTTTTGGCAATGTATAGCTTATTTTAGTAACTGAGGTCCTTCCTCAGATTGCCATCCTCACATGAAAATATATCATATGTTAAAAGTTGAGCAAAAAAAGACATTCACATATGCAATAAACATGCAATATTATTTTAATGTTGGAAACCAGATGTGCACATACATATGTAAATATGCAGATCTATTTTTAATCTTAAAAATGCACAGACTTTGTAGGCAGTCTACTCATTATCTTTGATTTAGCTGTTCCAATAAGTATTACAATAACCTCATGAGCCATTTGTCTTGTTTTTTTTTTCTCAAGTCAATGTGGTCTTGCTGGTCCTTTAAACTTTTTGATGTTGTGGCTGCCATTTTTAATTGTTTTAGTTTTGTAATAGTTTTATATTTTTCACTTGTACTGGTAATGTGTATTTCATTGTAAGGAATGGCTTTTCTGTACCACTGATTGTCTAAAATAACATTTGTCAAAAAAATACAATGTTGTATTTACCTGTCAAACAGAAACGTAGTTAAGAGTGAAATCATGAGATAAAACTCTAAGTGCTTTAGATCCAACAATTTTGATGCCGGTGTAAAGGGAAAGTATTTACTTGTTTAGAGAGCCAGGTCCAGATATTCTGTTGTAATCTATGGTCCCGATTGCCATTTTGTCTAAAAATCAGTGTGCTTCCAGACCCCTCAACTTTGAGAACTTAGATATGCAGTATATGATTCGGGATGAAAGCTGTGACATCACTTGAATGTTTGCTTGAATCTGTTGTCGAATTGAGATTGAAACGGTTTAAAAAAGTTGTGTCTCATTTACGATAGATCCTACCATACAGTCACTGCAAGAAGTAATGCTTGCTTGGCTTTGTCTGATACGGGTTTTTAAAGGCCATTGCACATATTTTTAGACCAACGTTGCTAATAGTTGTGCTTATACTCCACCATTCACCATTATTATGTCAAAAAATTACAATAGTTTAATGTTGTCTGAAAATATCTGAAACAGCATGCAGAGCTTTGTTGCTCCAGTGAATCCAAACATTTTTGACAGCAGCTTGTTAACGGATGTCAACCTGAGCTTAGGGAAGGTAGGGAAACTCTGGGATAGTACATTTTTTAAATTGATTTAACTTGTAGGAAAATGTTTTGTGAACATGCAATGAGTACAGTGACATATATTGATTGGCTTGGGTTCAATCCTCAAAGCTAATCTTAGTCCACATCAACAAACCTGAATGTTGGTCTGTATTTTTGCGAGCATCACTTCTCTCAGTGCACAAAACCTCATTCAACATTTTAAGCGCACATGCATACTGTATAATCTTAAAATGAATCCACAATGTGGATGTTACAATTTGAGATACTTTGAATTATACTGGTATGCCACTTTATTAGGAATGGACATTTTCTGTAAAGGAAAATGTCCATCCATCTTATATATCTGCAGTGAAATGTTTTTCTTTAATGCTACAATTGACTGGATATGGGTGAGAGGAATAACAATCTCATGCACCACCACTTTAATTTTAACATTTATTATTATAGTAGTGATTAAAGGATTTGTTCATATTTGCTTTGTATTGTATCAAAATTGATCTGAAGAATGTCATAATTGTGGTTCTGCTGATCTTAAGAGTCATATCACATAGTTGTGGCCAATGCAAATCACCTAGGACACTCTGATGTTACATTGATAAGTAAACAAAACAGGCAGATGTTGTAAGTGCCTCTATGAGGCCCCCGTAGGCTCTGATGTCAATTTAGGAGTTCATGCAAACTAGCTAGATTTAACTAGCTAAACCTTTAAAGAAATACTTAAAAGGTCAGTTGTTATTATTGAATATGTACATATTGTATCTACACATGTGAATACATTAAAGTCATATGCAATTAATTAATTAATGTATACTTTGTGAGTATAGGGAAAAAGTTTCATAAAAACTGATTCTAATGGACTTTTTTATATGTATGTCATCAGAAAGCTTTTATCCTGCAATCTTTACTGAAGTGTCAGACTAACCTAACTATACCGCTTAACCTGGCTTTCTGGTTATATACATATTAGGTCTGTATTTCCAAAAGAAAGTATGTACGTTTATAATTTTACAGTACTGTAAGCCTAATTCAGCTGTAATGACAAAGGAGTGTGTTCTTGTGTGTGTTGTGTGTTTGGAAAAGAGTGGGTCATACATGGGGTAAATGCACTGTATTCTAATGAATATGAATGTACAGTACATGTAAATATTTCAATGGTTGCTGCTAATGCATCCTGAAAGGCCTGTTTTGAGACTGTTTCACTATTATATTTGGATTAATTAAGCATAGGAATACTAAAAGCTGTTGTACTGTAAGTACAGTCGTTTAATTTGGGAAAGGAAGAGTCGAAAAATTATGTTTGATCAACTTTGAATTGTGCAATGAGAAGATTGACACCAGTTAAACCTCTATGTGTCTGTTATGATTTACAACACCAGTGCATGATGGCTGTGCCTAGCAACACAAAGGCTGCTTTGGCACTGACTCAGGATGTTACTGGTGCCAGAACAAAGACAGAAAAAGAAACAGAAAAAGTCTGGTTTATGTCCAAACAAACAGTGGTGTGCTAGTATCCAATAGTGGATGTCTTTAGACGTGTACTGTACACATATAGAGGAATTTATAAATCTGGCACTAAGATTCTATTAACTTACTTCTGATTTTGTGCAGACATATTTGGGAAATTACACAGAGTTATGCATCTGACACCAGGAGAAGGTCCTGTTACTCTTAATAAGATCTGCATGACGAGGCATGGCATTGCCTCGTTTAAATTTACATCAAAATACTATTTTAATACAATTACGAAGTCTATGCTTAATGGGTCCATGGTGGCTTAAGTTAATACAGTAGCTGCTGACTTTTCCTTATCATGTAAGCCAAGGTTGCTTGTAGGATGTATGAGGGCCTTTACTCTTAATCGACTAAAGAATTTACCATACAACTGGTCTTTAGAAAATATGAACTGTCTTGCTAACAGCTTTTCTGTGGAGAAAACTGCAACTATACAGTGGAAATTGAAAGAGGAAGAGGGTGAAAAGAAGAGCAGACTGGAAGAGCTTATGCGACTGCAATAAAGGATAATGTTTGTACTGGGTTGATGTTTGCTTGTGAGACCACAACAGAAGTGTTTAATCTCCCGTTAGATAATGCATGATGCCAGCACATGTGATACAAGAATTGTTTGCCATAACTGTAGGCAAAGAATTAAAAAATGATCAACCTAATGTTGTTGACAAACATTTTCTTGAATTTGCACCTGTGTTTGCATGATGCACAGCTGAAGTTGGGGGATAAGCCTCCTGAAATGGTGTCAGCCAAATGTGTGATTCCACTACTTCTTTTAAATGTGAAAACTTCCATGAATAGTATTGAGTATGTTTGTATGTCTCCATCTGTCAAAAAATGTGTTTTCCATGAGGTGTACTTTTCATTCAAATGAAAAAACCACACACACACACACACACACACACACACACACACACACACACACACACACACACACACACACACACACACACACACACACACACACACACACACACACACACACACACACACTTCAAAATGCTCTGTAATTCACTCCTGTAAAGATGGTGATTTGCTGAGATTTAACAGAGTGGAGAGCATGGTGCTGGTCAGTTGGCTGGCAGCTTGTTTCATTCAGTCTACTGTTTGTTTTTCTAATATTGTCATCCACCAGTTTTATTGTCTCCATTTCTTGATATTGTTATTCAAGAATAACTTGTGTGCCAATTTTCTGTCTGTATGTTGGAGATAGACCGTTGGTAGAGTTGTCCTTACAGTTTAAATTTGTGCACTTCATTCTGACATGTACAGTTAACCAGCAGTTCACAGGTAATGGTAATCCCTGATTACTTTTCTATTGCACATAATGTTAGTGACACTATAAACTGTTATTGATACCAATGTAATTGGCAAATTCCAAATATGAGAACAAGATTGGTTTATATAAGTTGAGCACCTCTATAAACCAATCAAGATACAAGTGCTTACTCTTAATGCTAAAAGTTTCAGTTAATTTCACTTCAACATGATTTCTTACAAATTCTGTTTATTCTCTGTGAACTTAATATTAATGGCTTTCTGTTCTTGTCTTCACAGTGTTAAGTTTCTAGCATTCACCTCCTCTCTAATGTGGAGTCAGTAACTGGTAAACACAAATTTGCGGCGGGAGCCACGTAAGTGTGACACGGATGGACAGTTTAAAGGAGATCTTTGGGGTGACAGGAGAGCGACCAGAGGTTAATCATGAATTAAAAAATGGTATGGTCTGCTCCTCACGTTGTTACCAAAGCCACCTCTTGGAACTCCAACCACATTTTTGACAACTGTCTGACAGACCTTTTTTTCCTTTTTTGGCAAACTGACTGAGCATTGCACTGACACACTTTTGGGAGAGAAAAGGACTCCTGATTACACATTCCAGATGACATCTCTCTGACAACATTATACTTGCCATCTTGTGTGATGACAACTCAGTACCATCTACAGTGCTGAACAACTGAGCAACTTCACACGTTTCTGAAAAACACTTGTCTTCACAAAGGACTGAACGAACAATGTAGCATCTCTGCTAACATATTGTAGCATTTGTTGGCTTGGAAATAACTTGACTTTATCCATCAGCAGTTGGAAGAGAGAGGAATTTATGCATTCAAGGGATCTTATAGATGTCATTTTCCTCTTAGGTTCCTCTCCAGTAAAGAAAAAAAAGAAAATAGTACATGAGAGACAAAGGATTGGTCTTACTCGTTAAAACACTTAACATTCCAAAAAAAAAGATGCACTAAATACAAACAGTGCATATGAAATCCATCAGTATTTACCAACACCCATACTTTGGCCCCTTTTCAAGTTTAGCACTTGTATAGCATGTTTGCCACTGAACTTATGTCTTCCATTCACTTCTATCAGACACTGCCCTACTCACAAGTACTAAGATAATCAAAAACAGCACTATGAAGTTGAACAAATGAAGCACATGTAGCATTAGCTTAAACAGGTCGTGTATAGACTTTACTGTATATTTAGACTCACCTGAAACATTCACCATAAGAAAATGGTGGCAAAAGACATCTTTATCTCTCATGTACTGACCTGGGCTTGCCTGAAAGTCTATGTGGGATACCAAAGGTCCTGTAGCAAGCACTTGCTGAATGACCTTCTGTAATGTATAGTAGATTAGAAGTAATATTTCATTGCTTCCATTTGGTACAAACACATTCCTCTAAAAGTACTTTAACTGCCACTAGCATCCCATGCCTATATAAATATTACAAGTATTTTCCCATGTCTGACTGACAGTGCTCAGTCATGAGGAGCAAAGTCTCATTACAACTAAAAGGCCACCCCCTGCCACAAGGACACTTTTTACATCACATAAAACATTAGCTGGAAATTCTGCATTATCATATTGAAAGGGACCAATCAGATAAATGCTAATCCTAACACAAAGGCCAACACTGCCAATAGGCACAAGACTCTCCAGATGAATACTGCCCCATCTCTCTCTTGTCCCTCTTGCTGCCAACGACTGCTACTCTGGCAAGTCGATGTCAAGATAAGGATTCCCCTTAGGCAAAGGGGGAAATTAGAAGAAATGGACCAAGTGTAGAGCATGTGTGGAAGTGTACAAAGAGAACAAATCTATATTTTGATAAACAAATCAACTATCCATGACTTTGGAGGAAGTTGCTGAGTAGAAAAGGTCCAGAATGGAAGAAAGAAAAAAAGAAAATCAGATGCCAATGTTAATAAGAACATTTGGCATCATGAAATGGAGTCAAAGTCCTGGGAAGAGATGGGAAGTAAATATTTTGTTATTTTTTTTGGAAAGACAATGAGCAATGACTCTTGCCTATAAAGACATGGGGATGACAAAGGATGGACGCTGAGATAAACAAATGAAAAAAAAAAGATAATGCATTTTTGTAACTTTGTTTACCAGCATGACTAGTTTGCATGACTGTCTTTTCTGCAAGCCCTTAGTTGAAGACAAGGGTGCTAGAGATACAAAAAAAAGTATATATAAAATGAATTAAAAAAATGTTATATGCAATTAATGTTTTAAAAAAGATTATAATGAAAGAGAAGAGCTATATTTTGTTTTGAAAAGTAAAAAAATGTGAATATTGAAACATGTTTGTTTGCAAAGTACACCCTGAACTATGTTTCGTTTGATGAAATCTCTCTGCTACTACTGCCCTACATTCCCCATTCCAGTGTTTTTGACCGCTGCCATAGTTTTACTTTTTTATGCATCGAGCAGTATATTTTCTAACCATTCCATCAACAGAGATCATTCAAGACTTTGCCAAACTATAGCATTTGCGCAAAGGTTGTTTGTCGTTAATCACAAAGTCCATGTTTTCCTTGAATCATTTGCACAACTACCGTAGCAGTAGCAGCAGCAGCAACAGCAGCAGCAGCAGTTCTAAAACAACAGCTCTCCATACCACAACTTTGACTGCTTGATTAGTACTCATAGTTTGCTTTTTTTCTTTGGCAATAATATAAGAGTTGTCACATGATTGTAGCAGGGGAAATGGAGAACCTCGAGAGTATCTTCAACGCCTCATTGTTAAAGAGATTCGTTAAGGCCTTGGATGTCCCATGGCAGGATTTTGCTGGGATAGGCAGTTCTGTTCCACTAGTCCTAGTAGTAGAAAAATGGGAGCACAAGTCCAGGTTATATAATAAAGACCAATAACAGACTATGAAAGATACTATACTGGCGAACAATCAAGAGAGATTTCAGGTTTGCATGGAACCAACTGCCATTCCAAAGTTTGTGTGTGGTTTAAAGGACTCAGGTGTGTTGGTGTGTGTGGATGTAGTTGTTTTCTTTCTAACATAATAAATTCTAGTATGGTATATAGATAACGATAATGTGAACACCTCACCGTGATGTGTAAAAAAACGCATGCATTATGACTTGATAATCTCTCGAGGGGGAACAGTCTTGACATATCCCCTTAGCCTCCTATCATTGTTTGTCATGAATCCAGTCCTGATAACTATGAACACTGTGCCGTGTCGTAGAGCAGAAACGTCTTCCTTCGAGATGCAACTGAAAACTACTCACACTCACAGTGTCAGCATGAGTGTGTAGAGGTAGCTCGTCTTGTTTTTTTTAGATCAGGTCTTTTGCATTCGTCGTTACCCATGGAGTTACCGTCATCCAGCTGGCTAGTTGGCAGCTCATTACAGCACACAACACAGCCATGTGAGCACCAATCAAAGAGACCCAGAGCTTCCAAAATGATGTCAGTGAAGTACTTTAAGTGTTGTGAGAAAGACGATGAGAGATACTAGTGTCCACCGTGGGGAGATTGATGAAAAATAAAAAAAAAAAGCTTAAAAGAGCATCTCAATGTTGAGTGCTCTCCAAGTCCCTCATCCTTGGTTTGGTATTTCAAGTGAGTTTCCGGCCCTGCAGGTCCAGGGCTCAGCTCAGGCAGCTGAATGGTCCTCTGTCCATTCCCAGTACATTACAGTTGGAGGCTCACCAGAATATTGTGTGATGTAGACTACATAGACCATTCAAGGTTTTACAGGTTCTAGAGCTTTTGTCTATTTTCAAAAATGGTCCATGGGATTTTGTTTTGGTCTCTTATCTTTTTAAAGCTCCCAGTTTCAGTTCCAGTTCCAGTATGGAAGGCATTAAGCAACTATGGCTTTGATGGTCATATGTTTATGGATATTTTAGAGGTAAACATCTAGCAATGGTGTGCACACTTGCAAAAACTTTGTGCTTCACCCAGCTGTATGTGTTTTCATGGCCGAGTACTGTCTTTTTTCTTTCCTTATTTTTTCACTGTTAAGTTTGTCATTTCTTCATTCTCTACATTGTGACTGCTATGCCAATGCCAGGCTGAAAAAGATGTCTTTCCTTTTCTATTGCATAATACTGCCATTTGATTAAGTCATGTTGAACAGAATGAGTTACAATGTTGAGAGTGCTAAGTCTGTTTTATTTTCTAGTTTGCAATCTGTTATACAGTGTTAAAGATTTCCTATGTAACACTCACATAACCAAAAGAAAAAAAATGCTTTACATGGTAAGTAGGTGCCACTGTTAACCTAATGGCTACTATGTGTTGTAACAATATTATGACATGTCCTCTCCAGGTGTTATGTGGTCCTTGGTTGACACATCCTCTATAATAGCCTGTTGATTTTCTTTATGTGCCTGTTTCTGTTGAAAATGTTGTTTTTTCTTTTTTAAATTGAGGACACTGTATGCAATCTGCACCAAGAATGCCGCTGATCGACACTTACTGTATGCTCCCTGAGACACAGATGTTCGGTCATCAGTTCAGATGATTGCAACCACATGTGTAGTGGCTTTATGGCTTTCCATAAAGTGACATAGCAATCACACTAACCTAAAAATATTTTATTTTACAAAGTGATAAGACCAGAGTTGTTTTAGATGAAATGTTATCATACTGAATAGTTTTCTAATATATATATATATCTTATTTTAATTAGAAATAATGTGACTAACACCACAAAAGTCATACCGATATACATACATTTAATATTACAGGCTAACATCATGCATTTACATAAGCATTCCAAAGATACAAGATGTATGTTCATTTTACATGCCATCAAATTGTATAAAACAGACTTATGTACTAGTCCATTGTACTGCAGTCTTAGTAGGAGAGTGAATGGGGAGAAGAGGTGGTCACTGGAGCATCTGGTTGTGATTTATGCCGGATTTTATTTTTTAAATGTTGGGACACAAAGAACAACTCATCAAGAACTGTATAAATTATATTTCAATGGAATGTTCATGATCTATCTTTTTATATTTTGAAGAAAAAATAGAAACATATCAATAAAGTGTCATAATTAAACATATTTCTACTATTGAGACTTAAAATGTATGAATGTCAATGCGATCTAATGTGAACCAATCTCCATAGCAGCTTGAATGAATAACTGAACTAACAGTCATGAGATGCTTTTTCAGAGACATTAAAATTGCTTAAAATCATTGAAATGAACTTAAAATAAATGAAAAAGTGACATCAATGTTGTGTCAGTTTATTTAAGATTCTTAACTGATGCTTCTGTGCATACGGACTTCTGTACTGACTGTCACTAGCTCTATTCATCAGCCTGTCAGGAACAGAATACCACAATACACTGATATAATCTGGCTTGAAGTGTGGACACAATGAAAATCCAAAGTCTTCCAAGAAACTGAAGGATGACATTACATTTGCGACTGAAAGTTTAAGGATATGGGGTATTTTGATGCCAGCATTTCCAAGAAGGTCCAACTGTCAAGTTTCTTTTTTTTTCATTTATTAATTCATATTAATGGTATAATTTATGTTATTTTATCATTAGTTTAGGGTGATATAAAATACTTGGTTATAATGAGCATTACAAATTGTCTGTAAGCATCTATAAACATGATTTACTAATGCTTATGATTAGTCAATGATTAATAAAGCATAAAGTAACATTCATTTGGCTCCATTAAATCTTTTTTTAGTGATCTATAAAAGGGAAGATTTTTTTGTGCACGGATACCATCTAAATAATATTTAAAGATGCTTTATCTAAGTATAAGTATTTATCAACCATTAATAAGGTATAATCATCAGTTGCAACTTTATAAAAGCCATCCAAATAATGTTTGACGGTTTACAAATCATTTGGTAATCATTAACAAATAACTGTTAAAATAACAAATTATAGCTGAACTAATAATGAATAAACATGACTTATCATTTCATTGCTTTTTAACGGTAGAAAAATCTATTAACTTAAATAATTGATAGCAAATTAAACTTAAGTGTTACCAAATTATTATTTAATTTGTTGCTGTACAGTTACAAAAGCAGCTATTGTACATAGGTGAGTCATCAACTAGAATGCCAGTTCGCAGTGTTAAAGTGGTTGAAGTTGTCTGACAGTCTTTTATGACATATCACATTGTAAATCATGGCAAAAGGGAAAGGGTTTGAAAATTAGCAATTTAGGTAAATCAAAGTAGAAAAGTAGACAATTAAGAGCTCTTAATAGGACACCTGCACAGTGGAAAAAGATTACTAAATAATCTTAGCACTGCTGTTTGGAGAATGCTTATGTACCATAAGCTGGTGTAAGGACCACATGGTAAGAATAGCAATGTGGTCTGATGAGTCATCCATTTTCTACTCATGGATACCCATGGTCTGTTTCAAACGGTTTCTATGTGGTGATGAATCTGTGGTGGTATGTGCAGCCATATCATGGGAGTCTCATGATTGCTCTGCATATCTGCATAGAAGCTAAAGAATTTAAAGCCATTTTACACCTACTTCTTTGTCACAGTATTCCCTAATCCAAGATTATGATGCACAGCGCTAAAAATAACACTACATTTTTATGGGGCATCATTTTGGGAGAAGGAAGATTCTGTTACACCCCAAAAAAACTGGAAGAATTTCTTGCATTTAATTTAAAGGACTTGATTTTCATTTAGATTGTATTGGTAATTTATTATGTCCACACTCTGGTCACATGCTCATGCTTATTGCTTTCTAAGCACATTTACACAAAAAGGTTGACAGATTTATAGTGAGCAGTCTGAGTTTCATGATTTGATGACAAACATGATCAAATGGGAATGTAATGTAGCAGCTGTGAGGAAATGTCGGCAGAGGCCTCCTTCAGTTTTTTCCCCTTTGTGCCAAAACTTCACCTCCCTCTGGTGGTAATACATAGTAGTGTCTGGTTTGGTATATATTCAGATGGATGAGGACCTATGACTAATAACAGTAAATCTGATTGATTCATTGATTGGATTGATTTAGTCTTTATGTATTTGGTTGTTTTTGTCATTTGTTTTATTGTTTTAAAAACAGTCAAAATTAACTGAAGTAGAAGTACCAAAAATAGTATATTTTTTGTATAATAATAATAATAATATTAAGAAAGTCCTATTTAATGTGCCAGAACCCCATGATACCATTTCATTTTTGAGACATTGCAAAAAAAATTATTTAGCCTATTTGCATCTGTTTTTTGTTTTTCTCCCTTTTATATCACAAAGTCATGGTCAATAGGTCAAACTGCAGAAGACAGTTGTATTATTAAAGCTATAGTGCGTAGTTTCTGCCGCCCCCATGAGGAATTCTAAGTAATAACAAAACTGTCAGCACGTCCACGTGATACAATATTTTAGAAGAATATTTCCAATACAAAGTCTCTCTAGGTTTATGAGCAGAACGTACATGTCCCTGTACATGTTAACACACACTTAGCTTACAAGATACTATCTATATGATCTACAGTACTTGAAATATAGTCCTCCTAGGTTCAGGTGGAGGCTGTTTTTCCTGCTGAAGCATGTTGTGTACAAATAATAAAAATAATAATAAAAAGGTGAGCCAATTTACCCAATAACACATTCATGTTATTGCTCACATAGGGATTCATTTTCTACTTTGTTTGTTTTATTTTGTAGGTCAACAAAGCTTCTACTCCTCATTAGCCTTCTTACAATTTACTGCACAGCTGGCAAAGCGGTAATGCCAATGCTAAAGTTACAGCTAGACTATACAATGCTACAACGGCAAAAAAACACCAGTTTTACTGCATACACGATGACAGTTAGTAGTTAACACAGCGCTTTATGCTTTGTTTAAAAGAAGTAAACACAAATTGACAGTGGGGACAACAACTTACCTGTGTGCAATGTGATTGGCTACTTTTACCCAGTTGCTTGTTTGAGATTAGGGTTGTGTACCGTACTCTGTACTTTTTAGGGTATCGACCGAATTATGTCGGTACTACAGAGTACTGTTAAATCAAATGGTGCCAAATTTCGATACCTGAGAGTGCATAAGGGCGAGCTTCTCGGTCCTCTCCTCTGCATGTTTGACAGAGTGGGGCTCAGCTCCGACACACGCGCAGACGGAGCGAGACTAGGTCGGCTCTGCAGCTTGTTCACAAGTCACAGTGAGCCACGGCAATGCCCATAAAGCAGTCGCAAGTGTGGTTACACTCCCACGGACAGCGTTCGCTGCATTATAATATAATGGCGAGGCGAAAGCAGTCTCAGTCGGTTACACTTCCTCTGAGACAGGCACAACAGCGTTTTCTCTGACAAACTGAATTGCCTTGCCTTGCCCTACAACCTCCAAAGTGCTATACATAAAACATTAAAGAGCAGTTTTTTCATAAAAAAAGATATAGAAAATAAAAACAGGCTAAAATAGAATGAGATACAAATACAAGAATAAAAGTTGAAATGCAGTGTAAGAAATTAGTAATTATTTGATATAGGTTGTAGGGACGGGTTTGGGAGAGGATTTATTTTGTCTAGTGTGTAAAATGTCTAAATAAATAACAAAATGTTGAAATTGAGAAGTTTTTTTCCACTGAAATAAATGTTTTTGTCATTACACAGAGTAAAGTACCGAAAGAAGGTACCGTTGGATATCGGCACTGAACTTCAGGTACCAGTAGCGGATAAAATGTGAACGGTACCCAACCCTATTTCAGATAACACTAAAACAGGGTTGAATTGTATCTTGTTCATGTACCTGGCTTCAAAATGAGGGTACAGTTGCAAATTATGTTGTATTATTTGTATATGGTAAATTTATTATACATTATATTGGTTAGCAGAAAGATATTGTTTGATAACATAAAGATCTGTCTTTTATCATTTTAAGAGAGCAAGCAGGTTCAAAATGTCACATATTCAGGGTTTGGGGTCTAATTCATTCTACTAAATACATTTTTGTAAGAATATTACATTACATAGTACCTCTTTTAATCTTAAACTATATTAGGTTTTGTAGTAGTTGTCTTGTCAACAGAAAGGGCTTTTTTGCAAAATGAAAATAACTAACATACCCCAAAACATGCAAGTAAAAATCCCCCATAATAATGCAAAACAATTTTAATTTATCCATATACAAGTCATTTAGCAAAATTTTAAGATTTGCTGCTTATTAGGAAAATAGGCTATTTGTTATGTATGTGTTTTTCTACGACTATCAGTTCCACCGTTTTTTGTTTTTAAATAACACATTCATATCAAATATGAGTAACAGTGAGGGACCTCTGCCAGTCAGAGTACCATGCTTGTTAGAGGGGGTAACACCATGCGGTGCCAGGCAGAGGTGACATTTGATAGGGAGGTTGAAGGTTGTCTTGCCTCATAGCTAAAATGGAGGGAAAGGACAGGGTGGGGTTGGAGGGATCTAGCAGAGATTGAATTTCAACAGGACAGCATTCCCAAAAAGATTTCAAGACAGACAACGTGAGGCAGCAAGAGACAGGATAAGAACGTAGATGTTCCCTGAGCAACCAACTGGAAGCAGTTTTTGTACAACCTGGTTAGAGAGACAGCCAAACAAGGACATTGTGTATATGACAGACGGATATGATGAGCCACAGGACACGAACAATGTGATTTTTCATCCTGCCATTAGTCTCTGTCAGCAGCTGTTTTACACTTAGTGAGTAAACGCTTTCATCTTGCTAACTGGGTACTAACATTGCTTATTTGACTTTTTTATTCACAGTTCACCTCCTAAATAAAATAATTAAGTAACATTTAAAAGAAATGTGCAACTGTGATGAAATCTGTCATGGGAAATGTTTATTATACAAACAGACACTGCTACAGTATCTCCCCTACAACCATTTGCTTCTAATGCCATCTGTAATGAAACCCAAAACTATCACTCTGGTTTCAGACAGGGTTTGCTTTTAAGCCCAGTTGTTCTGTGGTTTGGCCTGGGATACACACAGGAATGGACAGCAGTGACCCACAGGACGATGAAAGAGGAGGCAGAAGGAAGGAGAGTGATGGAGAGAACGGTAAACAGCTGAAAAACCAACTCAACTGTGAGGAAAAAGGAGAGAAGGAGATCCAAGTGAACGAGAAGGAGAAGAAGAAAGAGACCCGACATTCTGGGTCTCTATGGAGGAATGGATGGGCGCTGAGTGAAAGACTGGCCATCAATGTCTCTGGGATGCGTTATGAAACTCAGCTTCGCACCTTAGCCCAATTCCCTGACACCTTGCTTGGTGACCCTAGGCGTAGGTTACGGTACTTTGACCCACTTCGAAACGAGCTCTTCCTAGACCGAAACCGTGCCTGCTTTGATGCCATTCTGTACTTCTACCAGTCAGGTGGGAGGCTTCGGAGGCCCGCGAACATACCCCTGGACATCTTCATGGATGAGCTGATGTTCTACGAGCTGGGACAGGACATCATGAGTCGCTTCAAGGAGGACGAAGGTTTTGCAAAAGAGGAGGAGAGGCCGCTACCGTCCAACGAAATCCAGAAAAGACTATGGATGTTGTTTGAGCACCCCGAGTCCTCATCAGGCGCACGCATCATAGCCATCATCAGTGTCATGGTCATTGTGGTGTCCATCCTCATCTTCTGCCTGGAGACATTGCCTGACTTCAGGAATGAGAAAGAGACACGAGAGGTAGGAAATGTGATTAAAAGGTTAAATACGTGTTTTACATTTGGCGTATAGATAGGGTAGGTCAAAAGGTAAAGCTTTGGACATGAGGATATATTGTTAGTAGCCATTTTAAAAAGGATCTCTGTCTTGACAAAATAACCCTACCACTCAATCTTTTTATATTTTCATGTCATGAGTTTATGTTTAATATCACACCATTAAATTTAATTCCACTTGCTGAAACAGAGACACTAAAAGCCAAAATCAAACCACCTGGGTATAATGTCTTCAATGGGATGTGTGTGACTCCCTGGGTCAAATGGAAACCTGATATCACGGGAAGCAGGTGTTTAGGTAAACACACACTTGGTGTGTACTACAGTGTGTTAAAGAGGAAAAATACTGACATGGGGACTATATGCCAATATGTCTGTCAGAGAGAGAGAGAGAGAGAGAGAGAGAGAGAGAGAGAGAGAGAGAGAGAGAGAGAGAGAGAGAGAGAGAGAAGCTTATGGTGTGATTATTTTAGTCGGCTGTTAAATTTGATACACTCAGATTCAGGAAGCGCTAAAGGGTACAGAGAGTAACAGGGGTGGCCTGAAATATAAATAAAAGGAGAGAAAGGAAAGACAAGGTGAGGAGACGGTTAGATGTGTTAATAAAAGGTCACACAAGTGACCAAACACATATGCAAAGGTGAGCCAAAGCTTTCTGGCAGCTTAGAACCGGAGACTAAAAGGTCTCACAGGACGAGAAGCATACGTTGGGTCATGTTAACACATTCCTCCAGGACTGCTGTGCTAGGCCAAGCTGCCTTTGCAAAAGGGAGCTGCCAAGAAACTACTGTAACTTACTTCAGTCCAAGTCAGCGGCAGACCCACTGAACTGTATTGGCAATGTAACATGGCTGCAGAGGCCAGGGATTCAGGATAGTAACCAAGGTGGAGATGGACGAGGAGACGTTCTCATGTTTCTCCTCGGAGATCTCACGGGGTTATATTTAGTTTTAGGAGAGCCCTTGGAGCAGATCAACACATAGATGTCCACCTTTCGTAATAAACACTGTCACTAACCTGCTTCTGAAAGTCATAAAGAATACTTTGTTTATTTAAACTACCCTGAAACTGTATATATTACACACAGCCCATTACAGCATACTAAACCGATCCCTTTATATCTGTATCATCTGCTTTCACACGTTTAACTTGATGTTAAGTGTAAGATGTTTTAAACAGCCACTATCCAGTGCTTGAATGTAATGCCAATAACGGACATGGAAGACGGAAAGACAGGTGGACTGAAAAAGAGATAGCTAAAGCTGTGACTGAAATGTAAAGCCGCAGATGCCAAACGCTTTTATGATGGTGTCAAAAGTCAGAACCAATGAGATGGTTGACAACATACTGAAGTTCTATGTAGTTTATTAGAAAACCACAAAAACAGTATCTCAGTAGCAATTTGCAAAATGACATAAAATGAATAGTTTGATATTTTGGGTAATAGGTTTATTTGCTATCTTGCTGAGACTTAGATGATAAGATAGATACCACTCTAATGTCTATACCGTCAATATGTAGCTGGAGCCTCGAGCTGCTTAGCTTAGCATAAAGACTGGTAAGAGGGGCTAGATTGGTTTTATCTAAAGGTAACAAAATCCACCTACCAGCATTTATAAGCTCACTAATTAACAAGTTTTTTTCTTTGTTTTTTTAAATCCGTAAGAGTAAAGTGGAAAAAAGTCAATTCACTGAGCCAATATTTCTAGGCAAGAAATGTTTCAGTTTTTGTTTGTGTCATTTTTACGTTTGGTTTTTGCACAGTTTAAACAATTGTTTACACAGTTTTCTGCATTATGTTTAAAAAAAATAAAAAATGTATAACGGCGCATTATCGGAAAACATATACGCCGACACCGATATGTCTGTGATAAGTCAATATGGACCAAAAATATCGTCCGACCGATATCGGTCTGGCTCTTGTATTTAATTCTTGTTAAAATGATAGCCCTAGTACTACTTTACAAGTATGTTTTATACCTTTCCTGTCTGTCCTGTCTCCTTTACTTTAGGCATATTTTTACAAGTACCACTCCCAGGCAAAGAACATATCTGAGAACATGCCTCTTCCACACAGTGTTTTCCATGACCCCTTCTTCCTGGTAGAAACCGTCTGCATATGCTGGTTCTCCTTCGAGCTCCTCATGCGCTTCGCTTGTTCTCCCAGCAAGATGTACTTCTTCAAGGATGTCATGAACATAATCGATTTCAGTGCCATCCTACCCTTTTTTGTCACTCTGGGAACGGAGCTGGCCAAGGATAATGACGCCTCTCCAGCCACATCCTTGGCCATCATCAGAGTCATCAGGTTAGTGAGGGTGTTCAGGATCTTTAAGTTGTCTCGTCACTCTAAGGGCCTTCAGATCCTTGGTCAGACACTGAAGGCCAGCATGCGTGAACTGGGCCTGCTTATCTTCTTCCTGTTTATTGGCGTCATCATCTTCTCCAGTGCCATCTACTTTGCTGAGGCTGACCACACCGACACACACTTTATCAGTATACCACATGCCTTCTGGTGGGCAGTTGTCACCATGACCACAGTGGGCTATGGTGACATGTACCCAGCGACAGTGTGGGGTAAGCTAGTGGGCTCAATGTGCGCCATTGCTGGTGTTCTCACCATCTCGCTGCCAGTGCCTGTCATAGTGTCCAACTTTAGCTACTTCTACCATCGGGAGACTGAATGTGAGGACCATACCGAGTACACACATGTCCAGACGGGTCTGTGGGAGGACAAGGGTCCAGAAGGGGAGATAGAGGAAATAGAGGAAGGGGATAGAGATCCAGAGGGAGATTATTATGCCATTGAAGGCATATGCAACCCTTTGAAAGGGACTCTGCTGGGTGGACTGTGTACAGGGCAGGGCACAGAGTTCAGAGGAGGAAACATGTATCTGAGGGAACCACTGGTTACCCAAGTGTAGGGAGGTGAGTGTTATTGTGTACCATTTGACAAAGACACAGTAGGAAAAAATTATTTGAAGGGAATGAAAAAAACAGAATGAAACACAATGAATGAAATTAGAAGAAAATAAACGGGAGAAATAAAACCAGAACACTAATATGCCCACTAAATACTTTTTATTGCCTTTCTTTGTTCATTTATATGTATTTATTACATCACTAACCATGCAAATGTTGCTGAAAGGCAACTATTGTATAATATATATAACAATAAAAGACAGTGAGTTTTACATTCTCAGGGTGTTGATATAAATATAATATGAGCTGTTATTTATTAATGCTATCAGCTTGTGTTTGAAAATGACTTTCTGAATGTCTGATCTGTGCCTTGAAACTATGATGTCTTAGTACTGTCACGTTTTGGCTTAATGTTTGAAGTGGAAGCAGATAGATTATTGGCAATATAGATGTCATGTCTCATCAAAAACTCAACCAAACACCAGCAGAGCCGTCGCTGCAGACAGATTGAGATTTCCCGTAAACCAACCCTACATTCTCAACATTCTTCTGTGAGTAATGTACAAAGTTCACATTTGTGTAGTTTTGGCTTATGTCACCTGAAGTGACTGACATGACCTGTATCATGCTGTAATACAATACTGTTGCATTACTTAATGACACAGTGTTACCCATTTGTGTTAAAGAGGAACGTTTTGATTGTTATAACAAAGGTTCTGTATTTACTTGCTTAATTATGCACTCAGTGTTTTTAATAAAGATTATATTTTATTAATTTTCTAAAAGAAGCAGTGTTATTTATGGTTGCCTGTGGTATTGAGCAATTATTTAGAGAAAAGGTGCTGGTACCACTGGAAAAAAAACAACATATTTGCCTATGTGATATAGCAGTGTTTAGGATATAAAATAAACTAGAGAAACATAATTATACTTAATCCTTCACTGTTTAGCCTACTGCATCTGAGCACAACAGTTAGTGACAGAGGTCTGCCAGATTGAATGTGTTTCACTGTTGTGTGGCCGACCTTTTCCCCAGCTACTAAGCTGTTATAAGCAGTAGCTTCCAATAATGTTCTCAGTTTCACTGGAACACATAAGACTTTCCACAACATCACAGTGATGACTTATGGAAGGTATGTGTGCTAATGTTGCATTGCTAGAGTGAACTGCTTCAATGTGTTTTAGTTGGTGTTATTGATGTTAATTGAACAAGGGTAAAAATAAATTAAGATAAACCATTTGTAGGACAACAAACCTAAAACCTTACCAGCCAGTCAAGCAGAACTGAGAATATATATCTAAACATGAAATAAAATCCGTAGGATGTTTTAAATGTTTAGGCAAACTGCATATAATTTGTATAAAAGGGTTATGTATACAATAGTGGTATTATTATTGTTTTTATAGAAAACTGGTCCTGACGGTCAAAAATTGTCACAATATGTGGAAGCAGACCTACAAAATAGTGGGTGTACAAGTTAATTTATCAAAAGGAATTTCATCTATGTAACAGACAGAACACCATTCATTACATTTACCAGCTGCTGATGTGGTGTAGTTATATAAAACATATTTTGCAACAGTTTGGATCGGACTGGGAACAGTATTCAGCCCACAAAGCACCTGTACCTCAACAGGATTTACAATACAGGAACACTCAAAGCCAACAGCACAATAACTAGAAATGCATTTACCTGTATCTCAACAACAACACCACAGGATTTACAGTGCAGGTACGCTCAAAGCCAACAGCACATTAACAAAAACGCCGCTCTCAACCACAAACAAGTTTAAAGCCTCTGAACACCCACACAGGTGATTTCAGTTGTTCTGGATGATTAGACCTCTGCTCATGTTGAAGGTGGGCCAGAGCTTTGATGGGAATCTATTAGGTCACAAATCTTCATTTACCAGTAAGAATGACAAAGGTGTGATTTGTCCTGCCCTAACAGGTGCAACACAGCGAACAAGAAACTCAGGAAGATGTCAAATCAATCAGTCCATACACACCCACACAGTCCTGGGAAGAGGTCTAATCAGCCAGATTAACTGAAAACACCTGCGTGGGTGTTGAGGGCCACCTGAGAGGTAGCCTAACGTTACAGCTGCTATGCAATGCTGCTGCTTACTGGCTAACTTTAACACTGTCATTACATGAGCTAACCTAGGAGGACTAGCAGTATATCACCTGTTGGGAGGTCGTCATGTCGCCCGTCCTCAGCAGCGGCCTCCTCTGTTCTCCACGGGAATCAGCCTGCTGCTGCTCACCTGTCCAGACTGTTAGCACTGCAGCTAGCAGGATTCTGCGTGGCACCGGTGTTACACCGAAATCTGTGACCCATCGAGATCAGTGTCCCCCTACCACAACCTGAACCAAACCCTTGTCCCCTAACCTTAACCACGGAGGGGGGCGCTACGCTTTTAACAGGAGGGACACAGATCACGACGGGTCACAGATTTCGGTGCAACACCGGCACCTGTTAACGATATTTTTGAATAATACTGTTAACTTAAAACATTTAGCAGAATCAGCTTCGAGACTTTTTTTTTCCTTTTTCTCTCTGACCTTCTTTGACCACCTTTTCGCTTTCTCTGTCCTTTTTATTATCCATTTAATTTGTATTTTCATTCAACTCCGCTCTTTCTGTCTAATTGCATTTGATTATGTCCGCTTGAGCTCTCACAATACATGGACGGATCCACTTGAGGGGGTGGTGGGGGATAAGGGGTGACGACGGGCGGTACCACTGCACCTGCACAGTATGCCAATAATCAGATGGGCTGTTCCAACATTAAGATGTTTAGAGTCATCAATGTTTTATGAGACTCAGTCGTAGGCCTAGCATTACCTTGCTGCCTGTGAGGTGGATGCAATTTTCGGCAGCTATGATTGTAAAACGGCATGCATTATTCTGCATAAAGTAGCCTATTGTTGCTGCCCAAGTGGATGCAATTCTTGGCAGGGAAGCAAAATGGCTCATGTGACAGTCCGAGCCTGGATCCAAGTTAGTTCAAGTAGCATATGTCTACTGTAAGAAGTTCACTGTACATTGTTGGGAAATGCCATTGGTTTAATAATAATATGACATTTGAGGAATGTTATTGTAGATTTGTCAAAGCCAAGACTTTCAAACATCACGACAGGTGGTTCAGAGAACTTGGCCTACTTCCCCCTCATTACTTATTTGTCCACCAGAGAGCGCTCTCGCTCTCACAATATTCAGCCCATTTCCTCTCCTCCACCAGAGAGCTGTAATCATTGGTCAGAATACGTTTTTTTCTCATTCTCTAAATTGATCCTTCTTGGTTTGTAAAATTGTTTAATTGAATTTATGTACCATTGCATGAGAGACTCAGACAAACAAAAGTGAAATTCATATGTTTATTTTTATTCAGAAAACATAAAACAGAAACATGCGCTCAAGTATAAAATCACAGAATTATTATTCAGTCTTTAAATAACCACTTGTAATAAGCTACACCACACACACACACACACACACACACACACACACACACACACACACACACACAATAAATAAATAAGTTACAATAATACTACCCTCAGAGAACTATGTTGAGAACCAAAAACTACGCATTTCATAACAAATATAAATAAATATATTTTTTAGAAGGTATAAGCTACATTTACAGCTATACATGCTATACATCTCAATTCATTTTCTTTACTTGTCCACTGAGAACTGAGGACTGACCATAGTATTTAGACCCATTCCTAAAAGATCATCCGAGTCCACGTTGAAATATCTCTGATTGTTTGGTGGCTGTTCAGACACACTGTCCCCTGCCAAGGTATTCCTAAGTGGTAGGAATCGAGTGAAGGGGACTGAGTGTCGATCTGGGGAATGTCTTGATGCCAGAGACACAGGAAATCCATGGTGCGAGGAAAGGAAACGGGTGTATCCATCTGCCAGCAGCAGTTCTCTGAAGGTGCAGTCGGCCTCTGAGTATTGCCCCTGAAAGGGACAACAGATGTAAACTGTACCTTGAACAAAAGGATAGATGGAGACTTTAGGAAAATAACGTTGTCTTTGCTTGCCGTACCTGCCCCCTTAAATGGCCTCCACTGTCCACACAGAGAAACAGAGATGATGACTTTCCCTGGATGACAGTATGGCCTGGATTGACAGATTTCAGCTGCAGCACACCTGGAAACACAGGAACATGAAAAGATGAATCTCCATTTTCTGGACCTCAAACTATACAGTGCATTGTTTGGGTGTTTTTGAAAGGAACATATCCTAAATTGAGCCCACATATGCTGCCTGTTACTGATTTATCTCCCAAATACTCACTGTAACAAGTCTGAGCATCACTTCCTGACACTTTCCCATCCACAGTCATTTGCAGATACATCGCTCTTCTGTGATTATCTGCAACAAGGCCAGAAATCCACATAATGAAGAATTTAAAGTTTTTAAGAGCAGCATTATCTCATCATTATCCCCACATTTGCATGAAATCTATTACTAAGTTACTCAAATGAAAAGCATTATAAATACCTGTGTAGAGGTGTACCTCTCTGACTTGGTTATCAAAGGACAACAGTGGGTTGGAGTCAGTGAGATAAAATGAAAGAGAGAAAGGAAGTGGGATGATTAAGAGAAAAGACAGGCAAGAGAAAGAGGTGTGTGGAAACAAAAACATTTGGGTAAAAAAGATTAAGGAAGACAAATAAGGAATAAATAAAAAATCAATAGCTTGATAAAAATAAGAAATAGCTTATAAAATAAATAGGAAATATACAGTATGGCTCTGTACAAGCAAGTTCTTTTCAATCAAAGGAGCAAGTTGTGTGCCCTTATAAAGGAGTTTGGAGAAGGAGGTCCTACTTCCTGAACATATGAGTCAGACATTTCTACATAATGAAACCATGATTTAATGCTGAGAGGAAGACCTGTGTTTAAACACTATGTAAGGGCTTCTTCCTGTCATTTACAGTAAGAGTTGGCCCGTAAAGTTGGGTGTTTGGACTCCCGGAAGCCAGGTGGGATAAAATCCATCTGGGCCACATAGAACATAAAACATAGGAGCATGTTTTGATTTTGTGTTTCCTACTGTTTCCATTTTTTACCCTTGTTTAGTAAGTTATTTAACATTATTCAAGGGCCTCTGAATAACAGTGTATTATGTATTGTGTGAAAATGTATTTTATTGCTTAACTACACATAAGGACCAACTACAATGTTGACTTGTTCTCATCCTATTCCTACAATACTTTTAAAATTAAATACACTTATTTGTCTGATTTGAATGTTTATCGGTGTTTTAAGTCCCCAACGTCTCCTTCCAGGCAGGCCTGGAAGGAGCACTAGGATTAGGCAGTGGTTATGGTTAGGGTTAAGGTTAGGGTTAGGTCCCTTGAAGTCAACGGTCGCAGCGCAGCCTTGAAGTCGATTAGGCAATTGTTAGGGTTAGGGTTAGGGTTGGGTTAGGGTTAGGTGCCTTGAAGTCAACGGTCGCAGCGCTGCCTGGAAGGAGATGTTGGGGGCTTAAAACACCATTGAGCGATTTGAATACAATGTATTAGTCAGAGTTTTTGTCAAACAATATCAATATCAGTCCATAGTGCCATCAATTACTTTTTAGATTTATTTCAAATGTTTTAGGACAGTAAAACACCTCACTTTTGTCTCTTGATTTGTTCACACTGAGATTGCAGTAATTATGCTTTGTCATATGTGTACTGAACAGCTTACAGCAACTCAGGGTGTTTTTCCATTCAGTCCTCCACTTAAAAAAATATACACATTTCACAACTGCAAGATGTAACACAAACATATTTCTGCGTCATCTGCAAATAATTTATAATAAACAATTACAAGTGGAAGTGACTGGGTTTCCGCGTTGTTTATCTTATTTTGATATATGTGTATTTGAGGGTTAGAATGGGGGAAAACAGTGGGTGAAACTGATTTACAAGCAGAAGACAAGTGTTTATGTGACCGCAGCTGTGCGGTCACCAGAAAGGTTGTACGTCAGCTTGTAAACTCCCAAGTAAAGAAACACGATGCATCACCAATAAACTTAACTTACTCTCCACAAAGTGCATTACCACTGTATTTCATTTCACTGTGATACTTCAGGGGTCAGTTCATCCAAATGAATTCTGAAAGCTACATTAGAATATATCACAAAGTGTTATTACACTATCAAAGTTGACTTTAATTTAAAACGTCTTCGTTAAGCTTCCAAACTGTTAACACAGTCCCACATGTATTACAAGTATTGTGGTGCAATTGTAATGTATGGATAATCTGTGACAGTTACAGTACTGTAATTAAATAGAACCTGTAGCTTACTGGTGTTTGATAATGAAGCCTCCGACATGTTTCTGGATGTTGAAAGTGAAATATAAACAGAATGACAGTCATAAACACTGAAAAACACTGATCATGTTTATGATGCGTTCATTATAATTATTACTGAGTTTCATGTGTGCCTCATGCTCGACCTTCAGTGTAATTTAACTGACAATGAATAAAAAACATTTTAATAAGCTTGTAAAACAGATAAATTCCATGTGATGAAAAGATGGAACTCAGCCAGGAGATGGCGCTACCCTGTTCACTCTTCAAGTCTCAAGAAGCAAATGGACATTCATATTTGTACCTTGTGCTAATGATCTTCACAAATAACTTCACAGCCTGCAGTTGTACATCCCATTTTGTGTGCATGTGAAAAAAAAAATGCATGCACGTATCTAAAAATTCTCACAAATGTAAGTTTGTG
Organism: Sander lucioperca; assembly: GCF_008315115.2. Taxonomy (NCBI): domain Eukaryota; kingdom Metazoa; phylum Chordata; class Actinopteri; order Perciformes; family Percidae; genus Sander; species Sander lucioperca. Next base: position 13,156,160 of record NC_050194.1, on the reverse strand, counting down.
AATTTGTAATAAAGTTTTGCAGCTGTAGAGATATTTTGTGCATGTGTGGAAACGTTTTGTCCACAGAGATACATTTTGCATGTGTAAAACGTTTTTCTAGCTGTAGAAATATTTTGTATATGTTTTCAGAAGTGAGGCTTTGGAGAACAGCAACCTAAAAGGACACGTGGAGAAAGATGAACAAAATAAAACTTTAAGAAGGGCTCTAGAAGTAAATGTTTTTAAAAAAAGAAAATACAACCTTAGAAAAAAGTGATGTACACCTGCAGGCTGTGAAATCACGTGTAAATAAAAATGTCTTGTCTTAAATTGTAGCCTAATATATGTATAGTATTCATAGTATGCTGAACTTTACCCCCTTGCTCCACCTCACCTTTCCCTGCCTTGTCTCTTGGTATTTTGCAGGTCTTAGTTGTGCTTCTGACTGTAGAGTTTAACAGTTGACAGTTCAAGAATAAACTAAGCATCTTCTGCATTTCAATGGTTCATACTCTGATGACTGAGAGCTCCATCCCGGCCCGACTGTGATCTTCTGTCAGTGTGGAGGGGAAACTGCAAATAACTCCTTCAGTAGCCTTTAACAGGTATGTTTTTTAATTACAGCTTTTACAATCATTATCATATTATATTCAATTATCATCACTACTCTCCAATATAATGAATGTAAATCATAACACAATTTGTTTTTTCAAAATGTACACATACAAGTAGCATATCTTAAATGTCCATAATTTAAAACATATTTCATTTTTCAACCTAAAATCAAATTACAGTCAGTCTTAAAACTAAGTATGAAATGAACATACAGTTTAATACACACACATACAGTACATACTGTACATACATACATACAGTAGCAGTTATCATAAAAAATGATACAAATAAAATACACACATTTTACAAAGTCCTGACCCAAGCTTTCACATCTTTAGATGATTGATATCATGACGTTCACTCTAAAATGGTTGATTTTGGCATGCATATTAACACAAATGCTTAACTTTTTTCCCCACTTTGAACAGGATTTTGTCATAAAGCACTTTGCTAATTGTCTCATTGTCTGTCCTATTCACATTTGTGCATCTCATATCTGTTATGGCTTAAGAACATACATTTCGTTTCCCCTGTGTACACTCATATTCTTCCTTTGAACCTCCCTCTCCCCAAACTCTACTGTATTGTGATGTTACTAGCCAGAATATGTTCTATATCATAGTAAGATCACGTGTGACGGGGCATCTTTTTCTTGATCTGAACAGGAATGCAGGATCCAATTTTAAAAACTATAAATTCATTGTGTCAATACTGCCATCTCACACTCAAAAACAGAAGATGTATTCACGATAGGCAATGGACACTTTCTACAGGCCACTTTCTACAGAATCAAACAGCATCATGCCACAACTATGGATCAAGATGGGTTGAGAGAGAGAGAGAGAGAGAGAGAGAGAGAGAGAGAGAGAGAGAGAGAGAGAGAGAGAGAGAGAGAGAGAGAGAGAGATGGATAAACAGAAATTCACTCATTTTCTCATCTTTTCAGAAATCATTCACTCAGTGTTTTTGATTCTTCAAGACATCTTGCTCAAATGATGTTGGTCATCTTCTAGTGTCCATTTTTCCATAGGTTTTTTTCTTCAAAAATTAAGTTTTTTCCCCTTGGGCTAGGATAGAGGTGGGGTTCTACAAAATGGAAAAAACACACAACCGTGAAAGCTCCTGCTGAGATCAGACGTTTGATTTGGCGTTCACAGAAGCTATTTTTAGCTACAGATACAATCGTTAGTGAGGTTGCTTTTTCTCACCTGGTGTGCTTATCTTTTAGCAGGAATATGTTCTCACGGAGCCTGACTCTCCTCTCGGACCTACTGGCAGAGAAGAAGGGAATTAGTAAATGAAACTATGAGACAAACAGACCTAAATCAGTGCAGCGGTTCATACTGGAACACACAAAATATTATTAAATATTGTTTAGTAGGTTTTCTGTTCGGATTCTAATGGAGGCAAGCACAGGATTCAAAAAGCCACTAACGTGAAAATTGAATCAAAATCAATTAACTGTGGTTTTGATTCTAGATATTTTGCAATTAATCCAAGAGGCTTCTTTAGTTCTTACTATTGTGGGGAATAGTGTTGGTATTTGCTTCTGAAAGAGGGGGCGGGGGGCTGCAGTGGCACTGGCTTCTACTTTAAAGAAATAGTTTGACATCATGGGAAATACACGTATTTGCTTTCTGATCGTCCCTTCGGTAAATATGAAGCCACTGCCAGCAGACGGTTAGCTTAGCTTAGCACAAAGACTAGAAACAGAGGTAAACAGCTACTGTAGCCTAGCTCCAAAGGCAACAAAATCTGCCTACCAAAACCTCACGAAAGGTTAATTAGTGAGCTAATACAGCTTACTGTTTCCCCGTTCCAATTTTTGTGCTAAGATATCCAGCTATAGGTGGCGACTTCATATTTACCCTGTCAGGCAAGAAAGCAAATAAGCATACTGTATAAACCAAAAGAAGTTCAACTATTTATTAAAAAATCATGTTTTCCATCCTTTGTGTCAACCCACTATGTCATTGACAGTTTCCTTGTATTTACACGGCTGTTTATATCTTACTGACATGTTACTGAAAGCACCTGAACTCCATCAGTCTGTTGTTCAGTGGGCATGGGGAAATATGTAAAAAATGTTCCTGTATTTCCTTATATCTAATAGAGTGTTTCAACATCAAAACATAACATTGCTAAAAGACATAAAATAGCTCCAAATCCACACTATCCCTTTCACAATACTCATGTTTGTATGCTGTTTCTGTTTAGGGTTTAATTTTTGCACAACACTGTTTGTGGATCCGATATGGTTGGAACGTCTGATGCTGGAGCATCATACAATTCACCGACAAGAATGTCTTCAAAAAAATGTCTCTGCTGTCAACTCTTACCAGACTATGATAACACAACCGGAACATGTTTATGTTGATAATTTACTTATCACAATTTTTAAATCTCTCAATGCTGGATTCAGGTACTGAGTGAAACCACTATGGCAGCCTGGAAGAAATTAAGTGAAAAACACATTCTTTGAAAAATGGTTATTGGTAGGTAAATAACCTAACCCTATAAGGTTGGTTGATAAGTGCTAGAGTCACCACTGATTTGTACACTGGAGCGACTCCCATTCTCTTTTTTGTTCTTTTGGTCTTATTTTATTGCTACGTCACAATATCAGCTCCTAAACTCATCAAACGCTTTTGACCATGGCTTTGGAGACCCCTGACCAATCAAATGGTTGCCAAATCTCCATATTTCAATGACCAACTTAGTCACTATTTTCACTTGTGTGAAGTATAAATAAACAAATAAAATCAGCCTATAGTAACACAAATGTACATGCAGTGTTATCTTCTGCTGTGTTTCTGTATACCACATTTTACTTTAGGTATATTTGACTTAGTTTGTTAGTATAAACAGTATCATTGGTTTAACATGCTTTTTTCTTACAAATATTTAAACAGGAAGAAACCCCTGTGTAATGCCTGATCCAGGCACTGCTGCTTTCGTGTTCATTCAGCCGCTGTGAGCTGTGTCTCCTCACCTTCGCTCTGAACTTTTCTCAGGGTGACGGAGGGGGTCGAGATGGCGGAGGCACGGAAGTTGGCAGGTAATGTTTCCGAGGAGTCAGAGGTCACGCCGCGGAGGTCCTTCTCTCGGAACATCTTCCGCCATGATGGTGACCGTGTAAATGTTTTTGTGCCGTCCTGTAGGGACAATGAAATAACACCAGTGATTAAAAATAACAGCGAGGATATCTATTTCAGGGTCTTATTCATTATGCATTAGTGCGGTTTAACAAAGTAGTATTTGACAAAGCAGGTTTTGTTGTGACAATATACAACAGTTGCACAGTTTTTAGTCCTACAAGCTGTAACTAAGCAATTAGGGCTGGTGTAAACACAGCTGAACCACTCTGGCATGCCAACAATTTGCCAGCAGTGTTACATGCACTGATGCCATAAAGGCTCTCTTTAAAAGGAAGAGAACTATTTCAGTCTGCTATTTTACCACTCTAGGAAAATATCCTGTAATGACACATGTTAAACAAAGGGCAAACATTGAAAGGTTCGGATGGTTACAAACCGGTTACAATCAACACACATGCCTGTCTCCTGGCAGGAGTGATTATTTTGAATATTTTTTTTTACTGACAGTCGGCTTTGTCCTACCTCATCTGGCCTCCTCTCTGTTCCCATGGAGATGAGACCATTGTACTCCTTTTCTAGGAGCTGCCTTGCCTGCGAAAGACAAACATAGTTTTAAGATCATAATTAAGATAATTTAAGAGTTAAAGATTAGGATTATTTTGGCATTAGGCAAACAGAAGGTGTGGCAATGAGAATTTCTGTTGTGAGATAAGCGCTCTGTGTCTACAAGTTGACGATAAAGGTGGTGCGCTGTGGAGTACCTGTGTGTTTTGATTGGGTATCTGGAGGAGGAGGGCCAAGTCAGTGTAGTCAAAGGTGTCATCTAGCGCCAGGAGGGCCCCGTGCACCCCGCTTTCTAAAAGGTTGTCGGCAAACTCTTTTAGACCGATAGCCTGCACCCAACACATCACTCGCTCATTGGACCACACCATTACATCTGTGGAGAAGGACACAAAAAGGCAGTTATCACCAGTTCACTATAGAGCAATAAGTTCTGTAAAAGCTCTGATATCATGTTCGAAGAGAAGACAGGCCTCACCTAGGTTATGGTGTTGACTCTCATCCCTCCTCCTCTCCAGCTCCTTCCTATCATAGTTCAAGCGCTTCAAGCACATGATACCATAGTGAAGACTCACCCTGTAAGTGAGAAAGGCACATTGCTCTAATTGTTATAAAAGCTGGCAGGTATATACACTCAAAAAGAGGGTGCAAAGAAGAAGTAGAGAGATAATTTGTATGAAAAGCTGACTTTCACACCTGTGGAAACTGTCCACCATCTTCAGCTGGCCCCTCAGTTCTTTCTTGGTGAGGTGATCAAGCATTCGGGCATCCACCAGTGACTCCATGAAGTAGGAGCGGTACTGGGGCAGACCCAGGCTGGGCAGCCATTCGTTTCCCACCCACTCGTGGTTCATGTCTCCATAGGCCAGGATCTGGAGGATGGAGTTGAGGTGGGGGTGAGTAGAGTCAAGAAAACACCAAGTCTTCAGCTGTCTCTCCTTACTGTATACACTGCAGACAGCAAGCAATCATGCAATGGATCCCTCAGTTGTGCCAAATGAGGCGTCACAGGTAACAGAAAACATGGGAATTCAGGGATGTCCATGATTTCTATATTGAGTTCAATTAGCGTTAGACTTGGAATTTTGAGTCATAATAGATTGGTATCTTGTTCTAAAATGCACCCTTTGCAAAGGCTTTATGAGCTGTCACTAATGACTTTATTCATTTATCGTTAATGAATAATTTACTAATGCTATACAGATTAGTTATAAACCTTTACTAAGAACAACTTTTGCCAGGTTGTGGAAAATCCTCCTTCAGCCTGACACAGTTTTTCTCATTTTAGCTAGGTTTTTAAGTTTAAGTAGGTTTGAAGACACAGCTTTAAATCGACTGTTTACCTCCTTACCAACTGGAAAAGGGCTTTAGGGTATCTGGACTGGAAAAACATATTATTAAGAACTTCACTTTAAATTTACATTGACCACTTATGTGCAGTCAATTTGAAGGACTTCCTGGTGCATTAAAGTGCTTAATCTAAAAAGAGGACAATTTTCTACTGACTGGCGACCCTAAAGTTGCTATAAAGCAACTTTTGGGTTAGCATTTCCAATTTAATACTACGGTTTTGTGGGAACACAATGTCACTGCTGAAGAAGTCTTATAAGTCTTATAATTCAAATGTTGGTAATTTTCACTCAGTTGTCCCATCTGGTTTTCATTATAACTTAAACCATCTGATGAAGGACAGTTTTACCTTCAACTGACAGAAAACAGGTTCAGCTGAAGTGTGCAACCCTTGGCTCTTCATAATTAATAGTTTACATGAGGAACACACGAGTTGCCAGTTTGCATCAGTGTAAGGAAAATAAATAAATAGTGTTCAGTACTCAATAAGTTATGTTTGTGGTTAAAAACTATTTAATCTTTATATTTGTATGTTAAGCCTTAATTAATTAATTAATACAGCACATTGTGCCAGAAACTCACCTGGTCCCAGCTGAACTCCTTCTGCTCCTTGTGTTTCAGGCAGAGAAGAAACGGAAGAGAAAAGGGACAGAGTTGCAAAGAGAGGGAAAGATCACCAGGCGGTGGGGGAGTGTGTTTGTGTGTGTTTGTGTGTGTTATGGTGAATCAGAGTCAGGACAGAATGGAGAAGAAGAGAGGGAAGGCAAAGGGAGGAAAAGTTTTGTTAGTGAGTGAGAATTAGTTGGAAAAACACTACATCAAAACAGATTTTGAGGGAATAGTAAGGGGAAGGTGTAGCCAAACATGCCTAATCAGAGACAAAGAAAAAGAAAAAAACTTATCAATGTTAGACCTTTGGTCATATAAACAATTCATTATATTACATGCCTAAATACAGAACATACTGTAAAAGTGTTTGTATCAGAACTGTCTGAGTCCAAGATCATAAACATAAAATAAATCAATATGCTAAAATATTGAATTCTCTTTAGAGCTGATATGAAATGTAATATTCTTACTGGCTTGGTGGCAGCAGTGAGAGACTCCATCTCAGCGTGTGTCATCCAAATATTACTGGTTGACTGTAATGAGAGTAAACAAATGCAACATCAGTCTTCTTCCTCGACATGGGTGTGTGGATTTGTTAATGTCCTAGCTGTGTGAACACGTGACTTATGTTTACAGTCATATCATGCTTTCTTTTTACTGAGCCTTACAGAGCGGGTGCTTGCAGGTGCAGACGGACTAGTGAGGGAGACCATTTCCTGGATGGCTAGGCGGAGTTTGAGTCGGTGTAGAGGGTTGCTGATGCCGATCTCCCTCTGGATCTCTGTGTCCGACAGATTAGCCATAATGGCGCCGCTCTTCACGTTGGCACGGCACGCTGCCACATACCATGCTGGCATCCCTACCCACAGCTGGATGAACAGAGAGAAGATTGTGAAAGCCAACACTTGGAATGATGATACTCAAGACAAAAATGTTTAAGTGTCACTTTTGTATTTGTTGCATACAGACTGTGTAGCCCTAACATGACCCTATTATTATTATTATTATTATTAAAAGTAACCCCAACCCCTTAGATTTATCCTAGTGAAGACACTGAAAATATGTATCTAAATCTATATATACGTATATACACTACCGGTCAAAAGTTTGGGGTCACTTCGACATTTCCATTCCACTCCATTACAGACAGAATACCAGCTGAGATCAGTTGCATTGTTTTTTTTTAATCAGGGCAGCAGTTTTCAGATTACATTATGTGCTTACATAATTGCAAAAGGGTTCTCGACTGTTGTAGACAGAAGTGGCTGATCTTTAATGCAATATCTACATTGCCCATTATCAGCAACCATTTATCCAATGCTCCAAAGGCACATTCTGTTTACTAATCTGATATCATTTTAAAAGGCTAACTGAGAAAACATTGGAGAACCCTTTTGCAATTATGTAAGCACATAATGTAATCTGAAAACTGCTGCCCTGGTTAAAAAAACAATGCAACTGATCTCAGCTGGTATTCTGTCTATAATCGAGTTGAATGGAAATTTCTAAGTGACCACAAACTTTTGACCGGTAGTGTGTGTATATATATATATATATATATATATATATATATATATATATATAAACTCATTAGTGACAGGGTGTCATGAGGTACCTCAAGCCACGTAACAACAGTCGGGCCATCCCATGAGGCGAAAGGCAGACCCTGACGACAGGCTTCCTCTAACAGGTCGTGTCTGGCAAGGAGAATGGAAAACAGACGTTTAGCAAAGATACATTTCAATCACTTTACCACTGTCTCCTTTATAAATAGAAAATCACACTGAACTTGAGATGTTAAATACCATGGTATTTGCACCTTGCAGCACTACAAGGGTATATCTTTTTAAATGTTTGGCACCAGGGAAAACAAGCCCAGATCTGGTTAGTGGTTAGTGTCATGCTTTACCAACCAGCACCTGACTACAGGAGGGTTAAAAAATGTGTGAATAAGCGCATGGAAAGATGAAGGATCTCACTTCTTTTTGCTGCGGCGGTCTTTTTCAACTGTTCCAGTCCCAAGTTTAGCCAGGCCTAACGGGTCAGCTGAACCCAGGTCATCAGAGGGTGTGGAGGCTGGAAGGGTCAAAGGTTAAAAAAAAAAAAATACTTTATGTATTAGCGTCAATGATGATGATTCTCTTACTGTAAACAGATATATTTGTCAGTTGGATAACAAAATGGCGTTAGTTTCCAATCTGTTCACAGACCCAGTGAGGCAGATTCCCGCCCAGGTGCACCGATCCTCCCCTTTTCCTTTTTGCCAAAGAGACGACCGATAGACGACTTAATGCTTTTCTTTTTGCTGGCTTTGTGGAGGGAATCCTGGCTAGCAGTGGTGGAACCGTCAGCAGAGAGACTAAGGACAGAGAAAGGAAAAACAGGAAGTGACATCAACACAGACAATGAGCGTATCTGAGGGCTAGCTTGTTAGCCAAATAAAGTATTTATGAGTAAACCTTAATGAGAGTACCTGCGAAATTCACGGAGGTCATCGAGGCCTGCCCCGGGGTGAGTGTGTGTCATTCGGTCCAATCGTAGGGCTCGAGGGACAGGAGGAGGGGTGGAGTCAATCAGGGCAAGTGCTCTGCATTCTTCACCATCTTTGCTATTCTGCAGGGTGGAAAGAGTTGGGTGAATTTACGCAGTGTCTTCTTAAATTTTCCTCATTTAAAGCACATTTGTAGCTTAGGCACAACTTCAACACAGTACCTGTCTGTCATTCTCCCTGGCAGGGGAATGTGGCAGGCGGGGGGTGGAATGTCCAGAACTCGGTGGTGAGGGAGACGCCAACGTGGAGGAGGTGATGGAGGGAGTCATGTAACCCCTGCCAACGCTGTCCCGTCCTCCCAGCGAGGAGGGTGGAAGAGGTGGGGCATCAAGGGCCACGCTGCTGACTCTGCTCTCAATCTCTTCTGCCCTCAGCTCTGTGCTCTCCTTTTCCTCCTGAATCAGCCTGAGAGGAGATGAGAGGATCTCAGGTTTTGAGAAAGCACACATATTTTTGAATGTAAGCTAAAATATTGGTTGCCCAAATGGCATTAGGATCTCAAATTAGTCTCATAAAAGGCAAACTGAATATACATAAAACTCACTTTATCTCTTTATTGATGGCCTCCAGTTGCTCCTGTAGCATGATGGCTAAAGTCTGTACATCTGTCTGTCCGCTGGGAGAGAGCAGCTCCGATCCAAACAGAGTCTCCCTGTCGTCCTCCTCGTCAGAGCAGCCTCCCTCCCCACCCTCAAAGCCGTGACCGAGCATAGTGCCGCTGTCCCACTCTCCATACTGGAAAAAGGGAAAAACGCAGAAAAATGATCATCCTCATAACAAATTATAACATCATTATCATCATCATCATTATTGTCTTAGTGTGAGATCAATACCTTGTTACTATCGTCTCTAGATGGCCCCCACCGGCCTCGGTGTGTGCGCCTGACCACCACCCCACTAGAGGAGTTGCTGTAGCCGGACGGGAGTGAGCCTCCACCCTGGGGGTACCGCAGCTCCGAGGAGCTCCCGGGAAGAGATCGTCGAAAAAGGGTGGAGGGAAGTGAGCTCACGCTGCCCGCCCTATGTTGAGAAAGAAATGCATTAAAAGAGTTGTATCCATATGAATAAAGAATATATATTTCATTTGCATACTTGTTGGGCAAAACAACACCCTCTAGGTACAGTAGGAATAATTACTTTTAAAATAGATTTTAGTGGATGTACATTACGACTAAACAAGCGAGTAAACACATATGTGTGCTCAGAAAGGGCTATGTACATATAGTATCCCTTGGGAAACTTTGTTTTTATTTGGGCATTTACAAAATGTAGGACATATTTTATAAATAAATTCCCTTAAAGGTTCATTGTGGCTAACCTGGAATAAGAGGAGCCAGGCCTGCCTCTCAGCTGATCCAGCTCCAGCTGGATTCGCTCCAGCTCAGCAAGGAGCTGCTCCTAAAGCACAGAGAAAACAACCCAATGAAGAAATATTTGTTAAATGTCACGTCTCTTGTTTGTTGGGATAAGTGGAATTCTTGGAAAGATTTTGATATTTAAGAATTAAAGGTCAACATCCTTAACAAAAGTGTAGACGAGAATATTCTGCAAAAACAGTTCTGTTGAAAGTTGGATCATGCACAAGATGATACATTCCCTTGACCTCTCACACACAGAACATGAGAATAAACTAATAACATTGCTGAAAACATGAATACCTTATTAGCTATAAGATCATCCTGGATTTTCTTCATATTGGACAGTTCCTCTGAAAGAGCATTCTAGCAGAGCAGGAGAAGGAATAAACACTTTTTCTTATTTTCCATTATATCACAAAATATTCTGCACCACTAATTAGTCTTCTCGTTACCTTCTCCTCTAGTGCCGCCATCCTCTCTTTGAGGTGGAGCTGCAGTCTTTCATTGGACTCAGACAGAAGCTTGTCCACTGTATCTGAGAGGCGTTTGTTGTGTTCGTCATTCATCTTCTCCCTCTGCCTTGCCTAAAATGCAACAGCCATAAAAGAGGTGCTCAAGATAGAAAAAAAGTGGAAAACAAACTTCAAATTTGCTTAAAATAGGAAATGTAGCCAAGCAGAAAAATAAGATTTTACCCTCTGCAGCTCTTGGTTCTTCTCCTCGAGTTGAGCTTCCATTTGCCGTAGTCGCTCCTCAAAGTTTCCATGCCGCTCCTCTGCCTAAATTAGAGGAAACATAATTTCCAGATGCTCCTACAAGCCTGTTTCTGATGCATTAATTTACTAAAAATAGATCCAAATAAAAGCTTGAGGATTTTTGTTCAAACGTGGCACATGATTATCTGATTCTTTGATCAACTGATAGAAGCTATGAAAGCATACATACAGTGTTAACGCGACTATAAAATAACCCGACCTTTAAATGTAACTACCAGGACTGAAACTGAGTGGCAGGATGTCTGGTCAGTCAGGTACAGTAAGTGATTGTGCTTAACTCAAAGTACCTTGTTGAGAGCAGCAACCCTTTGGGCAAGCTGGGCCTCGATCTCAGGCAGTGTCTCTGCCCTCTGTAGGGTCTGCTGCAGCTTCTGCTTGGCTTCATCTAGACGTTCCTGTAGCTGTCTGTTCTTCTCTTCACTCTGGAAACACAGACCAAAACACACATGTACAGTAAGTGTGATTGAATATCAGTTCAAAAATTAGTCTTGCACCTAATATAATTGTTAGAGATAATGGCACTCGCATACAATATACATTTTTACATTTTTTTCTGACCATTTTATTCTGACTGTAGTTGGATACTGTATTATTTGAGCCATTTCTTACCTGTCTGTGCAGTGATTCCTTGCTGGCCAGCTCATTTTCCAGCTTATCTTTGATATCATGGAGTGAAGTCGCCTCCCTCTGGGCGCTGAGGTACCTGCATTTAACACCAATACACCAATGATTAGAGCTGAAGTTCTCGGCCAACATAACATGATATTTGTGATTATATGGAAGGGTGTAATTTCCACTGGCAATTGATCCATTCATTAAAGTACCACCACACCATGTCCTCTTACTGTCAAACTGCCAAAATCCAGATGGAGAGGCACTGAGTTGATCAAAAGTGTTAAAATGCTCATCTGAGTTGCCTTCATTTATTACTGTATGCTCACAGCATTTAGGTTTTGAAAACATTAGCAAGTGAATTGCAGACTTTTTTGCCCCTTTGCAACATAGAAGCTGTCCGACCCTTCTTGATGGAGGTTGTTGGGGGTGTATGCAGCTTGTGAGGAAGCCTCCAGACTCTAGTCATGGCAGACTCCTCTGTATTTTCGGGTAAAAAAATAATATAGCTCTTTTTATTTACAGTTAATTTTCATAAAAAGACGCTCAAACAGATCATCAATTAAGGATAATGCAGTAAAAAAACGGTGCTCTTGTAGCAGAGATAGATATAATCTCATTATCCAAATTATTATTTATTGACTTAACATTATTTATTGACATTATTTATTGAATATTCATTGAAATGTATTATTTTACATTATTTATTGACTTTATATGTTCATTGCCGACATTGGAAGTAGTTAGAATTTAGAATTGTTGTATATTTTCAAAGGAAAAGTACCTTTGGGCCATTATATTTTGCATTAGTTAATATAATAATAAAATGTGACTATCAAACTATTTTCTGATCTCAAATCCCTGCTTTCAAACAAACTGTGTGCCACTGTGTGTCACTTTTCCCCCCGAATGTAATGCAAATGTTCTTATGTAAAACATCCTTAGACTGTATAAAGAGGTGTCAGGACACCTTTGCAACACATTTTCAGCCAACAGGTGAAACATATGGTCCTTCTGCTATGTTCTTTATAGCTGATATATTAAAGTCTGATTCCAAGAAAAAAAGGTGTAAATCCTCACTAAAACTCAGAATAGATTCCTCAAACACAGCAAAGGTTACCTGCGTTCTAGTGTTGTAATCCTTTCCTCCATGTCCTCCCTTTGGCAAAGGGCCTAGAGGAAGCAAAAACATATCATGAAAAAAGATGACGTGCAGTTAAGGATTTCATGATATACATGAGATAACACTTCCTATTACAGATTTATGTCATAACTAATGGCAAGAGAAACAGGACGAGAACATTTGAATGTGTGAGTGGCCTGCATAAGTATTGAATTTAAATAAGAGTCTAAAATTCCTTCTGCATTTATGTTAGACTTCCGTATCTGCAGGAACACCAATAAGCAAAAATCCACCCCATAACTGTTTAATTTCTCCTACAAAATATCCATCTCAATACCCTTTCAAAATAATGCATATTAGTACTTTTCCAACATATGCCCATTTTGTTCAAATATACATGGAGTCCCTGGAATCATAGGGAGCTCAGGGTCTTGGCTGAGAAGAGACAGATTGGCCCTACAGACCTCTTTCACTTCCCTTTGGAGCTTCTGATTGGCCTCCTCCGACTTCGTCACCTCCCTCCTGGCGGCCGCAAGCTGTTCCTCTATTTCCCCAACCTGACGTGACACCACAAAGGGACACAAGATGACACAGATTGAACCTACGTGAGTCAGTGTTAACTGCCACAGCACCAAGTGTAAGTAGACACTACAAGTGATTCATTACACATGTCTGTATGCTAAGAGTCTGACGCATTAAACACTACACGCAGTAAACTACAGACAGAATGTGCTTCTCTTCAGTTTTCTCTTAAATCCTTTCATCCTGTGACTAGACAGCCCAACACTTTGTAAGTTAGGTATCTTCACCTAAATACTTATACTAAGACCCATTACACATGTCTGACAGTGGTTGAACAGTGGTACATAAAGTATGTCTATGATCAAAATTCAAATGTCATTTTATTGTACACTATATAGTATAATTATGGCTTTTCGAAGCAGCTGCAATAGTCTAACTGGCCACAAGAGGGAAGAGGGAAACCAGTAGGCATACTGAACATACAGTAGATCCCCTCCTTCTTAGGATATAGTGTTGGTAATCTTTGGCTCTTCTTACTGGCGTACACTAATGGATTATAAAAGCCAGAGTTCATTACATAAACTTAATTAATAAAACAAATGCAGTTACAGTAAAAATGTGCACATACACTTGTATTTCTATACTTGTGAAGACCCTTATTGACTTGATCTAGTCTTCAGTACTCACCAAACCCTCACCTTATAGTTTGACATTTTGGTAAATGCGCTTATTTGCTTTATGCTGAGATTTATATGGGAAGATCGATACCACTCTCATGTCCATACAGTAAATATGAAGCTGCAGCCAGCAGCCAGTTAGTTAAGCTTAGCATGAAGACTGGAAACAGGGGGACACAGCTAGCCTGGCTCTGTACAAAAGCCAAAGTGTAATTAGACGTTGTGGATGTTGAACTATTCCTTTATCAATCGGCATTTTCTGACTACAGCAAAGATGATGGCATATCTAAAGTCAATTTGTGAATTTGTTTTACTGTATCTCAGTGTTGTTGGTACAAAGTGAAAATTTCATTAAGCTTACATGATTACAAACAGCATTTATTGAAGTGATGAGGTTAAAGCCTTGTCAACTGGACAGGTGTTACCCAGCAAACTATTTCTCAATTGCAAAGTATGAGAACGCTTCCTATCAGAGTAAATGCACTGTTGTGCACTGAGTAGATGCGCTGTCAGTGTTTTATTACACTCCATCACACAGATGGATTTAATAACTATATATTAACTGGAACATTTTGGCTTAGATTTAAAATGTAACCCCGATACCGCATGTAAACACTGAAATATCCACTTAAAGAACTGAAGATGTCCCCACTTTGCACAAATGTCATATTTGTCCTCACCATGACAGATAAACAGAAATACACACTTACTTGCCGGCACATGAGGGCCAGCCTCTCCCTCAGCTGGGAGAGTTCAGCTCTCTGCCGCTCTATCTCTCCTTCTCGCTGTCTCTCCAGCTCGCTATCTTCCAGGCCAGTGGAGGGACCATTGGGTAGTCGCTGGAATGATGACAATATAGAAAAACAAAATGAGAGCGATGAAGAAAAATAACCAGTTAATCAGTTGAGGTTGTAGCTGAAATAAATGACATGTAGATGAGGTAAGACCTAGAGTTAAAAATCACACTGACACACCATGGTAACCAATCATCTACTTTTCTACAGACTTTCTGGACGCTAACACATACACAAAAACAACTCGAACCAACATGCATAAAACCCTCCCTTACATCTTTCCCGCCGTCCACCCCTTGTTGACGTCTTTTAATTTGGTCTCTTAAAGAGATTACCTGGAAAGGGGGAGACAAAATGGACAAACAGACAATACAAATAAATGTTCTTTGTACACACTGAGCTAAAGCATCCTTAAGACACAAAAAATCATTCACATTGGACTTTACCTCTTGAGAAGATGCTGCAAGTTGGTCCTCTAACACAGACACCCTCTCGAGGGCCACACGGAGCCTCTCTCGAACCTGTGGGGTATGCAATGACCATCATGACGTTTACAAATTAGGATTCAAGCTGCATTTGTATTGCTTAAAAGGATTTGGTCTTTTACTTTCCTAAAGTAACTACATCTTCTTGACCTTTCTGATAAGCTTGATAGAAAGAGCAAGTTACAAGGCAAGCAGTTAGAAAAGCCAAAACAATGACATCACTACAGAATGTTTTGACAAAAGGTGCGATAGGTATTTCTGTGCACTGCAATGCCATTCAAGACCCCCACAACCAGTGGCAATTTCTTCAGTAAGAGTGAAAAAATAATTTATCAAGGAACTTACTCCTACTTGCAGTGAAGTGTGGGAGGAACATTTTAGAGCAGCACATGATCATATGAATGCTCAGAGCAAGAATAGCAAATGAGATGCAAGGATGTACCCTTTATGAAAAAGCAACAACTGCATCTTGTGAGCTAAAATTAGCCTATTCTGATTTATACTATTATTTATTTATACTATATATTATTACTTCACCATAACTAATGCTGAACTATAAGTATCAAATAAATGCAGTTGATTAAAAAGTACAATATTTGAAATATATTAAATGTAATGGTGTAGAAGTAGGCTATAAAGTAGCATAAAGTAAGTAAGTAAATAAAGGTTATTAGGTAAACTACGCTATGTCAAAATTGAACTTAAGTGGTCTACAGCACTAGAGTAAATGCACAAATGCAGTCCAGCCCTGCTAATACGCTAACAGGCTACAGACTCATTTGGAGCTCTCTTAAATTGAATAATATTTCTAAGTCAAAATAAATTTTATCAATAGCTTTTTCTTAAACCTGCAATAACCGATTCTTTTTGGCAACACAATACTGACATGCTGTATCACCTTATAAGCTAATATAGCTAACATGTTAGCAAACAGCCTATTTATACATCCAGCAGATACAGAGCAACATTAGCATGAATTTAACATTTTGTTTCTGGTCACCTGATGAATGTAAGTCCAATATTCAATCTCCTTTTGGCTCATTTTTTGGTCTTTACCAAGTCCCTAAGGAAATATCTGGCTCTTTAGCTGTTAAATGCTCCACTATGTTCACCAGCTACCTCCTAATTTGTCTGTCTGCCATTTGGTGATAGGTCAGCTAACTTTTAGCGCTTTTTCACTGAAAGCAGCTGCTTGCGCCCGAAAACATTAAATATGTTGTTAATACAAACATATTGATCATAACTACTTTAAGTTTGTGTGTCAGAAGTAAAAGTAAGGATTTTCAAAATTTCACTTTCAGCAGTTTGATAAATGCAGGCCCTATCTACAATGCAAAAGACAACAGTTTGACCCACCTTCTCATCCAAAGCCTTGTGGTGCTCAAACAGAGACTTGAGGGCCTTAAGGACCTCCACCTCACTGGAGACCCCCGCCGGGGACTGAGCTTGTCTTTTCACCACCGTCATCCTAAGACTGCGCTCATGGCGAGACACCAGGCACTCCAGGTGTTCCAGCAACAACTAAAGTGTGAGTGAGTGGGTTGAAGGAGAAAGAGACAGCGAGGTGGCAGATGAATGCAAAGAGGTGAACGGAGAGAGGTAAGTAAGGGAGTTTGAAGTACAGGGACAGAGACATGGAAGGTTCAGAGAAGATGCAGAGGAGTGAAGGGTTTTAAGAGTGACAATGAGATGGAATTGGGTGGAGAGAAGAGCACCAGGTAGCAGAAAGGAACAAGGAGTGAGTGAGAGAGATAAGGAGCAGATACAGACCCAAAAAGGAGTCACAAAGAGAAAACGTGGAGGAGAAAGAGGAAGAGAAGGAGGAAAATGACCCAGAAGCAAATGAAACAGTGTCACACCCACAATAGGTGAGGAAGATAACACAGAGGCTGTTACAGTGCTAATAAGCAAAATGGCTGCTAAACATCTTACACGTGTGTTGTTTCTCTCCGCCTTGAGCTCAGCAATCTCCTCCTCCCTCTCCAGAAGCTGCTCCCGGCAAACGTTCAGCTCTTTAGTCAACACAGCAAACTCCTGTGGAACAACAAGCTGCGTTCAGGGGCAAAGAAAACAAACTGTTTAAATATATGGTTTTAATAGTTTAATGGAAATGGTCTCTGCTCAGCCGCTTGAGCTGCGATAAGAGTTTAAGGAACTAATAATTATTCAAGCCAGACAAATCTAGCGACTCTGAAAATGAAATAGAGTTGGCTGCTCGCAGCACATATAACTGGACACATAGCACTAAAAATATGCATAACCAAAGCCCTCCAGAAACACAGTGTGGAACACCTGAGACCAGGAATGTAACGAGACGTACATGATGTAAACCTTCATAACAATCATGTAAATCACTGACACAGTTCCTACCACCACTTTCTCTCTCTCGCTCATCCTCCTCTTGCATTCATGGATGGATTACATCACACTGTTACACAATGGCTCCGCACTGGGATGCACAAGAAAGACCCCCAAATACACAGCGTCGATAGTCATTTACAACACCGCTGGGAATACATTTGCAACTCCTGCATAATGCTTAAAACGGAGTGCAAACAGGAGAGCGTATCTTACATGATTTTCCTAAACAAAAATAATCCATGGTCAGTGATTTCTTTATGTCTCCATAAAACACCTTCAAAGCCTTCAGCTTATAATTGCTGTTCATCAGAGTGAAGATTATGTGCATATGTTTACAGTCAGGATTACCTGCTTTAAGATTCAAAAACAGTTGAAAGTAGACACATGAAATTGATCTGTTGGCGTGAAGGATGGAGGAGAAAAAAGACAGAAAGAGGTCTATACAGATGGTGACACAGTGGGTCCATTGGCTCTTGGCCTTATGGGATTGTTTCTTGTTTGGATAGGGGTCAGCTTCTCAGTTGGCTTACCTTGTTTACTTATTGTTTCTTTTCTATTTCATCTCAATCTATCTGATATAGGCCTCTATTAATTTCAATGAATCTGCAGCCCTGCTCTATAATGTACAAGGAAACTGAGTTATATAAATCGGAAAGACACATTTTCAATGCTTTTGACTGGTATGTGTTATCTGCAAATTGATACCGATTTGCAAGTTTTGTACACAATATCATAAACACCTGTACATTCAACTGCAATTCAGTAATGTAGCCATTTGACAAATACTAACATTATAGAGTGCATAATGTTTAATTGTTTGTTGAAATAGCATCTGAGAGATATTTAGGGCTGCAACTAATGATTAGAATGTCAAACATTAGTCAAAGTCTAAGTTAACAGCTTCAAATGATTTGTTTTGTTGGACCCAACACTCCAAAAACACAAAGATATTTTACTATCTTTCTTTCTACTATATTTTACTATTATTTACTATCGCATAAGACAAAGAAATGCAGCAAATACTTGCAACTCAAAAGCTAGAACTGTGGAATGTGTTGCGTTTTTGCTTGAAAATGACTTAAAAAATAGTTGCTGACTATTTTTCTGTCGATCATCTTGTTGATTAATCAACCAGTTGTTTTAGCTCCAGACGTGATAATGAAATGTTAGTCGGGGTGTGTTTGATCATTATCTTGTAAATTTGCACCAAATATTTTAGGATAAATTGGAGAGCAACATACTAAATTTGTATTGTACTTGATTTCATAGGTTTGAGAGTGTATCCACTTCTTCTTCGTAACAAGAAAACAACATGTGGAAATGTTATGATATTGAGAGTAGCTCTGCTGACTCAACATGCTCCATGTTCAGTGCAAGTTTGAAATGATGATTTGCTGTCTCCTTTCACATTTTAATCAAAATTAGATCTTAAAACTCAGTAAAAAATACACTTCTGACTTGAAATAATGGCAATATATCTTGATATTGTATTAATACAGGATCAGTCGAGTCTGAGACGACATTTATGAAAAAGCACAAAATGTGCACAAGGAATCTGAGTGAACTGTATTCGGTCAATTTGTGCTGACATATTTCAAACATTTTAGAAGCTGACGAAAACATAAAGGGACCTCACATATAGCGCTGACAAGACAGTAAAATGTGACAGTAAACTATACATACTTAAACACAGTTTGCACAAACAGAGTTTGGGATGTGTCAATTTGTCAGTGTGAAAATCAAGTATTCATTTAACTTAAGCTGAATCCATTAACATATTAGCTTCCAGCATCATTAATTATCCACTAGCAACATGGCCAACAAACATAATAAGACCTGATTACACAACAAGAGGAAAATTGCGGATGCAACTTAGACTAAACAGCCAGAAGATGATAGGAACATGAACCCTCTGCATTACTAGGAACAACATTAGTGAGGAAAACTCTGAAGATGCAGAAGGGGGAAGTATTTAACATCCACTTTCTCTGCATGAATTGTCACTGCAAAGGATTACTGTCTCATGAGCTCGCTTCACCATGAAAAACACACTCGTACGTAACTAGACACTGATAGCACAGAGGATAAACAATGTTACCTCACACGGAGGAGTGTTCAACATACTTCTATCAGCCAAAACACAGACTTTCACTTCCAAACAAGGCTGATTTCTCCATACACATATGCACAGATTGTAAATACACACAGTTGTACCTGTGGCAGAGCGATTGACAGCTGCCTCTGAAGTGACTCCTTTTCGTGGCCGAGCTCGCGGAGGCGGAGCTGAGCCGTTCCCAGGCAATCCTGTGTCTCCCTCAGGTTCTCCAGCAGCCTCTCCCTCTCTGTCAGCATGTTGACCATTAACGACTCCAGGTTCCCCGTGCTGCCTCCTTCATCTCCTCCGCTTCTGGCCTCCCTCCCACTGAAGCCTGCTCCTCCGATCACACCTCCGGTTCCTCCGACTCCTGCCCCGGGAGGTGAGGAAGGGCCCCCACCAGTCCCACTTCGCCCATCCTCAGAAATGGTGGGCATCACCTCGCACATCATCATGAGATTGTGGCGTGTGTGTCAAGTTTATAAAGAAAACTAAATGGGGATTGTGCATGCAAAATGTATGTGCCTTTTTATAAGATTGTACTAAATGTTTGATGTACAAAATATAAATCTTTACATCTTCAGTTTTCCAAAAATATCATTCCTTTGGTCTGCATATTTTTCTCTGTTTATTGCCTTTATGTTTTTTCTCCAACACTCTGTACGTATTTCCTCACTTGTCTTCCCATAAAGTCCCAACCTGCATGGTATGTGATCAGAATGCTTATGTGTTCCTGTGTTATGCAAGAGGAAGGAGTATCTACGGGTAAGCCGTTCTGTGGGTGGCTGGGATTGGCGGAGGGTGAGGAAGGGAAGGGGTTATGGGGAAATAAGGGATAAAAGAGGGCCGATGCTCCTAAATTGTGTCCACGAGGCAGAGCTCCTCACAGCACCGGGGGTAAGAGCTGAAAAAAGGAGCAGGCATGGCATTAGATCCCCCTCAATAAACTTCACTATAACAAATGAGAAAGGATATTGCAAGAGTGAGCTGGTACTTTGAGAGTGGCTGAGAGTCATCAGCCAACTGATGGTTTGCAATTAGCATTTCTGACTAAATAAAGAATATGTTGACTTAGTACATACTAATGTGACGACAACTCCAATAAATTATGAATTCTGGATCTATGCTTATACAGTACATCCACTGTGAACCTCTAGAATCTCAGGTTACATTGAATGAAATAAAAGATTTGAGTAGCATAGAGAGAGGAAAAGGAAACTATTACAGTTCAACTTATATGCTGCATGACATTCTGTGTTAAAGAAATAGTTAGGAATTTTGGGCAATACACTTTCACTTTACAATTTGCTTTCTTGCTGAGAGTTAGCAAGAAGATCGAGACCACTTTTGTGTCTGTCCGTTAAATATAAGACCAAAAGTAAACAAAATGTGCCTATCATCACCTGTTTAATCCGTTTCTTTTTCCACTTTTAAAGCTAAAATAATCTAATCCACAGCTGGCTGTAGCTTTACAGTATGTTTAAGGGACATATATGAAAGTAGTATTGATCTTCTCATCTAACTTATGGCAAGAAAGTGAAAAAGCATACTTCCCAAAATGATAAATTGTTGCTTTAAGGCATCAGTCACTGTGATCTCGGTCAGATCAGAGTGACTTTAGCACCACTGAAAATGTTAAAATGCTAATCTTAATAATTAAAGCAAGATAATGTTTCAAATTTGTTCTCATTCTCAGTTTTTCTAACAAACTAAGTATGTAACTGTGATTCAAATATGTTTTATGATTATGCTTCCTTAAACTAGTTTTGTTGTAAATTGCATGTATATTATAACCTACATTTCTAACTTGATAAGGCCTCTGTCGCATGCTGCAAACTGTGGGCCAAAATGGTATGGATTCAGGCAATCAGCATTATTATAGTGCATCATGTTCCTTTCTTCTTTCCTACCATATTCTTCAATGTCTAGTCTACAATACTCAGGGGCTTGCACTGGCCTTTATACTTTTAAGTGGTGTGGACTGATTTAGTGCCTCATACAGGCTTCTGTACGTCAGTGAGACTGACTGTCTTTGTCCTACCAAAATTATCCATTTTGTGAATCAAACATAGTTAGCACAAAGGCCTCAGCAGCAGTGAAAACAGGTCTTGCCAGTGGTCTTATTATTAATATATGGACGTCCAGAACCAAAATGGGGACTGCTTGCTGGTAATTGGAGGCCTGATACAGCTCTAAATTAGCTCCTCATGCTGGTGAGCTGGCTACAGTACTTGGCAAGCTCATTGTATGTCCCACTAAAAAACGTCCTTCCTTCCCCGCTCCCCTAATGGGTAATCACTGATGCAAGAATTAACTGGCATTGACTGGATTTCCTTAAAATATAGTTTAAGAGTTCCGATTTAAGAAATGCTTCCAACTGCTCTGCCACACTGTAGATGCCTACAGTATTAAAGCGTGTCATCATAACACTGTACTGCATCATCATATGTCAGAGTTTAACCCAGATGCGGCATTCAAATTACCGCTAACCTGCTAATATTTAGCCTACTTTTACAAAGACCAAAGACACTTATCAGGATCTATAACTTTTTATATGGAAAAATACATTTGTGGAGGGACACATTTGGCGATGGCACCACTGCCGTGAATGGATGACTCTAAATGTGTCACTTTTTTGCCTCTTTAAAAAAGTGTTGATCAAACTATGCCTCTGATGCTTGTTCAGGCTTTTTACCGAGGGTTGTTGTTGTAGAGCAAAGACTACAACAGCTTCTGACAGCTACTTTGTTATCCAAACTACCTAAAATATCCTCCTGAAATGAATTTGAGATGGACATTGAAACACCTGAAATACCTCTCCTGCTAAAGTACAGGATGGCCTGCAAGAAAAACTTTCAAAAACTCATCTTGGGATAATTACTCATCGTCATTACTGGCAGCTCTTCATTAACTCAGCAGAGGCAACAGAAAACAAGGTAATGTAATTACAGCAGACTGGTGTACAGTAATAGTTCACTGTATTCTGTGCTGGAAAAACAGAAGCATTCATTGTGTCCTGATTCAGTACAGGCAAAACATAACTGTGCAGCCTGCAGTTTTGACTGGAGTGTCAGCTGTGAGGTCACTGGGCCTGATGCATCAAAATGACACTAGTTATCATGCCATAACATTGCAGCTTTATGAGCATTATTGAGACCTATCCTCCTCATTCTTCCTGCCATAGAAATGAGTGAAATGAGCATAGGGACTGGCAGAGAGGCCGATTGAAAACAATGGGCAGGTGATAACATGTTTCTATAATGTATAGCTACTGTACAGCTACATTATCAAGCAGCTGCATTAGCTTCATTGGTGTAATGGGTAAGTTTGTGTCACAGTGTCACCACAATGGATCGATAGTGTGTGTGTGTGTGTGTGTGTGTGTGTGTGTGTGTGTGTGTGTGTGTGTGTGTGTGTGTGTGTGTGTGTTTAGTGTCTGTGTGTGCACATGTGGGTGTTTTCATATTATGATTGCCCTCATTACCATCATCACCATCATCATCATCCTAGTCACACTAAATCCTGCTTATATAGCTGCCTACCCTGGAGAAGACAGACTTTCTTTACAGTATTTGGTTGCTACATAACCAATTAGGACAAGGCCCCCAATTATCGTATCATGTTACTAAATATTCTCTGCCTCCGAAAAATGGGCAAAGGGAAAATGCCATAGCCTTGTGTTTGTTTGTAAGAAAGAGAGAGAGCAGACACTGGGGCGGGGAGATGGGTTTGCAGGCTCCCAGAGCCGCCGACAATTAGAAATAAAGAAAGGGTCTCTGCGATCGGTTTTTACATCCTGTTACACGTTAAAGCACCTTCCCAGCGAAAGCATGCACGCATGGCGGATGCATACTTTGCATTTCAATAAAAAGGAGAGTACATAGCGACCCCTCCGCCATGAAACGCATCATTGGAATCGATAAGTGATTGTCGGCAACTGGGCAGGGGGAATGAAAGCACCAGAATCGGGACTAACGCGCTTTTATTTGCGCTGGCATCCACACTGCACACTGGGCTAATGGGGAAATGACGAGGCTCTCCAGATTGCCGGTCTGTGCTGTGGCTACCTCCATTTCTGTATGTATGGAGGAAAGACCATTCGATGCTAGGCGCACGAGCGTGCACGAGCACGCACCGCACGCGCATATATCTACATTCTTATAGTGAAAAAGCTTAGTAGGCTAGTGGATCTCTATATTGGCTCTTCGTGTGTTAAAATGCATTAGAGCGAACAAGAGGAAGATGAATCTCTTCTTTAGAGATCGACTGAGACTGTGGAAAGCATCACGTCAGGAGGATGGCCCAAAAATGCACATCGCACATTTTCAGTAATGGGCCTGCCCTCTCCAGACATTACAGAATTACAAGCAAGTCCATACACCCAGTGACAGCAGTGAGACGAGCTAGGAGGGTTGACTACAAAGCTCCCAACGGCAAAGCGCTTATAGCCATGATTAATTACAAGCAACACATAGTAGGCCAATATACAGTGGTATCGTATCTCTCTCTCTCTCTTCAAGTAGCTATCACCTCACAGAACTGTATGCAAACGGGAGCGAGCAAGCGCGCCCTAAATAAATCGTGCTGTGTGCTGCCAACACACCTGTCAATGCCTGACACTGACATAGGCGCCGAGCGATGCATAGTCTCTCTAAAATTTGCCTATTTGCCTCTATTCAAATAGTACCCCTCCTTCCCCTTTCACACACACACACACACACACACACACACACACACACACATATATAGGCTACACCCCCCCCCCCCATCCTTCACAACACAATGTTAGGTATCACACACACAAGCATTTATCATTATTAGTGCATGCATTTCTCTTCCGCGTCTTCCGATGGATATTATTCTCCCTCATAATGGAAATTGGGTTGTAATGGGGCGGTGTGAAGTTGCATCCTTACCACAGTCATCGCGGGGAGCCTGTAGTGTCCATGTTTGATGTTAAATATTCCTTAGGTCCATCACCGCGGATCGTGCCTCGGTGTCCGTGCCCCTCATCCAAAACCGGAGTAAAGCTTTCTGTAGAATATGTTTTTTTCTTTTTTTTCTTTCTCTCTTTTTCCACATGTAAACGGCGAGGAGGGGGCACGCGGAGAGAGACGATACGCCACCTTACCACAGACTCCCCCTCTGTCGGATTGGAAGGTAATGGGTCTTAAAGAAACATTCTCTCAGCATTCTCCGCATCTCTGTGATTTACGCGCGCGCCACGCACTCACGCGCACTCGCAGGCCAATCAAACACCTGATTATTTATACAGCGTGTATGCATATTAGAGACAAACTAACTGACAGACATTTTACTAGCGACTAGTCCATGTTGCTTGCAACATGCACCTTGAGCTAGAATTCAGTCATTTAATAGAAATATAGCATATAAGATAAACATTCAAATTATTTTGTACATCATAAAGCAGTATTTCTGCAGTGTACTCCTGCAAAAGAAAGCTGTAGAGCTTTGTAGGCCCAACTTCAGACCATGACAAAAACCTCATGTGGGAATTAGTATCCAATATTCTGATTCATTCTGTACACAAATATGTCAATAATCAAACTTTATTAGCAATTATTTTATGGAAGTTGTTTCCATAAGTCACCGTTTTTCAGGGTCATATTTTCCTAATTCTACAGCATGCAGTTCGAAATATAAATACTGTATGTTATAAAAAGACAAATGCTTCTTAAAATGTAATCAGGAATGCCTTAACTGTCTGTAGTGCAGTAGGACAGGCATGCCAGTAACATTCTATCATTGCAGGAATATGTTTCAAGTGAATGTTATTAAATCTCAATGCCAACTTGTAGCTTTTTAATGCATTTGTAGAATTTGCCACTTGGATCCTGAATTAATATGTTAATAGTGATATTGCATTTGTAAACAGATAAGCAGATCTGTGTGTGTGTTTGTGTGTGTTAGTGTGAATATGTGTGTGTAGCCCAGTAAACATAAGGTGGTGCTGTCTTTAAGAGAGAGAGCCTGGGAAGGGGTGATGTAATGTGTTCTCAGACAATGATGTCATCGACTGAGACACAGCAAGGATTTAAAGTGACAAAGGCATTTTCACTGACTCTGTGTAATTCTGCATCAGGGCTTGTCAGAGAGCAGAACCAAGGCAAGCACCCAGGGGAGACTTTTATTGAGCAATAAAAAATGGATGTATGAAATGAGAGAACATTAATGTGTTTCTTGTACATGTAAAGCAGGAGTTGGTGTCTCGATGTAGCACACAACATGTTTATTAATCAGGATATTTGAGATACAAAACACATTTTGTTACAGGGTTATGGTGCCACCTGCAAGCAGCAATCACATTTATAATTTCTGTCATGTTAGATGCATGTTTTGAGAGGAATGAAAGAGTTAACCTCAAATACTTGAGCATGTTTTCGACTATACATAAGGTATTTGGTGTTTACCATCAACTGCAAGAACAACACTACATTTGCACACATGGTTTTTGTTTTCTTGAAATATTCGTAAGACTTTCGATTATATCGGCATCATTTTCAAACCATATATTATGTGTAATGGAAATGTTCAAGTTTACCAAAGATTATGACTATTCCTGACATTGTATGTTCCCATTTTACCATTTCTAATCCAAAATAAGGTCCAAATTTCTTCAAACACTTAACGTCCTTCTCCTCAGACATTTTACTTAACTATAAATCACTTAACTGTATTCTTGTCCTTCCCAAATTCGTTTATTTAAGCCCCTTAAGCCTCTGCAATTCTTGCCTCTACAAACTTGTCCTTAATACTGTAACTCGTGCTTTCCGGAAAGAGGCACTCCGAATCACACTTCCGCCCTCATACACAGAGCTGGATGGAGTGATCGAGTGGTTGTTGCCTCCTTCTTGGATGGTCTCTTCACTTAAACTACGACGTTTCTTCGGCTTTTCACCTATCTCATAATCCACCTTCCTGTCTTCTGACTCTTTCTCCCTGCTTTGTTCTTCTCTCGTCTTTGTATATTCATCCAGGGCCTGATCAGAAGCCATGTCCTGAATAGAAGCTCCATGGACAGTTTCTCTAACTTCCAACTGGCTGTTTTGCCTTGAGGTGTCTTCACATTCTTTTTGAGGGATTTCTTCATTCACACAAGCCTCTTTTGCTGGACTGGCTGAAGTATTTAACGCTGCTTTGTCCTGGGTTGAATCTTGGAGTTCTTCATTAATTGAGAGACTATTTTTATTAACATCTGATGACAAATAGAGGCTGGAATCCTTGCTCTCTTGGTTATGAGATCTCCCAACATTATAGGTCGCTTTGTCTGGCACAGATTCAGTGATCAACAGTTCTTTTTCTTCTTCTGGCCTGGATGACGTTTGGGCACTTGGATTCCCATCATTCTTTGTAATATCGGTGTCTGAAATACTAATGTCACATGCGATCTTATAGAAGAGGGAATGATTATTTTTCATTTTTTCTAAGCTTTCACTGACTGCGGATGAGATCTCATTGAAATCAGTCAGATCGTCAGAGTATGCCGGTTGGTTCTCGATGTCTGATATCTCCTCAATGCACAATGAGTCTATGCCAGGGATCTGCAAAGGTATGAATCCCTGCCACTGGTTGGTAGAGAGGAACCACTTGGTTCTCAGATCGGAGGATGGATTATCACTTTCATTATCATCGGCGGCAGGTTCTTCAAGCTTCTGCTCCTCTCCATCCTTGTAACTTGTAAATTCCTTGCCTCCATCTTTCTGGTAGACAGTCATAGATGAGATGTGATAGGGTGAAGCTGGACGTTTGATGTTAGTTTTGGCACTTCCACTGTGCACTTTGTGTTGTGGTTTGTTCCCAAATTTGACTTGACTTTTAGATTTTTTCATGTGTCCGTCTCTTTCATCTTCATCTTGAGATGTTCCACTAGAAAGATGAAGTTCTGAAGGACCTCTGATATGATCGCAGCTTCCGTAGCCATCGTAGGATCGACGGTCTAAAAAACGGGACCAGAGCAGAATTTGCCAGTAAGGTAGTGCATATAGTGTGCTTTTAGTAGATACTTCTATAGCATTTTTTTTTTTTAAACCTTTATTTATCCAGGTAAGTTGATTGAGAACAATTTCTCATTTGCAACGACGACCTGTCACATTCACACAGTTCCACATTCATACCTGGAAGCTGCCCAGTACAATCACAGTCTGATCTGCTGGCCACTGAGCAGCTCCACTGGAGCAGTTGGGGTTAAGGGCCTTGCTCAAGGGAACCTCAGTGGTGGTGATGATGAGGGAGGGACAAGCGCTGCTCTTTTCACTTTCCCCACCCAGATTTTATCCTGCTGGTCTGGGGATTGAACCGGCAACCTCCCGGTCCCAAGCTCGCTTCTTTAACCTTTATGCCACCACTGCCACAGTGAAAAGTCAAACTGACATTCCAATTTTTTTTTACAGAGAACCATCTGAGAAGCCGTCATTGGAAACTGTTTGGTAAAAAGGGCAGGTACTTAAAATACTTAACAGGTGATTGGATGAACCATCTGTCTATCAAAGTCTTGCCGAAGCCAGTCAGGAGAAGACCGAAAACAGCTTTTCCATTAAAGATCCATTGTGTAATTTTTTGAATTGATTCTTAGCAAAAACCCCTTTGTTCTTTCACAAATATGTGCTCATTCATGTGTAATTACTTCCACCAACTAATCAAAGTATTCTTGTAAGTGTAGAATCTGCCATTCAGAATCATTCAGAATACATACGAGTGAGTCGCTCGAATGACGGCCGCCATGTTGCGCCTCCATCTTTAAAATACAATAGCCAAAGAGGGACATACCTCCGCCTTTCACGCTTTTACACTTAGTGGCACTGTGACAAATCCCAGGGAGGGGGAGAAAATTAGTCGTGACTGCCTGCAGATTTGAAAGCCTGTTGAAGATGGAGTATCACGCCTATTCTCTAGAACATGTAACGGAGTCGCCAAGGAAGTTAAAAAGAGAAGTAAAACGACAGGCAAAGCAACAAGACCAAAGCTAATATTGGATTGGCTTTTCCAAGATGGAAAGAGCTCATAAGGAGCAAGAATTTTAAAAGGGACGCTGAAGTTGCCTGCTTTCTTCTCAAAAAGGTAATTCTGCCTATTTGTGTAAATTCAAAGTTTTATAGTCGCTTGGCTAACTATAGCATGGTTGTGCATAACGCTAGAACATCTAGGATACTTTTCCTTGCGTCAGTGATGAAAAATATTGTCTACCTTGTAACATAAACGTAATCATATGTGTCGTGATTTCCCTGGCAGACAACTCACGTCATGTGCAGTTGTAACACAGACTAGCTACAGCTAGAACAGCTGCGTGTAAACGATGGAGATACTAAGAGCTAATTTTGATTTCATTGACATTGTTCATACTGCTCAGAGAAATATATTAAAAACACAAACCTCTGTTGCTTCTCTCTTACGCTGTAAACATTGTCTTACACTATTAATCTCGTACAATATACAGAATAACGATAGCACTGATACTTTACTAACAATAGCTTGCATATGTTTGGGAACCTGATAGCTGATGTTAGCTGTTGTCATGTACAATTTCACCACTAGATGGGAGAAATTCTTACACAATGTAGCTTTAAGAAAAGCCTTCAGTGCTGTTTTGTTATTTGCTCTTCCTTCATATTCAGTTCTTACATAACTGATGCTATTGCAGTATCTACGCTAACCTCATTCTTTAGGACCCGCCATTGTTGCTTTGAACAAAACAGTCACCTCTCTGTGTCATCACACACACCTAAACCACGCCTGGAGCAGCCAGTACCTCTTCACAGGACGCTGATTGGTTCAAACACAAATGCATTACTTGAAGCCTGAGAAGATGCATTTTTATGCGATCTTGTGATCCCGCAATTTTCGTGTGATATCTTGAGAATCCAGCTGCAGCGCAAGGTAAGTGAAAGCTAGCTTTCCGGGGGAAAAAAAACTAGCTTAATATGTGATCACAATTAAAAAACATTAAATTGTGGTGTTATTTTAGCAACCTGATATTAACTTTTTTTTTTTGTATTGGGAAATGCATACCTGATTTCATCCTTTGTTTTCTAGCTGTGTCAGGGGGTACCTGATGAACTTCCTGCCCATCCCCCCTGATTGGCAGTTGATCGTGTGTTGTGGCATTCTGTCTGACTGCGCTGATAGATAGATTGATAGATAGATAGATAGATAGATAGATAGATAGATAGATAGATAGATAGATAGATAGATAGATAGATAGACAGACAGATAGACAGATAGATAGATGTAGATATACCAAACCAATTAATGGAGACCTTCATATACGTAAAGCATATGTACATGCATTTAAATATAAAAATACCCCCCCCCCCCACCTTCTTATGACTCTCTCCCGTATTCGTTCCACACGACGAAGTTTGGCCTCTCGCTGCTCAGGGGTCAGACAGCGCTCAGGGTCCATGTCAGGGGTCAGGAGGGCAGAGGGCCGTTCATCCGTCTGTTCAAGCAGTGTCACATTACCACTCAAAACACAGGCCTAACTTTGTTTTATCAGATTGGTACTTCATGACTTTTCCTATAATAATGAGAATTGCTCATAAACATGACACTTCTGTTTGGACAGTCAGAGACCACAGCTCTAAAACATGGCCCAAATAAGTCTATCTGAATTTCTGTTGTTAAAATGGATTTTTTTCTGTGGTAGTTTGTTCATTAGAGGCCTAACAAGGAGTCAGACCTGTTTGGGGTCTGATTGACCCCAAAAATACTGTAAGTAACGTCAATATGTTGAATAACATACTGTGCATTTACTTGCATGTGAATTTCAAGTGGCATACAAAAGAAATATATATTTTAAGAGATGCAATAATTATTATTCATATCAACTATAATGGACAAGAAAATGTATGGTATGGTATCATCTTTCTGAATATGCTGTGCTTTAACTACGTCTTTGATTTCTTTTAATTTGATTTCATTCTTTCTTACCCTGTCGTCCAAGCTCGCGCATTCATTTCCTACACTTGCTTGGTCTCCAACTTGATTCCTTCTGGTCTCTGTGGGCTCGGCTCTGCTCGCATCTGACTGTGACTCCTTCTTGGAGGACCTCAGTATTCCCTGATGCAGCTGCTGCCTGTTTTTAACGGGCTGATCCTGGTGCATCTCTGCTGAGGGCCGCTTTTGATCAGGACCCTCCAGCAACAAATGCCTGGGTGTCTTGTTCAACAGTTTTTTACCCTGCTCGGCCAATCTTTGCTGCATCTCAGGCGGGATCTGCTCTGGCAGTGGGTTGTCGAGCTCAGGCGGGGGATCTTCAACAGAAACCCGTCTGGCCATAAGAGAGGACGGCAGTACAGCTGTAACAACTCGTGTCACCCTTAGAGGAAAGGGGGCCTGAGGAAATACCAAGATAGATTAGTAAATGTATATTGATATATTCAGTCAGTTATAGTCTACTCATTAATGATTTGGCAGACCTCCTCTCTTGTCTCTGAACCTTGACATGGAGTAGGTATGGGAGGTTTCTTCCTATTAGTCAACCTCTCCTGATTCCTCTTTATCCGCTCAATCTGCTCTTCTTCACTCATCTTCATCTTCTGAAAAAAAGATATATGGCTGTGCGTCATTTATGAACCCTGCACCTTAGCAATATGCATGTAGAAAAGGTAAAGCAAGAACCAGAATCCATGTATTTGCATATCAAAACGCTATTTTATATTACTATATTATATTTACAGCTGTGTGTTTGTGCAGAGGTGTATGTGTGCATATGGTTGCTAGCTGTATGTTCATATGTGTATATAATTATATATATACAGTATAAAAGTCCATGTGTTTGAGCATGTGAGAAAGGGGGGTTGGGTGGCAAATATGAGAAGACTGAGCAACTGCACTGAGACACGTGCCTCTGCCTCCACCTCTTGCCTACAACAGGCACTGCAACATGCCCTAATTGCAAGGAAGATGAGAGAATCAAAGAATTGGAATTTGGCTGTGATTGCAATGAGGAAAAAATCTGCTTTGACTGCTTCTATTTTTGGAGCATTTTGGATCACATCGCATACATCCAGACAGTTATAACCAGAAAACAGGCCATAATGACGAATCAAACCTTGGTTGATTGGTTAGATGCATCTGGTGGGATCCACTTTGAACCAGATTCTAAAGATGTAATGAAAACAGAGGAAAGAGGAGGAGAAGGATAGAGGGAGTGACAGACGATGGGTGGGAGGAGAAAGTGACAGAAAGAAAGAGAAATATGAGGGTGGAAGACAAAACAAAGCTGGGCTCTGAAAAAAAATAATCCTTTTGCATTAAACACCTATTTAATCTGTTTAATATTAGATATGTTAGAAAATACAAATCTGCATGCCATTGTATTAATACAGAGTTTCTGCAGGTTTCACCAAGTCAAATTTAAGACTTTTAAGACCTTTTTAAGACCACTATGAATGGAATTTAAGACCTTTATCACAACATCTACTAAGCCCTAAATTCAGTTTTTTCAGTATCGCTAAACTTGCACTTCCCCATAGCTGAAGAATAAAAACCGTTTTATATCTGTGGTACAACCCGAAAGAGACTCGCACCAATGACACGAAAGCTGATTGGCTGCAATATACAGTAAGTTACATGTTGGTCTCATTTGTAATCATACTACTGAGAAGTTATATTTGAAAGAACTACAACACCATGGAATTTAAAAAAAAAAGCATTTGAGAGAGCGTTGCATGAACGTAGGAAAATTAACACCTGTTTAAAATGATTTAAAACATAGAACACAATACTTCAGCGAATTTAGGACTTTTTAAGGCCTAAAGTATTGATTTTGAAATTTTAGAATTTTTAAGACCCTGCGGAAACCCTGCAATATCACCATTTCTATGAACTGTGTATTATATGAGTATATCTGTGCCAACCAAACAAGTCTTTCGCTGCTTTCACATTAAGGAGGTCAGGCTGGCTGTTTCCTCTTCTCTGTACAGGCTCAACAGTGTTGCTGTAGATTCCCTGAAACATAAGCAGAGGAAAAAAAGTCAAACATTTTTACCTTGATAATGTTTGTCATTGATAATGTCTATATTTCACACCTCATATGGGGACTCTGTCCAGCCCTGATCCCTGCTCTGGTGGCTTTCCTGTAGCTCCTGGGGTAACGGTGGGCGAAGTGGTGGCTCTTGTTCCACATCCTGCAGGGATCATAGTCACAAGGGATATGATAGAAGATCTTAGTGCATCCATACCAGATTGATAAAGACTTAATACTGCATGTTTTGATATGATGATAGACAACACAACCCAACTGACAAACTCATTAATAATATCTGGATGAAGGCAGAAAATGGCATAGACAATTCTGGCTTGCAAATCCTGCTGTTCTGTTGATCCACTATGGTATTTATTTCAATGAGCTAGACTCCAAAGAGGAGAGCAGATCATATAAAGCCCTCACATTACGAATAAATTAGCAGTAAGAAGATCTATATGTTGTAGGAATTTAGATCAATTTTGTGAATAAAAAACCAAATGCTGTGGCCATACTGTAAGAAAACACCTGCAAGACTCAAAGATCTAGTCATCGGATGGACTTAACCTTGGCATTAAGTAGACAACAATTTCACGTTTATTTATAACCAGAAAGCAAACGTCAGGGGTCGCTGACAAAGGAACAATGGACAGGAGTCGTACCATTGGCAGTCCACTCTGCAGCCTCTCTGTTGGAGAGCCAGGGGATCCAGGATGTGGAGATGTCGGCTGGAACACTGAGGGGAAGACAGTACAGGTCACAGTGTTGACACTGTTCATCTATTGTCAGGTTTCATGTGCATAACCAAGACGAGACAAGACAAGAAGTAATTGTTTGATCTTTCAAGACTTCAAAACCGAACGCCAAAACATTGAAACAACACTTTATTTTTGTTACCTGTTACACTCTACAGGCATAATTATACAGTCTAAACTTCTACACAGACTCTCAGCATGGCAGGGAGGGAGAGCTGAAGCTTACTGTGATGCCTCTGTAGTCCCAGCAGGAAGCGGAAGTGATCCCTGTTGATCTTTAGTCCAGCTAGGATGTCCTCCATCATCCACAGCTCTCTCTGGGCCTGAGACTGGTCCTGATAAAAGGAAAGAAAGAAAAGATATGACTTATGAAATATCTTCAGGCACGATGAGCTAATGTTCTTTTTTTTTTTTTTATTATTAAAAAAAATGTTATTATTATTTTTGGCCATTATATTTATAGGACAGCTGCAGGCATGAAAGGGGAGAGAGAGGGGGGAATGACATGCAGCAAAGGGCCACAGGTTGGAGTCGAACCCGCGGCCACCACGTGGAGGAGTAAACCTCTACATATGGGCGTGCACACTACCAGGTGAGCTACCCAGGTGCCCGAGCCTTAATGTTTTGTAGCAAGACATTTATGACTTGAAGGTCAGTGGCTAAAAACTATAAACACACACATATCACACATTATTGTAGTTCAAATACCTGTGGCACTCCAAAGTTGCAGATGTGCTGAAGATGAGAACGGATAACCGACAATTCACTCTCCATTCTTTCATATTGACTCCACACCCTCTCCATTTCCTGAATAAAAAGATTTGAAGATTTGTGAAATATAAAAAAACATAATGAATATAAAAAAAACAAGTAAATCAACAGCAGAATCTGCAGTTTATGTACATATCACATCCAATGAACTCATGTAGAGCCATTGTCATTCTGGTTCCCTGCCCTCCATGCTTATTACATACCAATGATACATCACACATTCTGGCCCGGATTGTGACCAGCTCTTCCTGGAGCAAAGCCTTCTGGGCCAGTGCTTCTTCCTGGGCTCTGGGCCCCTGGCTTTTCCACTCCTCCAGCTGCAGTCTGGACACCTCTAATGCACACTGGACGCTGTCCTGCAACAGGAAAAAAAAGTCTTTATTTATTTTTTTTATTCTTAAACCAGTCACAATACTGTTTGCTATTTATAATGTAAATAGCCTTACATTTGTAGTCTTATGTTGTAATTACTCACCTTATCCATCTGTAGCTGGGCCAGTTCTACAGACAGAGACTGGAGCAGCTTGTCACACCCACATAACCTCGTCAATACAACCTGAAGAGGGAAACTCTAAATCAAAACTCAGAGAGAAACATCTAATAAGATGATAAATAATGGCACCGTACTCTGGTGACAGTTACAGAACATTGTGAATACTCACGTCTGCATCACTTTCAAGAGGCCTGATTGGTGGGATTTCCCTTGGGTCAGGCTTCTGGACCTAAAATGCATCATTTTGTTAAACAGTACTTTTTTTAAAATTATAAAACAGTGTTCTTTTGATATGGCTTCTTCCTGTGTTCCAGCTTTTATCCATATGTGATTGTAAATAGAATTTTTATGAGATCATTTTTGAACATGTTTTTATGAAATCCTTTGTGCTGACAGTCTCTTAATGTAGGTGAATGCTTGAAATTTCAATGTTAACGTCTTTCAAAAGAGCACAGCACAAGCTTCAGCCCTCTGGGTGAGACAAACAGAGGCCACAGCCTAACATTGTACAGAAAATTAAGATACATTTGTAATTTGGCATTTCATTTTATGTAGCATAATCACGGCAAAACTAATCATAATTAGACAAAGATATTACACACAATAAAACAAGATCACAATATATGATTTATTAGTCAAAAATAAACTGACACAATAAGCATTAGCGACAATATAGCACAGTGACACACACATCAAAAAGTCAGTGACATACAGTACACAGAACATATCACAAGGACTAAAAAAAACTGTTTCTCATATCGATACAAATTAGTATGCACGGTTAGAGACAACACACAAACAATATTTTTTTGGAGACATACGAACAACACAACATAGGTATAAAGTTGAACCACACAAGACACCACAGGAACACAAGGCGCAGCAAAGAGGGCTGTACCATAGCTGGCGGTAGCACACGGACAGATACATTGCTGCGGTGATGGTGATGATGGTGGTGGTGGTGGTGTGGGGGGTGGGGAGCATGTGCGGTTCTCGATGAGGGGGGTAAAGGGGGCAGTAAGTCTGCATGTGCCCCTGTGGAGTAGCTCTGAAGGAAGAGACAGTACGTGGATGATAAGAACAGAGAACACATGGAATTATACAAAACATAGCGTGCTACTGTACACTGCTGCACACTAGGCTGGGTGTTTGCTGTAAATGTATTGTTCAAACTATAATCACCTTTCCTAAAGATCGTCTCCCACCCGAGATATGATGGACAGACCCATAGGTAGGTATAGGCTGTAAACAATGAAAAAGATGTGAGTAACATGAGGTGTTTGGTGAGACAAAATGATATTGAAGGGACAGTTCACCTCAAAATCCAAAATACATATTTTTCCTCATACCTGTAGTGCTATTTATCAGTCTAGATTGTTTAGGTGTGAGTTACCCAGTGTTGGAGATATCGGCCCTAAAGATGTCTGCCTTCTCTCTGATATAGTGAAACTAGATGGCACTCGAATTGAGAAGCTCAAAGTGCCAGAAAAATACACTTGAAAAAAAAAACTCAACAGCAATGTCTCTTTCTAGAATTCATGATCCGGTTACTCAAAATAATTCAGACCTGGTTGTGAGCAGTTTCATCTAGGAACTATTTTCTTTTTACTGAACTACACATGCCAACTGTATCACGATGCAGAAAGAAGCTTACTCATGGATGTCCTTCTTGCTGCTAGCTCACCTTAGCTAGCTAACGTTACAGCTCAGCCGAGGCGGACGCCATTAACGTTTACATCTCACTATTGGCAGGTGTAGGAGTTTTAAAAAAAAATTATTTGAGAGAAGGCAGACATCTGTGAGGCCGATACTAGAGCTGGGCAATATGGAGAAAATCAAATATCATATATTCTTGAGCAAATAGATCGATGTTGATATGTCGACGATCACAAAAATATTTTCACAATAAGAATTTAGATAAATAATCAGCAATAATGTGGATATAATGACTAAGTGGGGAAAGGCAAATAATAAAACAGTGAGTAAGTCTGGTAAGTTCAGAAAATTACATCACTTTACTGTAATGCAGCCTGTAAAACCAGGAAAAGGTTTGCCATATTACGATATTATGATATCGAAAATCTAAGACGATATCTAGTCATATATCGATATAATATCAATATGTTGCCCAGCCCTAGCCTATACCTCCAACACTCGACTTGGAGTGGAATCAGGAATTCATTTCACTGCTTGTTGTAAGTGCATGACTATGCATGTGACAAATAAATTTGAAAGTTGGGGGACAAATTACAAATGAATGAATATTGATTATTTTTTATAACCCATGCAATTGGAGTATATTTAATGATCAAGATAAACCAAACAGGTCCTGACCTTGCTTAGGTTTTGCCACCTCTCCGTGACTGGAGTGTTAGGAGTGGATTTGAACTCCAGGTTAGGTGAGGCAGGTGCGTAGTACAGGGTTTGTGGCAACATGCCCGAGTCATCGTGAGGTCGAATGTCAACCCTTCCCACTGGTGTATGAGGTCGTGACCCCAGCTGACCTCTTGAGGTCAAAGAACCTGAACGCATCATCTCTGTCTGAGTGGGTGGTGGTGTGTTTTGGTCAGGAAGAGAGTCTTCCTCTTGGTGTGGACCACAGGCTCTTCTGCTAAGCCCAGAAGGGCTGGGTGTTCTGTTTGAAGAGAAAACAGAACAGAAATGCCAAAGCTGGGATCTTTCTTTCGTCAAGTAAACTGGGATTTAAATATGTGCCATTCACACATACAGATTTGGCCACCTGCTGTTTCTCTGACGCACACTCCGCCTCCCCCTCTGCTCTGACTGCGATGTCCCCATCCTGAGATGACTCGGTTCGCTCAGAGTCCTGCTGATGTGCCTGTGTCTTTGGGAGGGACCCTCCCCATCAGAGGGGGGTTTAGGGAAGTCCACCGATTCACTGCTGCCACCCATCTGTGTGAAATCCTGATAACTTGAGCAACGCCTGAAATGATCAGAGATGCAGGTCAAAAAAGCAAAAAAATGAAATATGTTTTGATTTTCACTGTATAACACCTTTTGTACACAGTGAAATGTGCTGTACCTGTTCAGGGAGCAGTTTGGCTCCATTGCAGCAGACTGACTGAGGGCTCGGACCCAACCCAACATGTCCTCCTGAGTGTCAGCACTGAAGAAATAAGAGCGCATTCCCTGGTGTACCACCTAGTTTTACAGAAAGCATTCACAGTGTTATTGTTCCCCTCATAAAGGATCCTTGGTTGAGCTGAAGGTAATGAATTAGATAAAACTGACCAAAATACTGAAACCCCAAATAGAAATCTTGCTTTAATTTGGCCTAATTGGATGCATATTGAGAGACGATGGAGTAAGAATAGCTCCTGTAGAAGAGTTTATTTTGGTGATCAGCAACAGCAGCTTTAAAAGGCAAGACTCCAAATCAAATGTCAACAAGTTATTAATTTATACCTTGAAGGTGAACTTTCTGTTCTTGCATTCTCGCGGCATGCAGAACAGGATTTTGTAGCTCGGCAGTGGGATGCTGCCCAGCACAGATTCTTCTCTACTGTCTAGTGGGGGACAGAAATGAAGTGCACGAAAAACGAGATGCATTGTTGTACAGTCAGAGGACATTAAAGCATTTCATTCCAGACAAAGGGCTGGGCTACAAGCTGTGTACCTTTATAGTAAAACAGACAGAAGTTGGAGAGGACAAACCACCTTCTCTTCCATAGCTTCAAACCAGAGCTGTCCTGCAGAAGGGAGATTCATTAGGGGTTGCTCTTTGCTTAACTCACTCTTCTACATGCAATGATGAAGTTATAAATTGTTAAGCACACCATGTTTAGAACATTACTTTTTTGTTGAGCCATCCTCTGATGACCACAGGACAGTTGGGGTCTCTCTTGGCAGCCTGACATCTTTTCCCAAATGTTTGTAGCTTTCCATTGCTTTCCTGTTACCCGAAGATGGAGTTACATACATTTCTATGCATCAACAGTTTCAAAGTAAGCGGTCCACATGTGCACAGAATGACAATATGCAAACGTAAAACATACCTTTATGACAGGAAAGTAGGAAATGGTGGCCACGCTGGATGCTTGGCTTACTCTGTCCTGGTCATCCATTCTGCAGTATGAAACATTAAGACTGCAGTTAAAAACAGCCAGATGGACTACCATAAAAAAGGAAAGGAAGATGAGGTAATTAGAGTTGGATGCAAATGTTACATCCAAAATGTCAGTGTTTGCACCCAAACTAAAGCCTAACCTTTTTTTTTTATGTACAGGTGTGTTTATAAGAGTATAGCTTCATTCAAGATCATCCAGTATTTACTTAGTGGTACACACATATACAAATACACAAAATATCTCACTTGTAATGGATTTTTGAATAAAAGCTCAATCAAGTAAAGAAATCACATAATAAAAGATCCACACATAGTTTACCACAACCTCTGAATTAACACCTGGTTTCCTTACTGCCAAGAAAATGTCAAAACTATATATATATATATATATATATAGTTTTGACATGCATATTATATATATACATATAATATGCATGTTACGTGACCATTTCTGAACAACGCTTCCCTATATCTTCTTCTTCTATCTTCTTAAACATTTGAATGGAATGGTTGCTCTGAGTGAGGCTAAGACATGAGGCCTTACCAATACAATCTGAACCAGAGTCTCCCTCTGTAGAAGCAGTCAGTCACTCCCATGAGCAGCACCCTGTAAACCTCCGAGCACCCATTTGCCACATTCCCATATAGTTGAGATTTTTTCCTAGTCAACTGTTCATCCTCTCTTAGTGACTTGGTGTTGTTGCTCTCCCACTTCCAGTGAAAACTCTCCCACAATTCTATTCTGAGCCACAACAGGCTGGTGCGCATCCCCACCACGAAACTGACAGGTGACAGCTGCATCGCCGTGGTAGCAGGGAGGGGCCAGGGACTGTGTGAAAACCAATCTGGCAGCAGGGACGGGCTGGTATGAGAGACGAGATTTGGAATGTGTCCCAAACTGCAGAACTGCAGCATTGACTGCTGAGGACAGAGAACCAAAATAAAAGAGCGTCGTGCCGGGGACGTAAAGTGGCCTGTTGAAGACAAATGTTTAGGGAGGTGTGGGCGTCACTGTGTCACAGGTTTGTGTGGTTCTGTAGAGTCATGCAGTCTCTTCAGGCACAGGATCACAAGGTTTAATCAGCATATTTCTTATATAATAAACTTTGTCATTCAAGTAAAACTTGAATAATGTTTGCCAATGTTTTCTAGATGTGCAGTATATATATATATTTTCTTGTGTTTAGTATTGCATTGCCAGACCCTTATAATGACATATATGCAAAATTAGATCTGATCTATCTTCTTAAAATCCTTTTTTATGTCTTAAATTGCTACTTACAGTATTTCTTGAATTTCATTTTTCTTAAATTTCTACTT
The DNA here is from genome assembly GCF_008315115.2 of Sander lucioperca. Classification (NCBI taxonomy): domain Eukaryota; kingdom Metazoa; phylum Chordata; class Actinopteri; order Perciformes; family Percidae; genus Sander; species Sander lucioperca. Next base: position 13,116,183 of record NC_050194.1, on the reverse strand, counting down.
ACTACCAAAGTGATTGCTGTATGTATTTCTTAAATTTAAATTTGTATGTTTTTGAACAATACTTTTATTTATTTTTGTATGCTACACTACTTTATGTGTGCACTGTACTGTATGTATGTACTGTATTTGCAGTTTATGTATGCATAGATGCATGTATGTATTGTATGTATAATGTTATAAAGTAATCACTTCATTTACAGACTCACTTGACTACGAAAAAAATATTCTTATTTAAACTAATTATCAGCAACTTCAATTTATATGTACCTGTTGTAGCTGCGTTAGCAAAGCTTCATTTTACAGCTTATCTGAACTGTACAGTTATTGTTGACCCCCATGAAACAGCAGTACAGATGAACTTGAAGATAAAAATTCATGAGAAACATCTCACACTGAGCCTCCACACGCAAAGACTGCCGCAGTCTATGGCGGTAACAACCACAATCCTCTATGAGTAAGACATGAGGGAAAATAATCAAGCCTTTGTGAGAGATGAGAGCAGAGACTAACAACCTCATAGCCGCTGGGGGTTACGTGGGTGTTGTGAACTATTTGGAAAATCTCCTTCTTAATCAGTGGGGGTGACTTTCTTGGGGAGGAGAAGACTTAAAATGCTAAAGAGGGATTGAGGGAAGGACAAATGGTGGGTCTGTTTACCACACAGAGTGTGCTTTGTGGTGCCCAAAAGACTCTGGAGCATCATGTGAAGTTGGAAACAGAGCATGTTGAATAAAATATCCTCCCTCTCAATCAACAAAAACATTTGCATACCTCCTACATTCTCATGTATTTTAATGTCAACCAAAACATCACTATACGTTTAACCTTGATGTGTAAAGTGGTGATGTAAGGTGCTGTCACAACTATTAATTTGAAAACCTCATGTCAGGATACTGGATTATTGTACACAGTATATTTCATATATCTTCCCACAGTGAAGGGTTATAGGAGGCATAAAAGTTGCTGGGCAAATACAGCTGGACTATCACAGCTTGGCAAAGCTGAGAAAAAGTCTCCCAGTCAATCTGTAGTAGCTCAGCCACAGATAGTACATCACATCGCTGTTCACAATACTGCTAACCTTGATCAACAGCCATTTATTTTGTTCAATGTATACTGTAAACTTATAAATGAATGGAAATACAGGATTAATAAAGCAACACTGAAATAAACTCAAACATATCTCTGTAGCAATACTTTATAACGAATGTTTGAATACTACTCAGAATGACAAGACATAAATCATAATGAAGATGCCATATTGCTGTACCTGACTAATTGTGCCCGCCTGCTGACTGCTTCAAGCTCCATCACTTGGCACTCTTCCTCACAGCATCTCCTCAGGCTTGTCTGCCCTCTTCCTGGTTAGCAAAAGCTCCTGTTGCCCAAACAGCTTCAACCCTCCCCTGCTATACTCCGCTTCTCTCCTCTCCTGTGAACCTGCCTATCCGTTTCTCACTCCTTCCCTCTGTTCTGACTTGTAGCTGCAGCGTTTGTCCGATGATCTACCTATGCTGGCTGTTAACACTCTTCTGTCCTTTAACAGTGCACTCTCTGTGAGCCTCCCCCCCCTCCACTTCAGTGCCCCTCCCTCTCACGCTGCCCTTGACAGCCTCTCTGTTTTTTGCTGAGTGTGGGTTTAGATTTAGGAATTTATTTATAAAAAAAAAAAAAACAGCTGTTCTTCCTTTTTTTTTCTCTGCCCCTTTGCATTATTTGAATTTCATTTGTCGGCTATTTGGATCTAGCTTTATGACGATTAAAGTTTTGGATGCTTGATAAAGGCCTAACCATTCAGAGTAGGAAGGGTGTGCTCTGACATGTGAGTGCAAAGGCTCAAAGGCATTATGTTACTGCACTTTCAAACTGATAAACACAACTTGCTTAATGCAGCAAATAATCAAACCACGGTGCAAGAGTTATATATTGAAGCTATAATAGAGCAATGTAATTATCCACTGATATGAGTATTGAGGCAAAGTTAAAACAGCAAGAAAACAGTTCAGATTGGATAAGAAAAATATATTTAAATAGCATACATCTAGAAAAGTTAGTAATTGTTATAATTAACAATATAATTAAATCATCAATAGTAATGATTATACGTAAGCTTTTCTCTGGCATGCTACAATATAATAAAGCAATATACTGTATAATGTTAGAGGAGTGATGGACATGGCTGGCTGAGGCACAGAGCTGAGGGCCAATGGTGGATGACATACCAGGCTGGACGAGAGTGAGTGGTGTGGGCAGCCTGACATTGCAAAGGGTTCCCAGGCAGGCGGACAGGAACACACACACACACACACACACACACACACACACACACACACACACACACACACAGAACTAACAACATTGCATGATACCAAAGTCTATTTCATCAGTGTAACCTGTGATATTAGTCTGTACAGGGTTTTCTGTAAGGGTTTAAAAACACTTTAATTAAGATAAAAGTTCTAAACTAAAAGCATGCAGATGATCCATTAACATCTTAATAAGGCAGGTTTACTGTATAATATGTAATATGCAGGTGAAGGTCTCATCATCAGCTCCTCTATCACCTGCAGAGTCAGCTGGACAGCCTGCAGAGCACTAAAACACACACATTTAAAGTGATAACAAAAGCAAAGAATATTTTTTGAAATGCCCGTCAAGCTAGCTAAGCAAGCTAGCTAAGCTAGCTAGCTTGACCACCTGGGCTAACTTGGACTTACGTGTTCTCTGTTTCTTCCTCAGGGGATGATGTCCTTTCTTCCTTCAGAGGATGTTGTAAATTCAGAAATTTCAAAAGTTGATCCTCCTTGGACGATGTTGTAAATTTGGAAATTCGCAAGTTGAAATCGACACGAAACGTATTTTGTGATCCAAGCGGTTGAAATCGAGAGCATTAAGACAAATTAAACCACTTACAAACATGCATTCATCACATTCCCTCCAGTGTTGCATACGCCTACCTCAGGCTGGGTAAGAAACCCACTTCTCACCGTCCTCAGTCGGTGTCTTTAACCACTGGTCCACCTTCAACACTGGTTGACGCAACGAACCAGAGAGACAAAACAGATCAAACTGGATAAACTTCACCTTTGTCAACCTGCAGACTGAAACATGTTGACACTAAAACATATTCACATTAAAGCATGTGCATACAGACAAACAAAATCCAATTCTTCTCTGTAAAACTCACCTCCTCTTCTGGAGTCCTGAGAACAAAAGCTGATAGAGAAACTGTTCCACAGTCTAAAGGTTGTGGGATCAAAACTCCTTAAGCACAGTTTTTCTTTTTTACTACTGACATCTGAAAACCCCTTAAACCATACAGAAAGCCATTCATAACCCTGAACAGGAAAGAAAGGATTGGCTCAAATAAAAAGCCAGAACAAAAAGTGTTTTATGAAAGACCTTAAATGAAAGAAATAACCAATCAAAACCCTTTCATACTGTAGATTTCAATACCTCTATTTATCCATTAAATAACCTGAAACCTATCTATCGTTAACGCCCACAAATGTGGAGCAATCCCCTGAATTTGCAGGCTAATCAAAATATTAAAGTACTCTCAGAGAATCCTGCTCCTCAATCTAAAGGTTGTGAGTTTGGATCCCACTTGTAATTTTTGTGGTTTCCTTCTGTCAACCCTTAGATGGATGTTTCATTAAGGTGTCTCTTATTGTTAAAATCAATCAGTCTGTATCATAAAGACACAAAGCTATTGACAGGGTAAAACTCCTCTGCAGCTCTGCTACATTTCAGCTGGGATACGAGTCACTTCCACAAGTTAGGAAAGTTGATAAAATAAAGGTTGATAAAATAAAAGGGTTTTCACAATATGACAGAAGGAAAAGGCAAAAATCAGCAGTGGAATTTGAACCCACAGCCCTCAGACTGTGGAGCAGCTTCTCTAACATCTGAGCTCTCAGGACTCTGTCAACCATAATGGCTGTCACAGAGAAGAATTAGACTTTGTCATTTTGTGAGCATGAACATGTTTCAGTGTGAACAGGTTTCAGTCTCAAAACTATTATTCTGCTGTTTGATGAAGGTGAAGTTTCTGCAGCTTTAGTCTGATCTTCTTTATCTCTCAGCTTCAATGTGCTGGAGATGGAGCAGTGGTTAAGGATTCTGATCATCAATGTAGAGATGCAGGTTCAAAGCCATTCGACAAGATTTCACATCGATTTTAATTTGCTAATTTCCAACTTTACAACATCAACGAGGAGAAGTATATCAGAGAGAAGGAAACAGAGAACAGCAAGACCTGGTGGTCGAGCCAGCTAGCTTGAGGGGCATTTAAAAAAAAAAATGTTTTAATGTATTTGTCAACAAAATGCAAATAACGTTCATTCATGGATACTTACAGAAAGCTTAGCAAAGTCTCTCTGCCTGTTTATTCAACTTTAACTAGGCTATTTGTAGAAGCCCTATTTGATTTGGTGTGATATATTTTTTTAATTATTATTGAAACAGGTTGTAAAAAGTTTACAATGCCTAAGTAATAACTCACAATGTCATTCGGCCAATCACATGCAGGCGTGCACGTCAATTAATGTCATGGAAACAGAACGATGACCCACTGAGCCTATATAAGGGCTGCAGACCATTCTGATTTCTCACTTTGCATTTTGACTTGGGCTTCATGCAAAAACAAATCTGTGGAAAGCAAACCGCTGGAGATAACCTACTGCAAACTGATCCTTTGGAAAAACAAAAGAACAACAAAGAACAACACAACTACTGAATCACTGACACTGTGGTCAAAGAAAGAGCTTGGTAATGGACTCTGGTGATGGTCGTATGCCTATAGTACCTGAGGAGCACCTGCAGGAGTTTCTGAGGGGATGCGCCCATGGGTTGCAGATAGTTGCAGGTAAGACAACTTTTATATTTTTTTAATATAGCCTACTTATCTCTGATTCATTGATTTATTCCATAAAAATAGCCAATCTTTATCAGTAGTTGTAGAAATCGGTGTCACTTTTAGAATTTGAAGGTGGACAGCCATTAACGTTAGGCCTGATGGAAAAACACAGGTTGAAACAGACTTTTACTTGACAATTTCTCCTGTAAAATAATGATTTGCTAGACAGCATGTCTTAAATATCGCGGGACACGTGTGGAATTTATCAACAATTAGTGTATGGATTCGATATCTTAGTTTGAGGGCAACACATCTTACAAAATATACATCGAATTAGCTGAAAAAAGATGGCGACCGGGCCAAAATTCATAAAATGCCAAAAAAGTATATAGTTGAGCACCATGGAGACGATGGAACTATTAGGATCGAACGTCGGGAGGTCAAGACGCACAGGTGTAATCAAACCAGGGCACGTTAATGTGTGTGGTTGGAACGCGGAGTTCGTTTGTTTAGTTTCAAAGTTTATCAAATTATATTAACTTCTTTTATCATAACATGTATCCACGTTTTTTTCGAGCTCTGTGTCTGGCAGTTGAATTGTGTAGCTCTCCGTGCTCAAAAGCGCATAACGCGAGATTCTTTACTCTCCCAACAATTACAAAGCGATGTTCTTGTAGCCTACACCTTATGATTAACGATTATTATTATTACAAGTGATTATTATTACCATTTGTATTATTATTGTAGCTGTTATGTGCTCTCTATTCAGCAACTCTGATAAATCGACCAGAAAACATGTTTATATGTCCAGTTTAGTTTCCAAACTTTTATTTTTGGGGGTTTTTATGAGTTACACTCTTCAGCTACATATCTGAATACAATTGTAATATCAAGTCAACAGTATTTTTTATTTTGACAGATCAACAGTTCGGCTAGTTTTTCAATGTGACCAAGAATAGTAAATAATGATTATTTTTACATGAATGCATCATCTGTTCAAAATAACTGAGGCAAAACTGCAGAATATTTGGCATTACTGTTAAAAAGGGTATAGCCTTTTGTCTGTTGGTGGCTTTATGACACATGTAATGCAGTCATAGTATAAGTATGTATGCTGTTATTATTTTAACTTTAATTGTTGCTAATTTAATCAAAATATTTAATGTTATGAGAAATCCTAATTATTTGAAGTCACATTAGACATTTTAGTTAAACATGAAGTTTTACATTTGATCTCTGTTCCCCATCAGGCCATGTAGACAACATCCTACGTCCTGCAGAACCTGGCCTCCCTGAAGAGGAAGGTGAGTATGAGGAAGGTGAGTATAACATTGGTCACCGTTTTCCCCCTCTCGGAGAAGATGACCATCAACTTGAGGACACCGACGAGGAGGAGGATGATGAAGACACCGATGATGAGGACGATTGGTCTGACTGGTCTGAAGATTCTGGGTATGGCTCCATGTCTGAAGAGGACGAGGATGCAGAGGAAGAGGAGCAAGAGGACATTGACGAGGATGTTGATTATAATGATGATAACGACATCCTACCTTACTCCCCTCTCATCCAGCACTTCCCACCTCCAAAATGTTGGCATCAATGTCTACCAGTGTGTCCTTCCTTTCCCACTGGTGCTCCATTCTGGTTCTGCCCATTTGGTAGTCTGCAGCAGGAGCTTCCTGCGCTGCAAGTGAGACAACCTGAAGATGGTCTTCCCTCAGCCTCTCAAAGGTCAGAAGAGTCTGCACCTTCAACCTCAGGCCTCGGCTCCTCCACAAAGAGAAGCAGGGAAGAGAGCGACACCTTGCAGGTAAGTACGAAGAGGCTGAAGTGGAATTGTGAGGACAGCCACGATGAGTCACCGCCCTCGACTTTAGGTCTCGGCCCCTACATATACAGAAGCAGGGAAGACAGCTACGAGGAGTCTGCACCCTCGACTTCAGGCCTCGGCTCCTCCGCAAAGAGAAACAGGGAAGAGAGCGACACCTTGCAGGTAAGTACAAAGAGGCTGAAGTGGAATTGTGAGGACAGCCACGATGAGTCACCACCCTCGACTTCAGGCCTCGGCCCCTCCACATACAGAAGAAGGGAAGACAGCTCCAGGGAGTCTGCACCCTCGACTTCAGGCCTCGGCCCCTCCACATACAGAAGAAGGGAAGACAGCTCCAGGGAGTCTGCACCCTCGACTTCAGGCCTTGGCCCCTCCACATACAGAAGAAGGGAAGACAGCTCCAGGGAGTCTGCACCCTCGACTTCAGGCCTCGGCTCCTCCGCAAAGAGAAACAGGGAAGAGAGCGACACCTTGCAGGTAAGTACAAAGAGGCTGAAGTGGAATTGTGAGGACAGCCACGATGAGTCACCACCCTCGACTTCAGGCCTCGGCCCCTCCACATACAGAAGAAGGGAAGACAGCTCCAGGGAGTCTGCACCCTCGACTTCAGGCCTCGGCCCCTCCACATACAGAAGAAGGGAAGACAGCTCCAGGGAGTCTGCACCCTCGACTTCAGGCCTTGGCCCCTCCACATACAGAAGAAGGGAAGACAGCTCCAGGGAGTCTGCACCCTCGACTTCAGGCCTCGGCCCCTCCACATACAGAAGAAGGGAAGACAGCTCCAGGGAGTCTGCACCCTCGACTTCAGGCCTCGGCTCCTCCGCAAAGAGAAACAGGGAAGAGAGCGACACCTTGCAGGTAAGTACAAAGAGGCTGAAGTGGAATTGTGAGGACAGCCACGATGAGTCACCACCCTCGACTTCAGGCCTCGGCCCCTCCACATACAGAAGAAGGGAAGACAGCTCCAGGGAGTCTGCACCCTCGACTTCAGGCCTCGGCCCCTCCACATACAGAAGAAGGGAAGACAGCTCCAGGGAGTCTGCACCCTCGACTTCAGGCCTCGGCCCCTCCACATACAGAAGAAGGGAAGACAGCTCCAGGGAGTCTGCACCCTCGACTTCAGGCCTTGGTCCCTCCCCATTCAGGAGATACTGGATGGGTCCTTTTGATTACATGAGAAGAACTGAAGACAGCGACTCTGATTAGGACAGAGTTTGGGACTGTTTGCTGCAGGATTGGAAAACCTTTGCGTCTGGCTGGGTAGATAAATCCCTTGGTAGCGTCTTGCACCAGTGCCTATTTGTACATATCTGGAAGCAGGATTGTCCCTTTGTAATCTTGAAGGCTGGCAAAGACTTAGATAGCCTTCCCATGTTTCTGGCGTGGTTGGCTATGACTCAGGTAGCATCTTGCACCAGGGTTATTTATATATATATATACTTTTAAAACTAAGCTATAGATGCCTATACCAGAGGTAGGTTAACAATTAATGACAGTAATCTCAGATGGCTGCCACCATGCTTGACTGAGAGCTTGGGCTTGAGACAATCTGACAAAAATCAACCCAATCCTTGGAAATATCTTCCCTGAACTGCTAATCTGGGGTAACACCAATATATTGTATCCTATTGTCCAAATATATTGGATTTTAATGATTGGACCAGTGCAAATACCAAGGCTGAATACCATCCTGTGATTCCTAAGGCCTACTTCCTTCCACAGCAAAGAGTGAAACCATGCCACCCAAGGCTATGAAAAGTGATTAAGACTGTAATCACCACTGCACAGGTACATGACCTCCTTGAACAGTAGAAGACCTTTTACAAGGACTTACTTACTCCAACAGCAGGAGGGCTTTGTTCAAATGCTCATGGACTCCTTCAACAAAAGACCAGAGATGGGGTCTCAAAGGAGCTATGTGACCTCAAATCGAGTCTGCAATATACCCAAATTCAAGTGGATGACAATCATTTTTGACAACTTGTCAATTCAATGTAAAGAGCTGAACAATGGCATCTATTTATAAATTCAAGGAATCTCTGTGAGTGAGTGTGTCCCCCCACATGCGCAGTACAACAGCGGGGGCGGGGAGTTGCTACATCCCTACAAGGTTCATTGATGTCATTCTTCACCTGTGTGCCAGAAACGGATCATCTGCCAAAAACTGAACTGCAACATGTGTTACAGGTTGGGGCTCTCCAGCACGTTGTTTTGTTGTCAGCTGTTGCGCATATTTCTCCGGCTGTTCTGCACGCTGCTCAGCTGGGTTCCCTGCTTCCCTGACTCTCTATATGAGCCGCAGCTGAACTGCGTCTGATTGAACCGCGCTGCAACATGTGTTACAGGTTGAGTTTTATAAAAAATTACAAAAAACACACATTCACAAGGGACTTTACCTATGCCATACTGTATGGTAAAACCGCCTGTGACGCCACAGTACAAGTTCTACTATGAAATGTTTAGTTAAAGTAAAAGAGAGGCATTATCAGCACAATATAGGCTACTTCAAAGTACATTTTTTCAACTCTAATATAATGCTGGATATTTAATTCATCATATTTTAATTGTGATATTTTGTGAGTAGAATCTGAATCTGCAACATTCTCTGTCAGGTAAATGTAGCAGTACAATGTTTTCTGTTTTCTTCTGAAGTACAAGTGCACAGTAAGTAAGTAGTATAGGCCTACTGTTGCATATAAGTGCTTTGGGGTTCTTCTGTAAGTTATTTTGGGGTAAAATGGTTCTGGAGAAAGCTGCAAGCAGCAATACAGGTGGCCAAGCCATCAGTACATTCCAAACAGGCAAGTTTTGAACAGGCACTGCACTAGTCAGAACAATCAGCTCAAGCCTTAACAACATGAATGGTAAAGCTGATTACCTGTAACAATCTGAGGAGAAGATCAGGAAAATCATCTAAAAAAAAAAACTTGACATGTCCATCACTCTGGTAAATCACCTGGCCAAGGAGAAAAACCAAGGCCAATAGTGGTTAAGTTTCTCAGATGTAAGGACAGGCTTGCTCTATTGGAGAAAACAAAGTTCTCTAAAGGCACAAACACCTTTGTTGATGAAGACTTCTCAGAATATGTTCAACAGAAATGCAAGGAATTGATCCCAGCCATGAAAGATGCCAGAAAAAGAGGGGACATTGCTTAAGGATATGCAGTCTCTGTTAATGCTTTTTAAAAGCAGCTGGAGTCATGACCGAAAGAACGAGATCCAGGGTACAAGCGGCCGAAATGGGTTTCCTCAGGAGGGTGGCTGGCGTCTCCCTTAGAGATAGGGTGAGAAGCTCAGTCATCCGTGAGGAGCTCGGAGTAGAGCCGCTGCTCCTTCGCGTCGAAAGGAGCCAGTTGAGGTGGTTCGGGCATCTGGTAAGGATGCCCCCTGGGCGCCTCCCTAGGGAGGTTTTCCAGGCACGTCCAGCTGGGAGGAGGCCTCGGGGAAGACCCAGGACTAGGTGGAGGGATTATATCTCCAACCTGGCCTGGGAACGCCTCGGGATCCCCCAGTCAGAGCTGGTTAATGTGGCTCGGGAAAGGGAAGTTTGGGGTCCCCTGCTGGAGCTGCTACCCCTGCGACCCGTTACCGGATAAGCGGAAGAAGATGGATGGATGGATGGAAAAGCAGCTGAAGACTCGCCTGTTCAAACTGGGTTTGTCTCATGTTTGTAATTTTGTGTTTGTAATTTTTTTTGAATTTTTATTTCCATTGGTATTTAATTTCTTTTCTTCTTGTTAATTTGTCTGTTATTGGGTCTTATTTTTCAACATTTTTTCTCATGTGAAGCACTTTGTGACTGTCTGTAAAACAGGATATATCAAATAAACCTATTATTATTTGATTGCATTTATGTAGCACTGTCATTCTCACACTAATGGCAGCAAGCTACCATGCAAAGCACTGGCCTGACCATTGGGAGCAATGTGGGGTTCAGCGTTTTGCCCACGGGCACTTGTTGTTCTTTGGCTTTTTAAATGTAGCTGTAGATGCCTATACCAGAGGTAAGTTAACAATTCATGACAGTAATCTCACTTATTAAATAGTTAAGGCATTATAAATCTTACTCACTCTGTTATACTGTTATGTATTTTTCTAGGTGTTTACTCTGGACCGGATGAGAAGGATGGATGACTACAGGACCAGGATGACTACAGAACCAGCATGAGAGCAGACCAGATGAGAAGGATGGACAACTACAGGACCAGGATGACTACAGAACCAGCATGAGAGCAGACCAGATGAGAAGGACGGATGACTACAGGACCAGGATGACTACAGAACCAGCATGAGAGCAGACCAGATGAGAAGGATGGACAACTACAGGACCAGGATGACTACAGAACCAGCATGAGAGCAGACCAGATGAGAAGGATGGACAACTACAGGACCAGGATGACTACAGAACCAGCATGAGAGCGGTGGTCGCCTTTCTTTCAGTCGGCTAAGTAAGTAATCCCCTCACTAAAGCCGCCTACACATGATCCGCAGCAAAACTGCGAGGTAGGGCGCAGAGAGGCAAAGCGCAGCACAGGAACATTCTGGAATTGGTTGTGCCTTGAAAGGTCAGCAGCAACGAGGTCGCATGGCGGCAATTCCGAGCAGTGCGCGACGCCAAGGATAGCGCTGCGCCTAGTTGGCACCGCTCTCTCCATAGGAAAACAATGGAACGGCCGGCGCAGAGCAGTTTTGCCGCAGATCATGTGTTGGCGGCTTTAGACTACAAAAGTACCATAGGGACATAAAGTGGCAATAAGTTACCTCTACACATGTGGATTATATTAATTACAGAAACCTTCTTGAATATTATTCCATTCATTGTTTATCATTCTATCATTGGAGGCCAAATTCAACAAAACACCTACCAACAATGCAATATTGCATAGCTGTGTTCAACATTACTCACTTGTTTGCCTGTTTTAACAGGGCAGGATTCCTCTGTGATTTTGGCACTCGTCGGGCAGCTGAGAATGGACTTGAACCAGCCAATCATCTCAGGCAGACCCTGCACCACAGCAGACCACTGGACCCTACTTGCTTCCAGGCACCAATTACTGTCTGAAGACCCAGTGAGGACTTTGGAGCCCCTGCCCGACCAGCACAGAGGAAGTTGTTACCATCTGCTTCTTCTTCTTCTGGGCTGGTGGGTTTGGGAAGCTCCTCACATACACAGGAAGCTGTCACCACAGACACAGAGACTGAATTAAAATATTCTAAAAGTTAGTTTGTGAATTTAAATACAGTATGTTAGTGTATACTGTTTATCTGTTAACTAATGCAATACATGTAAGAAAACTTTCTAAATGTTTCTTTTTACATATATAAACAATAGTGTAATTCTTATGTCATTCAGAAATAAATATAGTGCAAATTGTGATTAAGTGTGTTCTGATTTTCAATTGACTCGAAAGCATTACTGTGTTACTTTTAACTGTGTTGCATCATTATTGTTATTTTGAATAATTTGGTATGTATGCAATACGTATTATACTGTATACAATACTCATAATACTACATGTTGATATAAATTAAGTCGGTGAAGCTACATTCTAAAACATTCTAAACTAAACTAAAGCATCTTTGACAAACTTACAGTTTACATTTTGGAAAGTACAATCATAATATCTATATTCAATATCAGACATAATCCCATTGTCTTAAAATTAGTCAGTCTAGACTTTAAAGGTTTTTCACAATTAGGCAAAAACATTTTCACAGATGGCAGGCTACATTTAAGTTTTCTACTGCACTGAGTCAGCATCTTGTGGAGTTCTTCAAATATTCTCAAGATAGAATCTGAAGTGCCTCAACTTGCATGCACGACACGAAAAAAGATGGTGCTTCACTAATCCATCCATAAGAAATTAGCTATGCAGTGCATAAGGTGAAAACAAGAGTGTGAGTGTTTCTATTCCTAAATAACATCGAAAACCTATACAGAGAGAAAAGCTCTTAAAGGAACAGTGAAAGCTTGGGGCCACTACAGATGCCTCAGGAGAGCTGGCATTATTGCTGTACAAGAGGAAGATATGAAAGGCATTTTAAGAGCTATGATATGAACAATGAGATAGGAGGAAAATCATGTCTAAATATACTCTCACAGGAAAGCAGTCTAAATGCCTAGCTGGTTGGTATTTATGTTATTTTTCAACCTCAGCACGTACTGTGCATACAGCACAAAACAGTCCAACCATTGCTCAACACTTAACTAATCATGCCATCTTATAATTAGTATCTCACATGTCCAGGCCATTTGGTTTTGACCAGGATGGTCGTGACCTCAGATGCCCAGGATGTCTAGTTCTCACAGGGGACGAATCCCCCTTTAGATATTTACGAGCCATCCCTTTTAGCATACTACACAATCAGCCCTGTTGACTGACAGCTGTGGGCTACTTATCATCTCCTGTTACACACTAAACAACCTGTGGGGCGCGCTCATTTAGGAAGCAGGGACAGTGGTTTCAAGGCTCATGGGAAATGTGGTTCTTGACATAAGACAGTTAGCGTGTCGCCACAGTAACCCGTAATATAAGGAGCCCCCAAAGTGTTCAATATTAAATAATTGCATAAGTAAATTTGAAATAAATAATAATAAATAAATAAATACATAAATAAATAAATAAAGTGAACTTTTTAAATGATGCAATGAACAAAATTTAAATTAAAACTTAACCAAATATTATGAAATGTTGTTTTATAGTTGTATGAAATTTCAATACAGTCCCCACTTAGTCAAAAAATTCTATGAAAGTAAATTAAAAATAATGCAGAAAGAATATTATAGAAAGTGTATCTATAAGATTTCATCTTAATTAAATTTATGATGCGTTTCTATATGTTCCCATTCATCATTCTATTTTATTGTGTTCCAAATGCACAGGGAGGCATATACATTTCAGCATGCAGTCAGTCCTTAATGTGAATAAAATGTTTTGCTTTTTGTTGTGTACAAATGACAAATATCCAGCAGGTGGAGCTGTTTAGTAATTTTTAATTTACTAATCACTAATCTACATCATTTACAGCTTCTTTTGACTGATTTACAAAAAAATATTCAAATCAATAAGTAATGTAGATATAAAATGTGGCTAAAATACACACAGAAATGCTTTATGGTGTTACACGACAACTATATTATAGCAGGGTAAACATACAGAAGCCAGTGCCAACATGTCTGGCTTGTAATGAATCACTTTTAACAGAAGATGATGCTGTTTTCTTCAGTAATGTAAGGTGAAGGAACAACCCAGACGACAAAACAAATTTGCAGTGGCCGAATAAGTTCTCAGATTCTTTATATGTCAAGTACCCGTAGCAATACTCCATTACTAGTAATACAGGTTCTGTTCTGATCTCAAAGTACAATTGCATAAGTATTGATTAAAAATGTACCTAAATTATGAAAAGTAAAAATGATAAAGATATAATATGGCTTTATGGTCAGTAATATATAATTGGATTAATGTTACTGGTGCATTGATGTGCAAACACAATTTTAAAGTTTTGGGAGAGCTAGTTTTAATAACGTCATACTGTTGTGTAGTTTAATACATAACAGGTGCGTCAAACTCAATTTAGTTGTTGGGCAACATACAGCCCAATTCTATCTCAAGTAGGCCGGACCAGAAAAACCAACATAACGTATTAATAACAACTCTTTCTTTTAGTGTAAAAGGGTATAAGTACATAGTTAACAGTCTATTTACAAAACAGATGATGAACAGCCTGAGATATCTTAATAAAGATAAGTGCAATATGTCTTCGTTTTCAACTGTAGTCTGACAATGGTGGCGAATTATATTCCTTGAGCACTGAAAGGTGCTGTGAACACACCAAACACACTGGGTCCCATTTACCTCTGTGAAGAAATGTGAACTGGTCAATCATTTTTGGAAAACCAGACACTTTGTGTCTGCTTTTTTTCTTTTTGACATAGACATGTTCCCCTAACGGCTCCTGCGTGCTGTCCTTATTAGGTGTGTGTGTGTGTGTGTGTGTGTGTGTGTGTGTGTGTGTTCTGTAAGAGAGAGCATCATGTAACTGATGCTCCCAGCCAGGCCATGCTAGACTGTACAATTTGAATGCGGGCCAGTAGCCACATGACAGTAAATCTGCTGGGACCAATAGTGCCAGCATTAATGAGTGCTGCATACCATTGATGGGGTGGTGTTGGACCAGGTTGGAATAATACCATCATGGGAGCACATCGATGTAATTTAGAACCAGCTACTGAACACAACTAATTGAGTTGTTTTACAAGTGTTAGACATGTCTTAAATGTGACGTAAGGACATTGACATGAAAAAAAAAATGCTGTTAATGAATTATACTGTACATTTCACAATTTGTGTATTTCAAAGTCATATATGGATGCATCATAAACATCATAAATGACTTTGTTTAGCTGTAAAGCATTTGGACTTTGATTTGAAGTGTTTATTGACTGGTATTCAGAGTCTGTATTGTGTGCAAAGCAGTGGAGCATGAAAAGTGGGACACTCTCTTTCTCCGAACCTATGTGTCATGCTATATGTGTCACTTATATAGCATATACCACTTTGCTCACGACACAAGCTTAGAGTTACCACTCACTCACATGCCTAGCATAGGCTAATCTAGATACATCACATCTAGAAACTAACATGTAAGGCACTGGCGCTCTGGGTGTGATTATTCTAGGATCATGGTCTCCAGTTGTGTTTTCTTTGCACCACGATGGATGTCTTGCAGGTTTAACTGTTGTGCTCACCGACCATAAATTCTCACTTATACTCATCATAGGCACCACTGCATAAATCATACTTAGATGTCTCTGATCACAGGTGTACATATACACACACTTATGTAACTATATCTTTGTTTACAGTATTTCAATCTTTAGTGAAACAAATATTTGTTTATACATTATTTTCAAATGTAGTAAGTGTTTTTGGGAAATATTTAGGAGGTGTGACAACCTATATCTACTATGTAAACATTCATCAAGTATCCCATTTGGAATTTGCACTCAATGTAATATAAGATTGGGCCTCAAATACCTTCAGTGCATTGCCAAAATGGGGCTACATGTTAATTAAATAACTTCCCCCCGAAGTAACAAAAAGATTATAACATATTTTTGTTCCTCGAAAGATCTTTGGATTGCTGATTTACTTTTGTAGTACCCCAAAGGTGTGTCAAAAATTATCCATAGTCAATTCCTATGTAAATTTAGGGATCTTTCTTCCTGATCAGGCACTTTTGTCAGGTATATGAAGTAGTGGGTCACATCTCAACTGTGAATTGCATCACCACTTACACACATTACTTTACACAGAAAGACAGTTTTACCTACATTTAAGTGATATTTATATTTATAACTTCAGAAAAATATTACCATATTGATAGCTTTTTTCAAAGCATTTACACGTCAATTACAATTACAGTAGGCTATGTAAAAAAGTACTGACTTTAATAATCAAATTACCCTACATTATATAGTAGCTAGTAAACGGTTGCTAGCTATAACATTACTGCAGCTGTGGATGAACCTTTGCCATGAATAAATATACTTTTGTAGCTAAGTATAGTATAACCTGCAGTCTATGAGCAGGACTGACTAAACCTGCAATAACTGGTTAGCAAAAAGTTGTTTATTCACACATCCAGCAGTTAATTTCAATTCAATTCAATTTTATTTATAGTATCAAATCATAACAAGAGATATCTCGAGACACTTTACAGATAGAGTAGGTCTAGACCAAACTCTGTAGTTTACGAAGCCCCAACTATTACAGTGGTTGCCTCAAGAGCAAGCATTAGCAGTAGCTATTGCGACAGTGGCGAGGAAAAACTCCCTTTTTTTGTTAGGAAGAAACCTCGGACAGACCCAGACTCTTGGTAGGCGGTGTCTGACGGCACCAGTTGGGGGAGTGGTGAATGGTGGCAATAATAGTCATAATAAAGATAGTGAAGCAGTGATCACAATGGTAGTCATAGTAGTTCATGTCATAGTAGGGCACAGCAGGGCGTTACGGGGTGTAGTGTGGCACAGCAGCCTGGGTGGACGCGGTTGGACGCGGCAGGACGCAGTCGGACACTGCGGGGAAACGCAGAGCGTAGCAGGGTGTAGTAAGTCCATAGCGTCAGCTGCACCCAGGACCCCGGTGTAGGTGCCACCCAATTCCAAGGCGATGTTCTGGGTGAAGAAGAAGCAAAGGGACTCCGGGGAGAAAACTCCCCAGAGCTAGGTTAGTAACAGGCATTTCTGGGACTAAGATGCACACAAAAGGAGACAAGTGAAAAGAGTTAAGGAGCAACATTATCATTCATTTGGAGTCGTGTTTCTGTCCACCTGATGAATTTAAGTCCAACATTTGCTCTCCTTTTGGCTCTGTTTTCAGTCTCTAACAACTCCTGAGGGAAATATCTGGCTATTTAGCTACTAAATGCTCCATGTTCACCAGCTAGTCAAACTTTCTGTCTGCAGTATGCTGCTGCGCAGTGTACTATTCAGTGGGTGTTTACAGCTTTTTGGCTGACAACAGCTGCCTGCTGTGGCCGATACTGTCGCTATGAGAGCTGTGAGATTGAACCAAAACAGTGAAGTCGCTGGTCAGACAGCTAAACCGTGAGCTGAAGTCACTGTAAAGCTCCATAAAGCAGAGGGGAGCTGTGGCAGATTCAGGTGATATTTCCCTGTAGGTTCAGCACTATGAGCGACCCCTTTCACATTGTCACAATGTTTTCACATTCTCATTTTATACACTGTTATTATAAACATATTGAACACAAAAAGCATTCATTCTAATTTAGATAATTGAGCCACTACTGGAAGAGTGTTGGTTCTACTGACCTATGCATGAGGGTTCATATGTATATATATATATACATATGTACATTTAGAGACATATATCTTTTCCCAAGTTGTCTCAGTCACACATGACCTTCATTGTGCAGTATGTGATAGACATGACAGCAGTTAAAGTGCATGAAATACTGGCATGTATAATAATCCACTTGTTAAATAGGGTTGCGTGATGCATTGGGCCTCCAAGAGTGTGAATGTGTTTGACGGTGTGGCCACTTTAAGTTCCGGTAAAGCTCATGCTTTAGGTTTGAAGGTGGCAGGTGTTGTGGTCCACCTGTCAAAGTGGGAAAGTGATCTTCAGACTGGAGCCTCTCACATATCAAAGAGAGCGCCTTTATTTAAGAGGGAGTGATTCTCGCTCCTTCTTTACTCAGCCAAATCCAGACGGGGTCGATGCAGTGAACTGCAACCTTATCTGGCTTTCACCCATTAAGGAATGACCGCAGACATTTTTTCTCTTTTTTTAGTAGAAGATTTGCATTAAATTCAGTAGATGTTGTTACTTTGATCTCTATAAAAAAGGTAACAGAGGTGTCACAGAGGTGTCAGAGGTATTTAACTTACACTAAATATGACAAAATAAACATAAATTACAAACATGACAATGGAGAAGAATATTTTGTTTAAAAAGTAATTGTATATACACATTCATTTATAGTAATACATTCTTTATTTCAGATGTCATAAAGACATTCAACATTCATACATCAAAATCATAATCAGTGCATAAATATCCAATCTGATGCTATAGAACCAGACATACAGTATACAATAAAGGAGTATACGACAAAAAAGTACTAGACAAAAAAGAAATGTATTTCTCAAAGTTAGATCGATTAAAAACAGTTTCAGGTATTGAATAAGAATTACAGGAATTTGTGCAGCATTTAACATTTGTCAAAGTGTTAAAACCTGACTGTAGCGTCATCATCATTAACACATTTGATTCGTTTTTTAGCTTCAGCAATTCATTCTGGTCTCTGCAGTATTGTGCATGAGGATTGAATTCCTATCCAGAAACCTGGAAGAATCTTTTTCTCTATAGTAGTCTTAACTTTTTGCAACAGCTTAACCTCCCTCTCTGCCCCCTCACCGGTCACAACATAAAAGCTTATAACCCCCGCAGGCTGGTCGATGTAAACTCCAATTGTGGAGCAGTACGGGACATCCTTTATGTCGTTGTTCATACCGTTGAACCAGATCTGGTAACATGTTCCTGACCAACACAGACCCCAGGACTCCTCATTTTCTCCGAGGCCGCACGGCCCAGAGTGTGCCCTCCTTCCTGCTCCTTCATAGGCGACTCCAATTACCACCCACCCCGAATACTCCACCTCCCAGTAGGCCCTCATGTTCCAAATTCCTTCTTTGCACACCACCTTTGAAGAAATAAAAAAAAGGAAGACAAATGAAAAACATTTGTTGCTTTGCAAGACAGCCTATAGCTGTATTATTTTCTGTCTTACCTGTGGAGAGTACTCGTATCTCTCTGGTCTATCAAGCACGGGACAAACCTCCTCAGTTCTACGAAACACCTTAAACCCGCTGTCAGAAATCCACAACATCTTGTTGGAAGTTTTATCATCCAAAGTAAAACGCATCCAGTCTACAAGAGAACATTAAGCAATGTTTTTTTTTTTTATTATTAAATCCTGGAAAATATTGCTGAACATTAAAAGATTTGAGAAAAAAATAAATCTGCAGCGTACACTTCATGAGCTCAGCTCTGCTTGTTGGCTCTGGAATGCCCGGCACATAAACCGAAACGTTTCCTGTAACAAGAGGAAATTGACTTAAATGCAAACTAATGCTCACTACATGAAGAGTATGAATTCATGCAAGTCCATTACCTGTATTTGTCTTCTTATTCTTATTGGATTTAATTTCCTTCCCTAAAAAGGTTGAGGCCAAAGGTTAAACTGCAAGGCTGTGAAGAGTCGTTTTCGGTTTCACACAAACACATGACTCTACTCTCTAAAAATGCTGAAATGCAACACTAAGAATAAAGAATCTAAGTTATTCAACAACTTTTCAGACTAAATGTCACATAAGTGACACATGCATACATTTCTAATATTGTAAATTTATGGACAGTTGACAAATTGTAGTTTACAGTTAGTGTCGTGTCATATTCTGAAAAGCTTGCACCGTCATTTTCCACTCATTAGTATCCATGCAATGTTTGAAAGGTATAATCATCCCTAAGATGATAGTTGAGTTTTTCATTTCAAAATAATGTACCACACATCTATTATGGAAATAATCAAAACTAATTATATTAAAAGGCACAGCATGCCCTGTAGTTAAAGTTCTTAAATTATGTAAAACTCATATTTGTGTGGCTGTGTTTGACATATGTCTCATTTTAGTATGACACCCATCTCTTGCTTATTCCACATAATGAAATGTGTGACATACTGAAACTTAGCTAACACATATCCATTGTTCGACAAGACAAGGTGCATCTGTCGGTAACTGCCCCAGCAGATAGACAATTGACTTATTCGTCATTTGTTACAATGCAAATGTATACATTTTTTATTTAAAGATAATTTATATTGTACAAACTTGTTGTACCTGGTTTGTTGGTTTCTGAGAGGATTGTTTCAGAATCGGTTCCGGTGGGCATCTTGAGGCTGTGTGCCAATAATCCACATCCAGACACTTCAAAATCCTTTGAGTTGTCAAAAAGTAAAAGTGCAAAGTATTTGTCTTCCACTTGACTTTTATACCCTCGGTAAAGATGAGGCAGGGGGGCTTGAGAGGAGTGTCTGAAAGAGGTGTTGAGGTCATTGGAACGGGTGCTCAGCAGGGGTCAAGTTGGTGTATGGCGGGGTACACTTGACTTTGACATATGGATATAAGTACTGTAAGGCTAGTGCAGACATTTGACACTCGTGAAACTTTAGGAGTACGTTTAGAAAAGCAAGGAGACATGAGTGAAAGTAAGATTCAGAAACTGGTCTTGACAGTGTTGTCAACACAGGCAGAAGCAGAACCACATGAACAAAGACACATCAGTCAAATTAAATTATGTGACAGATTTATGGCCCATTTAATCCATCTATGTTGTAATTACTGAGGCTCTGGAATGTGGAAACTAAGTTACCAAGTCTTGCATCAAGAGCTTCAGTTTGTTTTTGTCAACTACAATATTACACTAACTATGTAGGTAGGTCATGCTAAGAGACCACCTTAAGGAAATGAAAATGATCAGTATAGTGTACTGTAAATTTCGCCAGTAGGCCTACATGTCATTGTCTTTTGCTATATACAAGTTAACAAACCAGGACAAAATGTTCTCACTCAAGGTTTTATTATTTACTTTACATTATGCACACATTCATATCGAACGAGGTAACCCTATACATTCGTAGCAAATAAGAACAATGAAGGAATAAAAATAAATATAAATGTATCAGTATAAACCTTGAGTGGTCCGGTGGTTTCAGGAAAGTCCATAAGAGCTACCTGATGGCCTTTATCGAAAGATACAAACTGTATAGCTGCCTCAGAGATACTGTGTATAAGCAATATATATCATGTGTGCTAATGTTTTAATTACGATGTGTGTTGAATTTATGCAAGCTTATCGAAGACACATATTAACAGTACCATGCTGGTGTCATTTTTATGTTGAAAGCTGCCATAATTCTACAGAAGGTTGAGATAGTTTCACTCCTCTCTCTCAGCCAGAGTTCAGCTAATAATCACTGACTTTTATGTTTTTTGATGCAATATTATAATGCAGATTCAGTCCTTTATTCCTCCTTCTTTATGACCAAACAGTGTGACTGTGGCCCCACCCAGAAACCTGGTATCATTTTCTGCTCAAAGGAGCTCTTAATCTGCTGCAAAATGTGAACCTCCTTGACTCCTGTGCTCTCCTCTCCCTCCTTTCCCTCCTCAACACCATATCAATTTAGGATGCCAGCAGGCTGGTCAAGGTATACGCCAATTGTGGAGTACTTAGGAATCTCCATGATCTGTACAAGGCGGCCTTTGTGCCAGGCATGATAGTGGGAACCAGACCAGCCAATAGCCCAGGACTCTTCGTTCTCTTCCAGGCCACAAGATCCATCGCTGTTCCTCCTTCCTGCTCGTTCGTACGCAACGCCGACCACGACCCACCCTGAGAACTCTACCTCCCAGTAGCCTCTGAAGCCCAGGATGCCTTCTCTGCAAAGAACCTTTTGGAACGTAGATGGGAATGACAGAGTAATTTAGAGGTAATGCAACATAACCTGTGATTTACTACAGCTGCCACTGCACTGAATTTACAGCAGCATCGCTTTCTCCGACTTGCAATGCCAAACCAGTTGACTCAGGACAGCCCTCTATTTCATCATACTGTTGCTTGAGTTTTACAATCACATTACACTCCATGACAGGCTATGACAGGGTGATGACAATTTCATTGCATCTCTCATCTCATTTTACACTATCTTGAAGATCAAAAGAAAATACATTATAAATAGCTTCATTTCAAAAATAGGCTAACTGCAGCTTCACACTGTACCTGGGGAGAATACTCATATCTCTCGGGTCTTTCCAAAACGGGACAAGTGACATCATCAGTCATACGGGCCACCTTGGCACCATCTTCTCCGATCCACAGCATCTTATTGGCTGTCTTGTCATCCAGGGAAATTTTGAACCAGTCTGGAAAAGAAACGATGAAATAATTTCATGAAAAATCATGTTGGGATCAAAGTGTGGATGGATGAAAACAGGTAACTGATTAAGAATTTTACGTTTGATGAGATCAGCGCTGCATTTTGGTTCGGGGATATTTGACTCGTATGCTGGGATCTTCTCTGAGGAGTGACAGAGGAGTCAGACAAGGACAGGTGAACTGGAGATGGGAACTGAGATTTTGAATCAGCATTTACAAAACATTTAAAAAGCAAAAAGCCTGTAATAAGGCGACTGTCTTACCTGTGGATGTGTTTCCAGCTTTGGCTTTTTTTGCTGCAAAGAAATATAATAAACAAAAACTAAAATTTGTTTTCACCAGAGTAACCTATATTAAGATCAACATACTAGGCTGGTATAAATACTATAGGCAGCGGTATGTGTCAGATATGTCACAACAGGTGATAATGAAGTACAAAACGGTGTATACTTAGAAAACCATCTGCCTCTGTCAGATCATCACATCAGCAACTGCATGCTTTCTGGAGCCAGCGCGTGATTCATGCCAGGAGTTTGGAATTAACAAGACACCTCACATGCTGCTCAGTTGGCTTTAGTCACACGGGAGTGCAGCATGAAGCTCAGAGCAGTTTATCAGATGAGAAGGGGCACGATATCCGATAAGTTGGAGATGTAGATACCGCATTTGTTTATTGAGGTAAACTGAGGTAAACTGACAGACTGGCCATCTGGAATTTGGGCAAATGCCAGAAGGGCCGCCTCACTATGGACCCATATGGGCCACTACTGATAATTTGTCTTTGGTTAATTTTGAAGTTATTTTATGCATGCAGCCACAAATATTCAAGATTGTACTGCGGTGGGGTGGGTGGAAAGAATCACTCCAAACTAGCTATTTATTAAATAGGGCCATGTCTTGCACATGTCAGGGACGTTTTTTGATCCCAGTCCATCACTGGAGGTAAATAACAATCAGGAGAATTAAGTAAAGGCATCCAAAAAGGTACAAATTGCATTTCAATTTGGGCTCAAATGAAAAGCAGCTCTTCTGTAATAGAGTTAATGTGAAGATAATGAACTGTAACACTAATTTATCCCTAAACTTAATAATGTCTCTTCAGCTAATAATATACAGAAATAAAATAATTAAGTCTGCCAGCATTTAGATTTCAAGTTAAACTTGATTACAGGCGGCAGTACTGTGTCACAACTTTCCTTGGAGTAATAACTGATAAATTCTAGTTACAGAGCAGGCTCAGCCATGATGCCAATTTTGTAACTAATACCAATGTAAGCATGCAGTCTCTAGTTTGTTGATAATGGGGATCAGAAACAGGAGTCACTTAATCCCCTCAGTATTAACATAGCAGCATCAACTAAGTGATATGTTTTGTTTTGTTGACTGGAGACAGAGAGACCAATGTGAGAATTTTAAGCCGCTTTTCTGGATATAGCACAAGGTGATAAAAAATAACTGCTTTGTCTTGCCTCATTACATGAACATGACACCATAAAATACATTTAAGATTGTGGGCAATCTGTACGGGGGCTTGTTAGCGATGGGGTTTGAATGAATGTTTTTGAGTCAGACGTAAACATTGTTGTCATGATAATACAGTCTATAGAGCCTGACATAAATGAGCTACAATCCTGCTCAATGTGGAAGATTTTCCAGGCTGGTATTATATTACACATACAGCATGTTAAATCTTTTTTAATGCAGATGATGTTGACACTTGCAGATTCTTGCTACTGGGCAGTAAAACCATTATACGCCCCTCATAACGACAAGCATGAAATCGGCCAGTGAAATATTACGCTTTCCACACAGACATACACTCTAGTGACCCATTCACTCAGGATCTGCCTCAGATAATAGTAAAAATGGCAGCAGACACGGACCGGCTGGGGTTATTAAAAGAGTACATTTGAAGCATTGTTGATAATGATTTCTGCATTAGATATGCTGCAAATTTATTTAAAGCCATTTGAAGTTGGACCTTGACATTCAGATGGATTTGATTGCAAATGAGACATTCTTGAATTGAAATGTTCTGTGTTTAAACCAATGAATATAAATGGTGTAAATTGTAGAAAATAAAGTTCACCTTTATCTGACATCCGGGTGTCAGAAATGATTCTGTTGGTGGCGGGCATCTTGATACCGGCCGTTTAAGCTGCTGCAGTGAGCCTGTCTCGGCCCTGATGAAACACGGGTCCGTTTGAGTATTCTGTTGACTCCAATGTGTGACAGATCAATGCACTTTATACCTTGTGATGTAGGACAGAGGGGAAGGAACGAGAGCCGGTGGCGTGGACATGAACATGAGATCACATTTTTCAATAGAAAGGAGGGGGAGGCATAAGGCTTGTAATTGGAGCTGTGTTTGTATGTTTAAAAAGGTTAGATTGATGCTTGGATGCCAGCAGGACACCCCCTAGTACCAAGTACCCCTCCCCCTCCCTCTACATCACTACCACTGATCTCTCCACATTGCACAGTGACAGCATTGATGGTGGATGGGGGGGATGCAGTATGTAGACACACACACACACACACACACACACACACACACACCTAGATAGGAGAGTTCCTGGTGATTGATGTCATGCAGTGTGAGGTCCAACAGGTGCAACATATTGAACAAGTATAAATATGCAACTGTTCTGTAATTGAGTATTATCAATGTGATGTGGTAAAGTATTACTACTTCTCTTGCGGCAACATTTTTAAAGCCTGCATTTACCTATTTCTACTATTCTTACATTGAACATTTAAAATGTAAAACAAAAACAATAACAAATCTGACTCTATCCTTTATAAATCTACACACATTACTACATTTTTTTGTTAAGCTTTGATTGATACAAATAAGTAAATATCAAGTTTTGTTATAACTTTAACTTATGTAAACATATTTAATAAAGTAAGAAGACAATTCTCAAAACACAATAACACAAAACCAAATATTTGAAATCATTACTTATTATATGACCTAAGATGACTGGAGGGGCTTCAGTTTATTATACCAGACTTAGCTACGCTCTTGACCTGCATTATCACATCAACCATTTACCATCACAAGTACCTTGATGTCCATGGCCTGGGTTAAAAGAAAAAGCATGTCGCTGGTCGTAAACCCTTCCCTGTGATATGCTCTCCACTGTGAGCTTTGTGTCTCAGGTGTTTACTGCTCCTGCACCCTGCCAAACCTCTAGTCAAGGCTGTCCCGTCCTTCTTGTGTTCCTGCCTGCCCAAGCAGATGACTGACTGAAGCAGTAAGTGCGATGCAACGGACATACTAAACAGTAAATCCCAGGGACATACTGAATGGTAAATACCAGGGACATACTAAACAATAAATACCAGAAGCTATGGTGAGGGAACAGCCCCAGACTGCCCTATTGAACATAAAGGAGAAGGAGTGTGGGTGACGGGTTTGCGTGCGGCTATCTATATTCCTCCAATCTCCTCTCATACGATTAGAAACCAGGGGCAACAGACTTTTAAAATTCTGCTGACAGACAAATGATCTTTGACGTGAAAAGCCGGGGCTGAGCTGTGACCCTGTTCAGTGGCTGCTCTGCATGGTCAAACGCATTGGCAAGCTCATGACTTCAGTTTTTAACCGTCCACAGAGTCTATAGGTCTCAATATCTTTTAATAAAAGTGGAACTTCCTTTTTTATAAAATGTACCAATGTACTTCTTCTGAATGGTCATAAATTCAAAGTCAAATGATAGCTAAAAATAAATCACTCATGATTTCATTGTGATCTACTGTAACTGACTGAAAACTTTATATTGACATCAGATCACTTTTTGGGTCAATGCCATCAATCAATAAACATTGATGGGCTGCTAATAAATGACTGACTTTTACAAGCACAGGAAATGCCTTCAGAACAGTATATTGCAGCATATATATTAATATGATAAGACAACACAGAAGCATTTCAATAGTGTTTAAATACAGACATTACAGATTCAAAATCTGCCACAAAAAAGAATTTAAGGACATTGCAGAGGAAATCAGGTACATTATAAAAAAAACACCTTTACCGTGAAGTGCTCTTCTTTAAAAGTGCACAGACTCACCAGAGATGAACTCTTCTCCAAATGAAACTCAATGGAACCTGGTTCCTCTTCTCAAAGTGCCGTTAAGTGTTCTTCCAGTCTTGTGTGACCCCTCTGTTCTATACAGGATGACCGCATTGCTGTACAGTATTAACTTTCAAGATCTGAGTTTGATGACAAAGAGATGACAGGGTAACTGTACAACATATTCAGAACTACTCAGATGAATAGGGATCAGCGGGTTGGGTGGTGGCCCTGACCTAAATATCCTGATTTGGTGGGCTCTGTGGCATGCCCATTAGTGAGCTTGTTATCTCTACATGCCTTACCAAAAATTGTCTTAGGGAGCACCAGGGCCCCCCAGGGCCCCCCGGGTCCCCCCAAATCTCCCTTTCCTAGGGGTATATAAAGAAGCTGTTTGCATTACTGCAGCAGTACGCTGCTGACAGACGCTAACATTCAGCCAACCTCAACACGGCAATAAGCAATAAAGATGCCAACCAGTGCTCCCAATATGAGAATCACCAGACCTGGTGAGTGAACTCCCATTCCCTTCCTCAACAGATAATGCATAGATTTTGTATATTGTTGTAAGTTTTCTTACATTAAAACCAAAGTAGCCAACCAGTACAGTTGACAGTCATGTTTCTATTATATTTATGGAGAAAAAATCTAAAGATTTGGCTTCTCGAACAGGTAAGATTTTAAAGTAAACAATAAAATTAATATAACTCGAACACACTGAGGGCTTACCTTTTAAAAGGTTTATTTGAATTTATTTTTAAGACAATGCCTCTGCTTCTGCTTGTTACTGTGTCACTTTGTTGCCATCTTATAATGACAATGTGACTTTTTTCATCACTCAGATAATATCCCCGAGTACGAGCCCAACATCCCTGAGCCTAAATGCAGAGCTGATCTCCTGAAACGTAAGATCATTAAAAAACTTATTTCCTCATTGTCATGATATGTAGTTTCTTCTCTTTCATCTGTCATGGCTGCATATTTTCCACATCTCACAGACTGGATCAACCTTTCCCTGGATGACAAGACAGCCAATAAGATGCTGTGGATCACAGAGGATGGATCCAAGGTGTCGCGCATGACTGATGATGTCACTTGTCCCGTCCTGGACAGACCAGAGCGATATGAGCATACGCCCCAGGTAGGTTTTATTGAGTTTGAGGTCATAAATCCAGATGTAGAATATACATTTTTCCTCCACTCAACTTATTTCATTATGTTCTTTTCCCCTAAAGGTTCTTTGCAAAGAAGGCATCTTGGGATTCCGAGCTTACTGGGAGGTGAAATATTCAGGATGGGTGGTTGCCGGAGTCGCCTATGAAGGAGCAGGGAGGAGGGGAAGCGACGGACAATGCGGGCTGGGAGAGAATGAACACTCCTGGGGTCTTGGGTGGGGTGGATCCCACTACCAAGTGTGGTTCAATGGCATTAACACGGAAATCAGGGATATAGCCCAGTGCTTCACCATTGGGATATACCTTGACCATCCAGCTAGTGTCATCAATTTTTATGCAGTTGAAGAAGTGAAGGAGGGAGAGGGGAGCGAAGCCAGAAGAGAGATCAGACTGCTACAGCAGATCAAGAGCTCTTTCAAGGGGAGGATGTTGCCAGGTTTCTGGGTGGGACAAAATTCATCATGTTTTTTAGTTAAACCAGAGGTGTGAAGTGTTTTCCATTTCTATTTTCTTACGTTTTCATTAAAACTTCATTTACAATACATATCTAAAACTAAAAATATGTTTATCTGCAATGCATACTCTGGGATAATGAAAGACAGACTGTTCAAAATCAAAATATTTGTATATAGAAACACGTTTATCAAAAAGCTGCTATTTGTTTAAGTGCTTATGTATCATTAACATGTTCATTTTGACTAAACTGAATGTTGAATAGTGTTTAGTGGTATAGCATTATGCATTGTGCCATGGGTCTATCCTGCACTTTTTAAACCAAAAATGTTATTTTGTGTGTCTTTAAATAAAATAAACACTGAATGCATTAAAAAGGTGTAAATACTTTTACTAACAGTAAAGTTGATAATAAGGGATATAGGATCAAATGTATACTTGCGTATTGTCATTATTTTGAATCAGTGCATTGCATAACTTTAAATTCTACCTACCTCTATTTAATATGTTAATGTTTAAATCAAAACTAATTTCATTTACAGAAGACCTATCGGAATAAACCAGTGTAGACCACGGAACCTCAATGCAATCAGTTTTATTTATATTTAACTTTTGTATACAAATAAATATGCCTACAAATCAGCACATGCGCCTAAAAAATCCAGGGTACCTCAACATCTGCAACCTCTTTCAGCAGTCCTGAGAGGATTGGGAACTGCAATTACAACATCCCGAATATATCAAAAACCCAAGAAAAAAGACGTTGTCAACAGCCAGTCAAGTTTCCATGCTAAGGACAAACACAGCTTTGTGGTATAATCGTCAGGTGATAAGTCATGATTTATAAATACAATCTTACAGCAAAGGAAAGTAATCCACCAATGTCATGTGAAGCATTCAAACTCTACCATACCTTCAGCTGCTCTAGATCTTTCATTCTTCACCTTCCCCTGTTAACGCTGAGCAGGGGGTCCAGAGGATTAGACTGGTGACATGAAAGCAGATCCTGTGAAGTAATAAACAAGGTCATATGTGAGTACACACATAAGGTCAGTGAGGGTGCATGGACGGAGGAGAGTTGATGAAATATAGGATGACAGATGCAGGACTAAACTCAATGCTGAGTTCATTGATAACAATTCAGACTCATTTTTTCTTCATATTAGAGTGAAAACATCAGCAATGACATTTTTCCACAGCCCCTCAGGCTGAACTGGAGACAGAGGGGATAGGAGTGAAAAAATGTTTAATATTTTGTTTTGCACATTTTGGGTATGGTTGTATTCTCAATGAGTGAATAAACTTAAGACAAAATGAATAAAAAGGTTACACCTTGTCATGCTGGCAACCTGAAAGTCTCTCTAAGGGTGTGCAGTGAAGTTTGCAACCACATTGATGTCATCAACATGTTGAAAGTAATTAAAAGAAACAGCCAACATACACTAGACTAAAGAAAACAAAGCGAGTATTGCAGAAGACACTATTAACAGCCATCATAATACTTGCAAAGCATGATTTCTGTACTATATATTTTCTCACAATCCATACTAGTGCGTACAGTTTTTCATCACAGCGGTTGTTAGATTTGTGAAAATTTCAGCTCAAGCATAATTTTAAAAATCTTTCAACAAAACAGCAAAAAGGACATTAACACATTTGTGTATATGTATTTCTAACAATCATGATTTATATTTTGACTCCCACCAAAATTGTATTCCTATATGTATCTATTTATCTATGTATCTATCTTTTTATTCATTCATTCATTGTTGGAGACAAGAGAGTCACTTCTATGACAGTGTGTAGTCCTGATTCAGATCATAGGTTGAGATATGAGCTCCTCCTGTGAGAAAGAAAACTTTGTCTTTGTCTCCCCCCGGCGACCGTCACCAGTATAACAACAAGCTGTGGCAACAAGCCTCTGTGGCTCCCTGCAATGTAGGTGCGCTTTCTCTCAGGAACCAGGACAAGCCATGACGCCCTCACTATTCAAAATGTCTATCGCTGTCATTTTAATAAAAAACATAAGAAGGTGCTTTTTCACAGTACATACATTTCTTACTTCGTTGTTGCAGCCGTCTCTTCCCCAGTGAGTCTACTAAAATGAGTGAAACAGCGCCCCCCTGGGCTATAACAGGCAACCTTTGCGGTCAAATGTGGCATTGCATCCTTATCGAAGTGAGGGAACGAGCTAAGTAGCGAAGTAAACAGGTCATTCCCTTCTATAAACAGTCTATGGTCATTCCGCTGCAAAACTGACGATATTCTAGGACTGGCACAAAAAACTCTGAAATTAATTGTGAACTTAATTAACATGAATCAAAAGAGAGTTAGCCAACAGTTTTGTTATCTAAATCAGTGTTGCTAATCATATCGGCTAAGATTACAGTGTTTTTATAAGAGTAACAGTTAGCTAGTAGCAATAGAGAGAGGAATTATGTGCAAACACACGAAATGACCACCACAGCAACAAGTGTAGTGGGACATTGTAGGACATGGATTCTTCATCCGCAAGAGAAGAAGTGAGTAGACATTAAATTAATGAGAGTGGCTCTGAGTTTTCTGTTTTGTGTCTTTTACTGATGGGTAAATATCTTCATGTTGCATAACACCTTGCTATTATGTATTGTGTGTACCTTGTTTGTCTGACTCTTGCAGGTAGAGCCTGCCAATTGACTTTGAATTTGGCATTCCTTAAAAAGGGCATTTGTTGCTTATGGTAACCTGATGACTGTGTGTGATTTGTGAATGAGTCAGTTGCTTGTAAGACTTTCTTCATTATTGGCATTATTTTGTTTTGATGTGAACATAAATCTTGTCTAAAAGTTGACTAATTAAATCAATGTATTATAGTAGGTCTACACCACAGTGGAAGGCTACAAATCTGAATGTGTTAGCTTAGTGAAAAGGACGCATTATTCAATTTTATAAACTTTATAAAGGCTACTTTATGTCTTTGGATGACCTGTCTGACATTGCTTATGGATCTCTTCACTGCTAAAATCAGCACTGAGTTTCAGAGCTAATAAAGCTGGCCCCTTGAAGAACTGCTGGCTCCAGTCTGACCCCTGTGGTAGGACCACAACCACCACTGGGTGGTATACGGTTTATATTAAACTTTGGAGTCTGGTAGAGCCAAGTGTATGTCATTTGTTTTACTATCACTTCAGTACAGACCAGGAATGACCAAGCAATTTACAAAATGTTTTCTTTGTTTCAACACATTTAATTAAAGGAAGAATTGAGAACTAAAAAGTTATAACTTTATATAGCACTTTTCAAAATCACAAAATAACAAACGTGTCCAGTCATCCAGATCAAGTTTCTTATGCCCATTGAACAGTTTAGCTCCAACCAATATTATTTCTTGCTTTCAGACTAACACTCATTAAAACAGACCTAAAGTGTGGACAAGGCAATAGACCTCTAACACTCTAACAACCAATTAGAATGTGAAAGGTGACACTTAAAAGCACACAAAATGATCTCTTCCCCAGAGTGCATTAAAACTACTTACCAATGTAGAGAAACACCAAACTGCTGAAAACACAACAATCTACCTATGATCCAGGAGCTGCCCCTATTTGTTCCAATAACCAAATTGATTTATTTAAATATTGGGAAATAAGATGGGGGTGTGGAGATATGGAATAATTCAGTGGTGTAAGTCATGCCATTGCGTCAAGCCAAAGAGGAGGCCTACAGGAGTGGGGACCGGGACCTATACAAGCAGGCCAGGAACAAGCTGACAAAGGAGATCAAGGTAGCCAAAAAGAAGATACAGTGAGAAACTTAAAGACAGCCTCTCAGCAATGACCCTGCATCAGTTTGGAGAGGCCTGCGAAAGATCACGGAAGAGACCATCCCCCCACCCTGCAGAAAATCCCAGACTGACTGACAACCTGAACGACTTTTAATGCAGGTTTGAAAAGCACCCATTATCACACCCCTCACGCACAAAAGGTTTTCCCTCAACACCCATCCCCCTCCTCCTACCTGCGCTAACGATCCGCGAGAAGGATGTGTGCCTGCTCTTTCAGAAGCAGAAGATCAAGAAGGCTCCAGGACCTGATGGTGTGTGTCCCTCTCTTGTCTGCGAGTCTGAGCTGAACAGCTGGCACCAATCTTCACGCAGATTTTTAATCGGTCCCTGCTGTGTGGAGTGCTTCAAATGCTCCACCATCATCCCAGTCCCCAAAAAACCCTCCATCACATATTAAATGACTACAGGCCTGTCGCCCTGACGTCTGTGGTCATGAAGACATAAAAGACTGGTGTTGAGCCACCTGAAGGACATCACGGGACCCCTGCTGGGCTCCCTGCAGTTTGCCTAAAGGGCAAACAGGTCGGCGGATGATGCTGTCAACATGGTACTCCAATACATCCTGCACCACCTCGACTCCCCAGGGACGTATGCCAAGATCCTGTTTGTGGACTTCAGCTCGGCGTTCAACACCATCATCCCTGAACTCCTACATCGGAAGCTCACCCAGTTCTCAGTGCCTGCCGCCACCTGTCAGTGGATCATCAGCTTCCTGATTGACAGGCAGCAGCATGTCAGACTGGGGAGCATCTCATCCAAAACTCGGTCCATCAGCACTAGCGCCTAACAGGGGTGTGTCCTCTCCCCGTTGCTCTTCTCCCTCTACACCAATGACTGCACCTCAAAGAACCTGTCTGTAAAACTCCTGAAGTGAGCAGATGACACCACTGTCATTGGTTTGATCCAGGATGGTGATGAGTCTGCTTACAGACAGAAGGTGGAACAGCTGGTCCAATGGTGCAGTCAGAACCACCTGGAGTTAAACCCCAAGAAGACTGGAGATGACAGTGGACTTCAGGAGAAGTCCGCCCCCCCCCACTCACCATCCTGAACGACACAGTGGCCACTGTGGATTCCTTTAGGTTCCTGGGATCAACCATCTCACAGGACCTAAAATGGTCTCCCCCACATTGACTCCTGCGACAGCTAAGGAAGTTTAATCTGCCTAAGGAGCTGCTGACCACTTTCTACTCAGCTATCATTCAGTCTGTCATCTGCACCTCCATCACTGTCTGGTTTGGGTCAGCCACCAAATGGGATAGGGCCAGACTGCAACGGACAATTAGGGCTGCAGAGAGGATCATTGGAACGGACCTTCCCTCCATCCAGGACCTGTACCGGTCCAGGGTCAGGAAAAGGGCAGCAAAAATCTGTGCAGACCCCTCACATCCTGGTCACAAACTGTTCAACCTCCTTCCCTCTAGTAGGCGATACAGGACACTGTTTGCCAAAACCAGCCGACACAGGGACAGTTTCTTTCCCCAAGCCCCCACCCTCACACTGAACAAAGTCAACCACCACTGTTCTGCTCATCTACCTCATGTCTATTTAAATCCTACAATTACAATATTGTTATTAATATATTACCATTGCACTGATCTGCCTTGCACTCTACTCATATTTAAATCCTAAAATTTCAGTCTATTGACCAATTTTGCACTATTCCTTCCCTCTCTTTTGTATATTTTTTGTAAAATTGTAAATTATATTGTATTGTTATACTGTAGACTATTTTTTATATTCTTACCGTCATCTCTGTTTTTATTCTTAATATGTTAAGTGTTGTACTTTGAGAGCAAAGATTACCAGAGTCAAATTCCTTGTTTGTCTACGCAAACCTGGCCAATAAAGCTGATTCTGATTCTGATGTATGGGTATGTGTGAGTGAGTGAGTGTTGCAAAAGGTGTGAACCTAAATCAAACTACGAGGAGATGTTGAGGCTGCCCAGCAAGACAGAGTGCATCCTTGGAGAGTAGCCCTTTTGTGCCTTTGGCACCTCCCCCCATTATGACGAGGTTGCTATGACGACTAGCTGAGACCCACCCAGGCTCCTGCAAGAACTAAACAGAGCTTCACAGAAAGCCAGATGGGTGGGCCGTCAAAGCCAGTTAATTTAAAGCAAGACTGTGACTTTTACTGAACTGTGGCCACGAGTGGAAAGTTAAAGGATAATGATGAATGCTAAACACAGGGTAACAGTAGCACCAGTAGACAAGAGTCAGCTACAGCTAACATTAGCTGCACCACAATTTAAAGGGCATACATAGCAACAACAAAAACTGAGTGCATGAAATTGAGCAAGGGTGCATTTCATTGTTTATGAATTCTGCTTTTAATTTGTAAGAGGAGGATTGCCTTTTTATTATTTTGCCTTTCCAAATGATGATCTCTCTTTAATAAAACCCTCTTATAATGCATCCGATAATTAACCTCATTTGCATCCTATTTGAAAAAAGCAGGTCCTTTAGGGTACAAATGAAAGTGTAACCTTTGATTTTATTCTGTACATCTTAAGGGGTTTTACACTTTAAAAAACTATTTCAATCCATTTTAATTAAGGTGAAATGAGTAAGGTTTTACATTTTAAGAGATTTTTATCCATTAAAATGTACCAATTTTAACTGAAAGCACGCAGATGATCCATTAAAAAGTCTTAATAAGGCAGGTTAACTGTATAATATGTAATATGCAGGTGAAGGTCTCATCATCAGGTCCTCTATCAGAGACTGCAGAGTCAGTTGGACAGCCTGCAGAACACTAAAACACACACATTTAAAGTGATAACAAAAGCAAAAAAATATTTTAAGAAATGCCCATCAAGCTAGCTCAACCACCTAGGCTCACTTGGACTTATGTATTCTGTTTCCTCCTCCTCAGATGATTATGTAAATTCAGAAATTCGCAAGTTGAAATCCACGTGATTTTTTGACGAACGGCTTTTGTGATCGCAACAGTTGAAATTTTTAGTTGTTGGTTGAAATTTGTTATTGTTGGTTTTGAGAGTAGACAAATGAAACCACATACAAACATACATTCACTCCTGTGTGGTTTACCTCAGGTGGGGTTCGAACCAGCATCTCAACATCTCCGGTCGGTGTCGTAAACCACTGGTCCATCTTCAGCGCTGAGCAACACAAAGAACCAGAGAGACAAAATAGATCAGACTGAAGCTGCAGAAACTTTACCTTTTTTTTACTTTATCACTCTGTAGAGAAACACAGCTTACAGACTGAAACATGTTCACACTGAAACCTGTTCATACAGACACACTGACAAATGCTAATTCTTATCTGTGAGAGTCACTTCACCTTTCTAAGTTCTCTATGTCCTGACAGCTCAGTTGGTAGAGAACACATTACACAGTTTGAAGGTTGTGGGTTCAAGTCCCTCCTGCAGTATTTAGTTTTTTTTCTTTCTGTTACCCCTGAAAACCCCTTAAACTGCAGACAATACCTTAATAGACAAGACAGGATTGATTCAAATTAACTATTATTTTTTAAGGGTTAGACCTTAAACAGAGGATATAACAACCAAAACCCTTTAATAGATAGTAATACATTTATATATCCATTAAAGGGGCATGATGCAGTTTTGGCCATTTCTTCGCTGTTTTCTCGCTTTTTGAACGCAGCTTTCTGCCTCTTTTTTGCCAGCTCAGCCATGACAGTAGTGTGAAAAACTCCATCGCTACCTTGTTAGCCGGTTCCTGAATGGGCGTATGTGTGCAGTGCGGTGAAGCAAATTCGTTACATCGTGAGACCTGATATCACACGATACTTCCTGATGCTGAGGCCGGCGACTCGCCGGCCGAAAGTTGCAAGGGTGGTTTTTCCGCTCACAGGCGCTAGGGGGAAGCGAGATGACCACCATTCAACTCGAAAAAAGTCATATAACCATTCCAATGACTCCGAAGCTGTTCAGTTAAGGTAAATTAAGCTAAAAAAAGCTGTATAGTTCCCCTTTAAATAATCTGAAACCTACTGTGAACCTCCACAAATGTGGAGTCCTGAGAGCATAGCTGGTAGAGAAGCTGCTCCACAGCCTGAGAGTCAGCGGAGGAGTTCAAATTCCAGCGCTGTTTTTTGTGTTTTCCTTCGGTCATATTGTGAAAACCCTGTCTTGAATGGGCCTAACAAATCTGTTTCATAAGGACAATCAAAGCTGAAAACGTCAAAAAGTCTCAGGGAGAAATCAGTCAGAACTAATCAAAAGTTGTCCGAATGACACGTTAAGCATTTTATCAACTTTTTAACCTGTCAGCAACTTTTTGTCTTTATGAAACAGAAAGACTTTTCATAATAAGAGACACCTTTATGAAATAGCCCTTTGAGGGTTGACAGAAAAAGGCACAGATGGGATCTGAACTCAAAACCTTTAGACTGTGGAGCAGTTTTTCTTCTAGCTGAGCTCTGTGGACTTTGTAAGACAACTGTATTATTTCAATTAAGATGCAAATTTAGGCAGTTGTTCCACATGGGGGATTCAACATTATGGATAAATAAATGCAATACAATTAATTAATGAGTTTTGGTCGCCTATCACCTCTGTTTAGGGTGTTTTTTAAAACCTTTAAAAACAAATGTTTTAATTTGAGCCAATTAATTGCTTTTGAGAGTTTTGAATATATTATGTGCATAGTTTAAGGGGCTTTAAGGGCTAACAGAAGGAAAATATTTTCTTTGCAAAAAGGATTTGAACCCACAACCTTCATACTATAGAGCAGGTTCTCTACCAGCTGAGATAACAGGTCACTGCTAGACAAAATGACTGTCACAGAAAAGAAATGGACTTTGTCAGTTTGTCTGTATGAACATATTTTTTTGTGAGAATATGTTTCAGTGTGTAAACTTTGTTTCTCTGCAGAAACAATGGATTAAAGTAGTTTGAAAGTGTAAAACTCCTTAAAATGTACAGAATAAGATCACAGGTACAGTAATTGCACTTTGAAAGGACTTGCATGTTTTAGTTAGGATGCATACGAGTTTGATTTATGGATGCATTGTAAATATAAGATAGTTTTAATTTATTTTTAAAACCCTTAAAGTGAGATGATGTAACTTTTGAAAGACAAAATAACACAATCCTCTTAGAAATTAAAAGTTGAATTCAAAAGCAATGAAATGCACCCTTCTATCTATGTAACATCACAGATAACTACACCTTAATTTGCACCTTGGATGGAATTTTTCAAAAAACAATGTAAAATAGTAAATAAATATGATTAATATAATAATATGATTTGCCCTCTAGGGTGCCTTTCCAGGCAAGAAAATGTGGGTTTGACAGGTAACGGTTGAACGAATAAAAACAAGTTGATCACCACGCACGCAATACTTTATAGAAGCTTAAAAACTGACAGACAAGTGTTGCCAAGTCAGTCTGCTGCAGTGACGCTTTGCATGTTCCTGTCTGAATTGTAATTTACTGTAAATGAAATCAAACTGTAAAGTAGCTCAACAAACTGTCAGTAATTATGAATGTGAATATATAATCAGTCTTTTCTGATTGATATTTAGTGTATTTGTGCTATGCATTTTTTCCATATAGTCAAATGTAGTTAAAATATACTATAAAAAAGTGGCAAAAAATATTGGTCTGCCAATTCTTTCACACTGTGTCGCCTATTGAGTAAAGCACTTTTCAAACCTAGTACATGCACAAAAAACATACTGTATATAACACAATTAAGGAAAGGGAAAAAGCCAAAAAGCATAATATGAATATTTTAAATAAATGGAACTTCCTGATATTTCCACAAGATGGTGCCATGGTATCATACATTAATTAAGGACAACTGGACTGAGGACCATAGGCAGTAACAGTGCTTTAAAAAAAAAGATGTGCTTTTATTTTGTGTAAATTTTAGGATTTATCATACCTTTTATTTATAATTATATTTATTTGCTCATGGAAACAGAATTGATAACAGTTTGGTACAGTACGGCTTTTCCCCAAGCCGTACCATGAAACGAGTTACAGTCAAGTCCTGCAACACAGGTCTGACAAAAACAGGTGGAAAAACCCATGGAACATTTAATTGAAAGTAGAAAATGGAGTGCTGTTTTAAATCAACACCTTAGTATAAGCTCTAAATATTGGCAGCAATTCTAAATGCATTTCAAGTAGAAAATTCAATTAAAAAATATGAAATCTAGCTGTGGTGTAATCTCCCTTTAGTCATGGGAGGGCGTTGTTTGTATACTTGTAATGTAAATCTACAGTGACACCATTATGGCTAAATAATTCTAGCTAAATATTGTGCCGTAAGGAAAATATGGTTTGCATAGAGCATTTACAAGTTAAACCCCCAAATAAACTAATAATACAAACAATAAAACCAGCCTTAAAGCACAGAAATAAATGTATACAAGCACTATAATCACAAATCAACCTGATATACCTATATTGCTCACCAGACGCAGTGCAATAATTGGTCAGTCTGCAGTGTAAAATTACCAAGCTATTGCAGTATACAGCCAAACACTGCTTCTGAATTTCATGTTTAAATTAAGCCATCTAATTGCAGAGGGAATAAATGATACTCTGGTCCCTCTGCTCTGAAGTGTATCCAGTGTGAAGGAGCAGCCAAAGAGTATCAGTTCCTCTCTAAGTCAAAAAGTCTTTCAGCACATGACTCTCACGGATTTCAGTTATTTGTGTGCAGCTCAGAGCAGTAACCAAGTTACTCACAAAGCCCCACCCTCCTCAACAATTGCAATACACACAGCTAAGGCAATATACAGTATCTGGTAAAACAAGGTCATACATTTAGCAGATGTTAAAATATTTCATTTTCTGTAGAAAAAAATGGTTGTGCTTCCCCGCAAATTATCTCTGTGATTATCTCTGAAGTTTGCCATCAGGAAAAGTCCCCAGGAATTTATAGTTGCCCTGCAATTCAATTCCCTTATCAGATTGTAGAGTGAGTTTGGGTGCAGCCTGTAAACCTCGAAAATGTATTGCACCATGACCCAAAGTCACCAACAACACAGTCAAGTCTGCTCTTGGAGGATACTACAAAATGCCAGAATCATCTGCAAACTTGATAAAATGTCTGTCTAAACATTTGCTGTTGCAGTCATTAGTATGAAAGGAAGGATCGCAGGAATGCCCAACGGAGAGACAGTAGATAAAAAGAGGAATTTTGGAGACTAAAATCTGTCACTTAAAATGTCCATGATACAGCCTACGGTGTCTAGATCAGCCTTGAGAAATATGGAAGGAAAGAAAAATGATAAGAAAGTGAAAAGAAGTTAACAGGACTAATGAGAAGCAATGTAAGTGAGCATCCTCAGGCTCCTAATGCAGTATGCATATTGTACCTCTGCCATCATCTCCTGGGTTTTGTCAGTTTTTCAGCTGTTAGGGCCTGAAAGACATTTCACATCAGCTAGAATCCTTCCCATGCAAAGCAAATTTTAAGTTAAATTCAATTTCAATTTGTACTCGCAGACACTCCGTTAAAGTAACAGTTCACAGATTCTTGACTAATTACTGACTAATCACGTTAGATACACAGGATGCTGACTGGGCAAGAGGTATTTTAATATTTCCAATGAATCTTTATCTCATCACTATCTAAAATATTCTTGAAAAGCTAAACTGCTCAAAGTATTCTGTAAGAAACTTTATATATATACTCTGCCCTTCCCCATCTGTCTCTCTTTCTTCTTTCTACTCCTGCTCACACTCATGCACACATTATACTGTGCACACACGTACATACTCATTACCATGCTCTTAACTTCCTTTGCGATTCCATTTTCTGCATCAGGGCTATTTTAAATTACTCTCCCTACTCACTGTTCACCACTTTACTGCTCTGTCACTATCACTGTGCAAATAGATGCACTGAACTATACAAACTTGTGATATCCTGCAGTAATGTTTCAAAAGACTTTATTCTTGAACTTTATCATGAATTGTAACAGGTTACAAAGGAATAGGAATTTTGGGAAAGCTTAGATGCTTTCTTTCCGAGAGTAAAATTAAAAAGATCCATACCGCTCTTATAGCTGTATACTAAAAATTAAGCTAGCGCCATCAGGCAATTAGCTTAGCTTAGCATAAAGCAGGGGGAAACAGCTTGCCTGGTTCTGTCCAAAGTTGTAAAACTCTGAAGCTAAAGTGTTGGTTGGCGTGTCTTTTAATGTCGGACATGGCCAGGCTAGCCATTTCCCCCTGCTTCCAGTCTTTATGCTAAGCTAATTACCCCCCTACTCTAGCTCCATACTTAACACACAGAGTGTGTGATATCAATCTTCTCGACAACAAAGTGAATTAGTGTATTTCCCCCCCCCCCTTTACATTTTACAATACATTTGTGCAATGGTAAAAGTAGCAATACCACACTATAGAAAAAATCCTGCATGCAAAATATTACTTCTGTAAAAGTACTTTATGCAAGTAAGCAACTTAAGAGTGAATGCACTTGATTACATTCCACTACTGCATTCTATTGTGACTATAGTAGGTTGGAGTCATGTTAGGTTGGATAAGAAAGTTGATGTTTAAGGCTAGCCTGAGAGTGCGAAGTGACTTGTGATGATCATACATGATCATAATAATGATGTTACCTTATGAATGGTGACATCAAGTCCCCTCCCATCTTCTGCATTGTCAATTTTGCTTTCACTTTGTATCACTGTTCTTTTTAGAGACATTTCAACCACCTCAGATATAAGCCCCTTTAACACAGAGATTCCGCAGTATTGCCGCAATGGTCTGCCGTTATGCCAGCTTTGTTTATTCACACAGAACCAAGCAAAGGCGGCCTAGTATGTGATTTCACAAAGCATGCCAGCACTCCAGGGCAAAAGAGGCATGAGTGAGCCGATCTACACTGTTAATCAACAACAGTCAATCGTCATAGATACACCCCCGTCTGGTTGTCCCTGTAGACTGACATGTCTGTCCCCTTTCACAGATTCACACTTTGACTCCTGCAGTGGGGGGACTTGTCTCCACAGTGGCTCGGCTGTTGACGCATGCACATTTCTGATAAATGAAGAAGAAGCTGACAAACAGTAATGAAGACGTGCCTGAGAATCTTCACCGTGAGATGCCAGGGAAAAGGAGGCAGACGTATATGGTAACCTTAGAAAAGTACAGTGTTGTCGTTTGACCATATACTATATCAAGTCTGGCTGTCAACCATAAATGTGCTACAAATAGGGCCTAGGAAGCATTTCAATCAGGAGAGACTTTGTTTGCAGATATGCAAAAAAGATTTATTGTAGAACTGCATAATAAAATGTACAGTCTTTGGAGATTAGACTCCATCGTATTAATAATATTTTAAAGGGTTAGAGAACAGAACATAACCCCCGATGGAGTCTAGACACTGGTGGTGGCGGAGAAGGAGTCCGGAGACCAGACCGAAGAGGCAACATAGCGGTCAGCCGGAAGAAAAACGATGACCGCAGGCGGCAGGGTAGGTGGAGGGTTGAGCTCTTTGCCTGAAACGACAGCTGACAGCACAGGGAGAGAACAGATTTAAAGGAGAGTTGTAATGCTGTGATTGGTCCTTGAATTTCATGGCCAAGTCTGATTGGTTTAACCAAAAGTAGCGCCTCTAAACAGCTGATTTGATTTAAGAAGAAAGAGTAGTGATTGGGTTATTGATGTCTTCCTGAAAGAATTTGCGCTGAGCTTGATTAGAGCTACATTTGGGAAAACAACCAGAAGTGGTTAAAAAGTGGTTAAGCACATTTAGTTGTGTACTGAAGTACAATTTTGAGCTACTTGTACTTTACACTTAAAGTACATTAAAAGGGATACTTTACCGATTAGCATTAAGCTTTGTCTCAGTAGAAACCCGGTAGTATTTTCGAATGACCGTGCTTCCCTCCCTAATGTACGGTGGCCGACAGGGGCAAACGCCCCGCAACTTAAGAAAACACACGCAAATAGACAAAACACAAGCAAATTAAGAAAACAACTTCATTAATTTGACAACACATGTGCAGCATTCAGCAAATGCGCTGCAAATACCACAACACAACCAAATACACAAACGCACTGCAAATATGAAACGATGCAAAAAGAAAAGCACGCAAACCCCGAAAAAAGAAGCGATGCAAAAAGAAAAACAACTTCATTAATTTGACATCACATGCGCAGCATTCAGCAAACGCACTGCAAATATCACAACACAACCAAATACATAAATGCACTGCAAATACACACAACACAACCAAATACATAAACGCGCTGCAAATACACACAACACAACCAAATAGATAAACGCTCTGCAAATATGAAACGATGCAAAAAGAAAAGCACACCAACCCAGAAAACAAATGCAACAAAAAAAGCTGTTTTATTTTTTTTTTTGTATCTGGGAAAAAAAATTCATCATCGGAGGCTTTTTTGGCCAAAGGCTAGAGACTACAGCCAGAGCTAGTTCCTCATGTTTTCAACCCGCCCGTAGGGGGTGGGACCTCACTCCCAGAATTTCAAAATAGTGTCAGTCATCTTGAACCTAAGCGAACAGGCTATTGCTCTGTGGAGAAAGCTGAGTAATTAATTCGTACTTTAGTAGGCTAACCACGATGGCGGAAGGTAGTTTTGAAGATGATATGGCAGAAGGGGATTTTGAAGAACTGGTGCGCGAATCCGATGCTCGTGGCTACCTGTACGAGCCGCAATACAGCGAGGAACAGTTGCTGATGATTGAGGAACAAGAGGCGGCCGGAGCAGCTGCTGCAGTAGAATGTAAAATGTTTGTCTGGCAAAGACTTTTTCAGCAGCAACCTTACAATTATGTGCATTCAAACTGCCGCACGTGTGTACCACCGGGATACATTGGTACAGATCGGAGAATATGTAGGAAACTTTATTACAGACAGGAATACTCGACACACTACGCAACGCAGACCAGCACCTCAGCCTGCGGTGTCGCTTGATGCCGCTAGCCGGGGAAGGGGACATCGAAAGCGGTGTGCGAGAAAGCGGAAACGCGGAACGAGGGCAGGATTTCGAGCTAGGTAGAAAGCTAACACTAGCCGGCCACCTGTCCCATCCATCCTGATTGGCATTAGA
This sequence comes from Sander lucioperca, assembly GCF_008315115.2. Taxonomy (NCBI): domain Eukaryota; kingdom Metazoa; phylum Chordata; class Actinopteri; order Perciformes; family Percidae; genus Sander; species Sander lucioperca. Next base: position 13,073,390 of record NC_050194.1, on the reverse strand, counting down.
CAACAAACTGGACTACATCCAACTTTAACGAAACTCCCAACGCAAGTTCAGAGACTGCTGTGTTTTTGTTTTAGTGGAAACATGGCTGAACAACAGTGTACCGGACTCCGCTATCCAGCTACCAGGCCTGCTAGCCCTGTCGGGTAAAGGTAGTGGCACACCAAGCCGGGAATCGGCCGTCGGACAGTCTGACGAGGTCAGTGACTCGAGTCTGTTCGGTGTGTTCCGTGCCGTCGTCCGTCTGAGGAGCTGTCGGCCTTCATTTTGGCCGACCTGACATCCTGCGTCGGAGGGCGGGCAGTCGGACTCCATGACCAATCTGATTGGTGGAGTGCTAACCCGGAAATGACGAGCGGGATGAGCGTGACTAAGCCTCTCATAATCTGATGAAAATCTTTTAAACTGACCTTTGTCGATCTGAAATGAAGACAGATTCAGCAACTGCATAGCCTATTTCTCGCTTAAAATTTTTTCAGAAACACAGTGAACTATTTTAGTAAAATATGAGATTGTATTCTAAACAAGCCACCATGACAATCTGGCTTTGAATTTCCGGAGAAACCAGACCCACGTGACGCATTCTTCATTCATTTTTCATTTTTTGGGCGACAATACAGATTAGCGCCGCCTGCCGTTATGGAGATGTATTACTCGCTCATGTCGGCGTCGCTTCGGTGTTTTCTGAGGCACTTTTTGGACCTCGGGGAGCCGACTCATCGGTCTGACTGCCTTTTCTGCCAACGGTCGGCCGTCGGGTTAGTGTGTCAGGGGCTTAAGACTCGTGGAGGTGGGCTGTGCATATATGTTAACAGACTGGTGCAGAAATGCGGTGCTTGTATCCAACTACTGCTCACTGCTGGTGGAGTTTGTGACTGTTAAATGCCGACCATTCTACATTCCACGCAAATTCACGGCTGTGTTTATACTCGGTGTTTACATCCCACCGAGTGCTAATGCTACCAATGCGTTAGCTGAACTTTATGGAGCTATTAGTGAGCTCCAAAGCGCACATCCAGATGGACAATTGATTGTTGCTGGTGATTTCAAAAACGCAAATCTCAAGAAAGTTCTTATATTTTACCTTCACCTCACGGTGAACCTAACTTACAACAATCAGTGCTCTGTTACAAGTCTACTTATTATGGAAGGAACAGAAATCCCAGAATGCATTGTTCAAGGCCATGATGAATTACCTACATTGTGTGGAAACAATCCTGTCCTTTATAGCGGCAATTCAGAATGCTGACCTGGAACTCTATCTACAAGCTGGAGAAGTACTGAGCAAGCTGTTCTTTGCCATGGACCGCATCAAGTACAAACAACTCTGGCCAAGATACATCGCAGACATGCATGACTTGAGGACCAATCACCCCCAGACTCTCAGTCACCAAGAGTGTCATTCCCTTTGTGTCTGTTGGGGCAGACCATGCATGCGAACACCTGAACAAGCTAATGAAGATTAGCTCTGGGATCATTGGCATCTCCAACAATGCCAATGCCAGACAGAGATTTTTCATGGTCACACCAGAACTTTCTCGTCTGTCGAAAGAGTTCAAGAGTCAGTTTGACATGGAAGCTGACAGAATCAGAGCATCATGAGCTTGGGCCAAGTGCAGTCAAGAGGGCACATGATACAATCGACAAGATCAAGGCAGCCATACTCAGCCATGGAAACCCCTTTACCACTGAAGGTGACAACCTGCACAATGTGATCACGCAAGCCTACATCCCAGATGAGTATGTACAACAGATCTTGAATGCTGATGTCACTGGCCAGAAGTTGTATGTGTCAGAGCGTATCAATGGAGATGTCAGCCTCTGGGCCCCTGTGAAGAAAGAGAACAACAAGATGTTCCTGTCTGGTTTATTACAGTGAAACTCAGAGACAATACTGTGGATCTGAAGGAGACCAAGGACCTGTTTGCAAGGCTGATGGTACTTGCCAGGTCAAACCGAGACATCAACCAGAAAGAGGCCATAGGAAACTATGAATTCACTCTGACACCAAGGGCACTGTTCGCTCCTGATGGAACAATTCTGCCATGCCATGACAAGTCCAAGTTAATCCATCTACTTGAGAAGCTGACAAAAGAAGACATGCCCCAAGAAGACCATCAGCCGCCTCAAGTTGGAAGTTCTACTCACCAAGATGCAATGGATACAGGACTCACAGACACTGATCAGCCAAGTCGGAAGATGTTGGACGGTGGACGGTATGGTGATTGTGCAGAAGCTGAGCAAAAAAACAGCAACTGTATTGACAGTCAAGGATCTGACTGGCTGCTTCAATGACAGACTGATGCAACTAACACGAGATTATGATGAAATCATACTCGTGTTTGACACATATAGGGCAGATTCTCTGAAGAGTGTGTGACGGGACAGAATGGACCAGAATCAAAGTTGCAGTGAAAACCCACCAAGGTGGTAACTTTATTTGTCTTAGTACAGCAAAATAAAGAGTGCAGTGATGTAGCTCCCTCGTGGCGTGGCTAGCGTGCAGGGTTGGTTTGGGGAATTCAGCTGGGTAGGCAAGGTGCAATAGAGGGGCTCACCAGTGTAGTTTGGCAAGGAGGGGACCGGAGGCTTCGGGTTCCAGTGGAAATTGACGAGTCCTTCGGCTCCAGTCGTCCTTGGCTTGAGTTATGGGCTTTCTGGGTGCAGAACAGAGAGCAGTGGTTAGATGGAGTGGCAAGCGCAGACTAACCTGCCTTGGTTTGTGTGGCTCTTTTTGTCCTGGCCTAATGAGGGCAAACGAGAGGCAGCTGGGGCTGTGATCAGTGATTTCCAGCCGTGCCTTGTTGTAGGCTGGCTTCCTGGCCATGTGCTTGTTTTTCCACACACAATGGGAGACCTTTGGAGGCGTGTACCCGGCATGGCAACGCTTCAAGGGCCATTTGGCCACAAGTGCAACTAGAGATAAACGAAGACAAGGAAAAGCTTCTATTCAGTATCAAGTCAGAGATAACACCAACATCAAACACATCCCAATGAGCAGGTTCCTCTCCCATGACAAGACTAAGAGTGATCTGACTGAATATCTTGCTGCCAAAACTCAGGAGTACAACAAGGGATCTTCCAAGCTGATCATCACATCTGCTTCTGGGCTCACTAGGAGCAACAAAGACCTTGTCTTTGAAGAAAACAACCACGAAGAAGCAGACACACTGCTGATCCACCAGGCTGTGCTGGCTTGACAACGAAACCCACATGATGCACAGTTGGTGTTTTTCTCACCAGATCCAGATGTTTTAGTGCTAGTCACAGCAAACTATGATCTCATGTTGAAGAACACGTCCATTTCTATGGCCTCTGGTGTTGTGCAGATTGAACCACTGTGGCGAGCTCTAGGTAAAGAAAGAGCAAAGGCTTTGCCAGCCTTCCATGCATTCACTGGGGCTGACAACAAAGGAAGGTTCTCCCACATAGGCAAGGCAACCTGGCTGCAGGTCTACCTCAAAGCAGATGAAGATATTGTCAAAGCTCTGAAGATGCTTTTGGATGAAGCAGATGTGACACAAGAAATGCTGTCAGCCCTGGAATTCTTTATATGTGCAGCGTACTCACCCAAGGGGATCAACATCAAGGCAATTCTTCAACTGTGATGGCATCTCTTCTGCAAACATAGGGCAGAAAGTGACAAGCTCCCTCCAACACTTGGAGCTCTGAAGCAGCACATCTTGAGAGTCCATGTCCAAACAAGAGTATGGGCACAGGCAGCCATTGCTCTGCAGGATCCACAGCTGGATCCTCTGCAAAACAGATACTTTAAACACTCTGATGGCATGCTCAAACCAGTGACCACAGAGGTCCTTCCAGCCCCAAAGGCCATCCTTGAGTTGGTTCAATGCAAGTGTAAATCTGACTGCTCTTCTGGGAGGTGCTCCTGCAGAGCTAAGGACTTGGTAAGTGCTAAGTGCAGCAGCCAGTGCCAGAACGATGACGATTCCCAAGCCGTGATGTGTGAAAGCGATGATGATTATGATGATGTATAGAAACTGTCTAATTAAAAAGGTTGCTAAAAAGGTTGCTTAAGGACAATTACACTCAAATAAGGTATAAGTAATAGATTATACTTTCACACCGCAGGGGATGCCGAAAAAAAAGTTGAAACAAAATCAACTTCCTTTGAGGGGACTTTTTTTATTTAATAGTATAGCTGGCAGGAAAGGGTGGGTAGGGGATGACATGCAGCAAAGGGCCACAGGTTTAGAGTCAAACCTAAACTGCTGCGGTAAAGACTGAGCCTTTGTAAATGGGGCGCATGCTCAACTAGGTGATCTACCAGGGCACCCCGAAACAGAACCACCTTTTATGGCGTTTCCATGGTACCTGCTCGACTCGCCTCGACTCTACTCGCCTCGACACACCGTGCGTCCGTTTTCCATTGCAGATTTTAGTACCGCCTCAGCGTGGCTGGTCGTCTTGGCGGCTCGACACACACACCAGCGCACAAGTATAAACATCAGACCACTTGAGCTTGTTTTATAGTTCTGTGGAGGTTCCACACAGAGCTTTCACCGTAGCCTATGTAATATGTGGCCTGTTGTATACATTTGTCAGCTGGTGTGTGCGTCGAGCCAGCATGTGTGTGTGTGTACGTAGGATGCGGCGAAAGCTCTGCCTGGACTGGAGCCTCCGCAGAACTGTAAACAAGCGGCGCCGTAGTAAACTGCTGTGACCTAACGCGACACACACACAGAACGTCGAAGGTGTGTGTTGTTGCCAGAAGACACATTTTACTTCAGAAGAAGCTGGAGGCAGCAAAAAAACAAACAGGTGGCTAAACTGTTTAAAAATAGCGGGTTTGTTCAGGACACCCCCATCTGTCGCTTTCACGTCACCTTTTCGGCTCGCCTCAGCTCGCTTGGAACCTCGACTGAGGAGGTACTAAAAAAAGTACCTGTTAGCAGGTACCAGGTACTTTTTTTCGTAATGGAAAACCAAAAAAGGCGAGTAGAGTCGAGGCGAGTCGAGCAGGTACCATGTAATGGAAAAGCGCCATTAGAGAAATGCAACCGAGATCACGCTGTGGTAGCCAATCACGTAACCTACCGCAATCAGCCAAAACACAATGCAGACACCAAAAAGCCATTTGAGTGACACTCCCACACCACAACACAACCCTGCGCTAATCGCTGCAATGCCTTAGTTGTCCGTGTTGTGTCTACCTTGTACTTGGATTCACTTCTACATCCAATGCAGCACATCTAGAGTGGTATGGTATCAAGTGAAGTGGCCTAAAAGAAACCACAAAAATACTTGCAAATCCTGCTCGTAATGAGGGTTATAAGAGGGGATGAGCAAATGATTAGTCAGAGGGCGCTATATGAAGTGTCAAAAATTCCGTTGATTATCTCAGTATATTCTGTATTTCTCCAGCGAACATAAGAGTGCAACAGGTTTAGTCAGTCCATTAATCTCATCATAAATGTGTAAGACCCCTTTCCCCACCAGCTCACCCTCTAGTCTCTCCCCCTTTATCACACTCTCAGTCTGAGTGCCGCTCTTCTTGAACTCCTTAAGGGTGTCGTCAGTCTCTCCTGCGCTCCTCGTTCACTGGAGGGTGTGGGTGACTTAAGTGCCAGAAGAGCTTTGAATAACAGAGAGAGAGGGGAGAAATAAAAGGAATAAGAACCCCAAGCCCTCAGTCTTACAGCAGCAAAGAGAAGACACAGGAATAACCATGCCTGAACCAGTCCCTGCAGGTATGCAGATACTTTTTTTTGTGAAAGTATATATAATACTTTATAATTGAGGATGTTGCAGAAATTGATAGATTGTCTAAGATCACTTCATAATACTATGCATTTATATCATGAGTATTGAGTGATTACAAAAAAGAATAAAATGATCTGATGAAATAAATCCATACATTTTGGGTTTTAAAGAGGGGATTAGATAGAGCTGGGTATCACGATATTGTTGACCAAAATACCTCAATATCGATATTGCGGCGATATTGTAGGGTTGACAATTGGTGCTTACAAACATTTTCAATGTGTATATAATAACTAAGTGGGTAAAGGCAAATAATAGAAAAGCTAGAACAGTCTGGTAAATTAAAAAAATTACATCACTTTACTGTAATCCAGCCATTAAAACCAGGGACAGATAACACTTGTGTCATATCACGATATTACGATATCAAAAATCTAAGCCGATATCCAGTCTCATATCACGATATCGATATAATATCGATATATTACCCAGCCCTAGGATTAGATGTATCTGGGGAAGAGCATGATGACTGCTGTTATAGCATGAGATGCAAAAATATGCCAAAATGGCTTAGTTGAAAGTGTATTAGTTTAATGTTCAGACTAAGATGCTGCAGGGAAAAAACATAGCTTTACAGGGATCCAACTCACTCCATCTGACCCACAGTACTTGTTTACTGCAAAGGTGATTTGCAGACCAACTGAGGAAAACAAAACCTATCAGATGACCGCATTGCTTACTGTAACTGAAACATGTTCATTTTCATTTTGCTGACAGTTTAACACAATTCCTCTTCATTTGGGGGTAGAAGTGATATTTGTACACAGCGTGACAAAAGCTAGAATAGACAGAATAAAATGCTTTTATGTAAATTTAGATTAAAGAAATATTCAATCCTGATAGCAAAATGACAAAGAACCAAAACAGAATATGATCTAAAAATATCCAAAAGTAGTAGTAGTTAGTTAAATGACAGCGGCTAAACTAATTTGGCATCTCATAAAGATGCACGTTTTACCTCCTCGTCGTTCTCTGTTCATAAATAATATTTGAAAGGCCATAAATAATCACATAGCCAGCTGCTATTACATCATCACGGCCAGTATGCTACTGACATCAGCCCAGAGAGAGCACCATATTGCTGACTGAACTGGAAAGCTTCCACAAACAGTTGTTTGTAACTACAGCCGGTAGAGCAGGATACAGGCAAATAAACACTGCTGCAGCTCTATGTGTATGTCTGTATGGAGGTTATGTTTCATGCTAGCTACTGTCACTAACTTGCCTCATGTAGATTACAGTAGTCAAGAAAAAGCACACTGGCAGTTAATACAAAGTCAAAGTATAAGATATTTTTTTGTAAATTTAAAGTTGTTAATATAATATTTTTCATATTCATGTTCTTTTAAAATAAGTAAGCAACGCTTGCAGCTGTGATAGTCTATAAAATACATTTTCCTCCCATACAACTGGCGTTTTGAATCATTGCTGCTTTCTCATAAATTGTTGTCTGTCCTTTATGGAGCTGCCCCTCCTCCACTTTTACCCTGTGTGGCTCTAAATCACTGCTGTGACAGAAACCTAAGATAAATTGACTGTCATAGCAGAGGAGTCTGTTGGATGGGTTTTACTTTTACAGGCCAAGATTGTGGGAAGAGTGTTGAGACTTTGAAAACCCTTCATCTTATTTCTACTGTGTGATGGGCTTTGCTGGACTTGCTAGCACATTACTCCTAATTACTGTGCACAATTTAGTTATTTTTCTTTGCATCTGTCCCTAATCTTTTTACAGATCTAAGCTAGGCCCTTTTTATTTTTATACCAGGCACTATTTTTACTCACCATATACAGCCACACAGTTTATCTGCGTAATATGGATGTGATCCAACTTCCCTCACTGTATGTCTGCACCTCATTCCAGGCCAAACTCAACTTCAAAGCTTTGAGTATGAGAGTCACATAACCAGCCACTGTGATTTTAAACAGCTCAATCACTAGTCTTACAATCCTATGAAACAGAAGTGGCAACATTTTCACCCTTAACCTACAGAGCAACACCACTTATTTTCCCACTCTAATAATTACTTATTTACACGCGACATGAGTTGAAATGTTTTCTAGCTGCTTCACTTAGCAGCCAGATCCCGCCCTCAGCTAACAGCTATAAATACTTGTGCAATAACCCCTGATCTTTTTCACGCTGCTTTTTTATTCCCTATAAGTTCATAGAGTTTCTCACACCCGAGCATATCACATTTAGCTGCAATCCCGTTTCAGTCCCAGCTTAAAATCATAAATCATTATTTAAAAGGTGCTGTAGTTAGGATTGCGAAGATCCAGGACTTAGCCAAAAAATTTGAACATCGACAACTTCTCAGTCCGTCACCCCTTTCTGCTAAAGCCCAAAACGGTCTCCTAAGCCCCTCCCCCCACAAGAGAATGAATGTGTGTGCATGAGCAGTGATTGACACGCAGTTAGACAGCCTCCCTGGCCCTGATTGGTGCATCTGAACAAGGAGCTGTGGATTTTTGCAAATCGCACTACAGGCTGTAGGTGGTGCCAGAGGAGCCAGATTTTTTTTTTTAATTACCTTCTTCATGTAGTTCTACTAGAACATAGGGTCAGTTTCAGCAAATATGACAGAAAGTTAGTTTTATAAGTCTTGCCTACTGCAACTTTAATGTATCACTTCCATCCAGAGAGTTACCTCATGGTCAGCAGGCCTGATCTGGCAAGTCATGCCACCCCATACCTTTTTTATGGTCTGGGACATTGCACACACTAAATCAATTTGTCAGTGGTAAACACGGAAAGATAAACAAGCAGTAAGGTGAAGACCTGAAGTACCTTAAATGACCTCCAAAACCATTAAAGAGAGGAAATGCAAACCCTACAAAACATCTCAAAACCTCATTATGCTTTTCAGAAAAAGGATATAATACTACAGAGAGCTTACACACACACTAGCAACAACATAAGGTAGAAAATAAAAGAAAGAAATCTCCCCTAAGGAAACAAAACAAGAAAAATCACCCAACAAGCATATCTACCTATTATACATCTGCAACCACTTTGCGCATATATATATATATATATATATATATATATATATATATGAGGAACAGCTGTTCAGAAGTTGATTACCCCGCTTTATCACAAACTTGTTGACGATGATCAAGATTCTCACCCCAAGTGGATTGACTTAGCAGATGCTGATACAGATTCACGCTCAATGCAGGTGTTAAATCCTCTCACTGGGAGTGTGAGGTATTTACACCAAAGTCTTAGAGATTGCAATTTTTCTCTTTTCGTACCAAGTAACACGCGTTACTCTTTTGGTTACTTAGAGATCAACTGTTATGTAAGGAGCAGTATGGGCTTAAACATAGTTGTACACAGAAAGCAGTTGTAGCATTGCATGCAATGCTAATAAGAGATCAGTTGTTTGCATGAGGACCTAGGCGAGCCCAGTCTGGCTACACTGCTGTGACACCTGTTTTACCAAGACAGGTGTCACTGGTTTTACAAACCATTAAAGCAAGCAAGGTCAAACACGTCTGACTAATCAAGGAAACTGCGCGCAACTTAAGAGAACGTGGCATGACTTCAGGGAGGTCATAAGACACCGGCCCTGGCCTTTAACAGCATCTGCAGGGACCAAAGGGAGAAACTTGAGGAGTCGGGTATATTATATGCCTCTATTCCAGTTGAGAATTTCCTTTTACCAGATTTAGGCCTCAACAATCCCACCCACAGTGCTCCACACCCAAACCAAATTGACTGTCATGCTCTATAGCTCCAATTTGGCCATAGAAATGTATAGCCATTCTGCAAAGATGGTGCAGTATGTAAAGTTAAGTTATCTATGGTTAAGAAATCAGTTTTAAAGGTTTGTGCCAGAGGTTATACAGAGGTTTTACAGAATGGTAGGTAGGTAGGTAGTTTTATGGACCAATAAAATCAGATATACTCTAAATATTCCTGAAATAACCATTTTATATAAAGCCATTAGTTTCAGATAAACATCCAGTTAGATATCATAAACCAGGTGTCGTTAAGAGAGGAAATATGGGTCAAGATCCATCATCGCACAAAATGATTTAAGATATAAGGGACAACCCAAATTAGATTAAAAAGATATATTGTCTACTAATACAATTTCTAATCGTCTTTTTCTGTTTCTAATTCTCAGATAAACAGGAAGGGCAGGGTAAGTAAGCTGTTCCACAGCATTTGCCTACTAACCTTTTGTGTGCCAATACATTATCACATTGTGACTTGATAATAGCTCTCACATTTTCACTTTTGCTTACATATCATGTCAACTGCCTGTGTCAAGCAAACCCAGCTTTGACTCTCTGAGGGTGTGCAATCAGCATGCATCTTTTCTTCATTGATAAACTTTATTAAATGTATTCGATTTTATTCATGTATGCCAGCACACTCTCGTATGTATGTTTCTACCATTTTGCCTTCAGGCATTTTCACTGAGAATCTGTTGTACTGTACATTATCAGATTACTGAAGCTATTTACTCAACGGTCTTCAAAGGATGTAACAACACAGTTGGCTTTGGTTTTCACAAGCCATATTTGAGTGTGGTCATGTGATACCGGCCTGAATTTTATGTGTGACACACCGATCAGCTGTTGGAGTGTATTAAATATAGGCTATGTTTCCCAATGGGGCTACCATGGTATTCATTTGATATGTCTAACAAAAAAAACACTAATTTTAGCCCAACAGGAGCCAACTGCAGAGGGTGAGAGACAACGATTTTCTTTTTCTATTCTTCCCCTTTTTTGTGACTTTGAGTGATTCAGTGCATTCATACGGTGTTAATATGTGACATGGAGTGAGTTTGAGTTGAGTGTTGGGAAATGCATTTGAACTAATCAGTCAGGGTAATTATCTGAATAATGCAGAACAAGTGGTTTTACTATAGATAATAAGTTGAGCAATTACTGTCAAGACGATAGGCCTATAAGTCAATCACGTCATATGAGACAACATGAAGCACGAACAGCATGCGTCACATGTGAAACTACAGTACATCTCGAGTGTGTGGTAACAATCTAATGTCAGAAATCAGCCAAGAGACTCTGCACATGTATCTTCTGTGTATGACAGCCTCATGTGAAGCCATTTCTTTCTGTTTTGTGTTGAAACCAGAATGGGAATACAGGTTCTTGTTTCCTGATTTTGAGTTGTATAGCATGTTGAACTTGTTGCTTTTGGATTGTACAGAAATTATCCCTATGTACAAAGCAGACAAGACAAGCTCTTCTGTGTCGATATTAATATAGGCTATACTGACTGACTGCAACTGGATGCATTTTCCACATCTGTGAACTCTCACAATGATCTTTGGGTTACATTTCACTGCAGGCATGTGAAGTGTGAGCAAGTGTTCTGTTTATGTATATTGGTTGAGTTTGTCCCGAGTGTTACCAATTGAACGTTGTCCAGGTCACATCGTCTTCCTGTTTCCAATCACTTAACCATGATTTTTATTTGTCCAGCGGAAGCGCAGCCAGAGAGAGATGGTAGGCACCTCTTAGCATCAGGGAATAATACACACATTCCATTAAGTTTCTCCTCAGATTCCTCAATTATGACTACATACAGTGAATTATTATAAAACTATATATTGGGAGCTAATTTTAATTAATTTTCCTTAGATGCACCCCCCACAGATGGAGGTAAGGAAGAATCCTGTACATTTTAATATGGCTGTCTATATAATCCCTAATGTATTCACATATAAGTGCATACATGTGCTACTCTGTGTGGAAATTACAGTATCTGCATGACTGTTGTATTTTTTTTTAAAGATCTTTCATGTTTTGTTATGTATTTATGAACACCCTAAAGATACAAATTAATATGAAAACCATGTCTTCTATTCAAATTAACACACACATAATATATAGTCAATGATTGCTATGTTGCTATGACAAATTTCAGGATTATGCATTTCATACTGAATGCCTTATATTGTTTGTCATCACTGGACTGATATATACTATACTATATGCTACTGTATGTGTGAACTAAACCTTGGATTGGTTTTACAGTTTGTGCAACATGATCAGTTTTGTAATGTACTGTTGTATTTCCATGTACAGTGTTGTACGTATGTCAAGGAAAACACTTCAACTATTTTTTATAGGAAATGTAATTATGCATGGTGCTTCTGTTTGTTTATTGGTCTCTGCTGCAACTGTACGTCATCACTTGTGCAACATCAAGCGTTTGCTTCCTAGCTGCTTTTTTCAGTTACATTTGCTTCCTTGTCTGCAGCAGATTCAGAAGCTGATGGGGATGGTAAGGAAAGAGTAATGTTTATAGTGACATGTTCGTTAATAATTTACTTTTGCCCTTCTAAAAGTATGGTTTGAGTGTTTATAACATTGTGTATAGTTTTGGTATTATGTGCTAGTCGAGATGCCACATAATATATGAAGTGTTAAGTGGACATAGGTCTAGGTTATTATTTGAAATCTTTTGACTACTTCGATTTGGACTGAAATTACAGCATGAAATACATAATGTACATAACGACATTAACAAACCACAATCTTTTCCTAAACCTAACCATACCTGCCAATAAAAAATGATGCCAAAGGGTTACCCAGAGCGTTGAAAATGTGACACCAAGGGGTCCTGACCATATGGCCCATATGTGACGAGATGAGAATGAGTATTTTTCCATAGTTGTATGTAAGCCTTTTGGTTTTTCTTAAAACACGGTTCTTACTGTACTTTGCTTGTAGACAACATTTACATTCCCTTCTAACTGTTGACTTACTATTACCAAACATAAAGACAAGTTGTATTGTTTAAAGAACTCTTTCTCTGCTGTGGTTTGCCACAGAGCTGCTAGCCAGACCCTAAATGTAATATAAGTGTGCAGGGTGGCTCCACTTGCTTCATTATTCATATCTTACAGATCCCATGAAAGTCTCTGCTAAAAATCCCCATCAGGGCTTGCAGCTTCTTGCAGCTCTGTAGTATTTACCCTCAGAATAAGTCACACCTCAGGCCTACAACTCACCAGATCCTTGGAAGTGTCAAAGAGGAAAAAAGAGCTGACTAAAGTGCACTCATTTGCAGTTTAGTGTGTGATGCTATCCTTGTCTCATTCACCTGAGTCCTCTACTGCTGGTACACCTCACTGGCAAATTATTCTGTTTATGTTCTTTCAGCAATTTAGAATTTGTTTCTTATGTGAAGAGTGCTGCGAATCCCATCCCATCTGTGAGCTATGATACCAGCTCTCTTTTACCTCCGTCCCTCTGGCAACTCAAATAATGAGTGGGAACACAGCTGTGCTATATGTGTAACAGTCATCGTGAAACAATGGCAGCTGTCGCTGCTAACATACCAAGTGACATCTGATTAGATGACACTTTTATTAACATTGGGCTGTACTAGGAAACTGCAAGGAGAGCTCAACCAGTGAGGTCATCCAAGTTATCATAGGTTAGGTTTTACATGTGAAATTCAAGAGCTTTCCCTGTCTGCAATGGTCTTTCAGGGTCACAGCTCCCAGAGCGATGCGTTGGACGTCAGCTCTATCTGGACTGATCAGGGGTAGATTGGATGGAGTTAGGCTGCTAAATCCTTGTGGTTCAAATATATGTGAAATGTCCTGTACCTGCTAAGCCTGATGGGAAACACTGACATTAACTATTATTTCCCCAATTGGACACCTTTATCAGCAGCGGTAGTGGCAACGGAGAAGTCCACAATCTTCTGTAGAGTGCATATTATCACATGTTGCGGAGAAGTCTATAGCATTCCTTAGCTCTAGAGTTCTCTATGGTGACTTTACCACATAGCCTGGTAGGCCAGGAGGATAGCCAAATTGTCCATCATGGCTACTTTCGTCTTAAGCTATTTGGCCAGTGTAGCAAGACTTGTAAAGTGCATGGGGCTATGCAGATGAGTGGTGGGTAGTCACAGTTGACAGACTCCACCAAAAGTGGTGTGGCTGCTTTGTGTCCTCGTAACCAGACTTCTACTGTATCTTGGGGAGGTTGACTGGGGACATGCTGAGCGAAGAAAGAGGTCAAGCAGCCAGGGTGAGGTCATTAAATGATAAGTTTGGTTACTTGGACAAATTTCATTCAATCATTTTACACACACACACACACACACACACACACACACACACACACGGTTTGATTTTTCATGCCTACCCTTTGTTTGACCCCAAAGTCCTGACTCCGGAGTCACTCTGAGTATGCCGTCAGTGTGTCTATTAGAGTGGAATTTCTGTGTGGGAAGTGCTTAACATTCCAACGCTGACCAAGGCCGTTTAAAACCATACGATACCCATTGGGGTAGTTAGAGTGTGTGTGTGTGTGTGTGTGTGTGTGCAGTTTGTCTGCGACAGTTTTGGGGCACTTGCACCAGTATTGGAAATGTTTTGATGGTTATAAGAGCATAAGTGTACAGTTTGCACAGGGTTGTATTAGTCTTAGGGTATCTTGAGTTGGAAATGTGCCAAACTTAGATAAAATTATATTCATAACACGTCGATGCCCTAAACGAAATATCTTTTAAGTCAAACTTCAATGGTTTATTAAGGCGGCCTGGATTCACATGCTCTGTATGGGGTAAAGTAATTGCCTCCTTTGTGACAAGCAGCCTGGCAATATCAGTCCAAAAGAAGTAACCATGGTGATTTCAGTTTATCACAGTTTGGTGATTAAACATGCAGTAATTAACACATTTGATTACTTTCTGTTTTGATTGATAACAGTTACGATCTTGATTCTGTTTTGATTGCATTTCCCTGTGTGTATTAATGTAATAATTCTACATAATAATTATTGTGTAATTGCTGTTCACTTGCACTTGTTTGACCTTAAGAGTTTACACTGACTTATGGTACAGTATAACCATAAATTGTTATACTTCCATATGTCAATTTGATTTTACCAGCCGAAGCAAAGCCAGCAGAGGAGGATAAGGCACAGTGCAGGAATTTGACTACTATCTACTGCATGCAAATGTAATGTTATGAAATGCAGATGTATGCATCCCATGTGTTGTTATGTCTTAGTCACATATCATGCCAAATGAAGATTTCAACAAGTATAAACCGAGGGATTTTGGGTATATAAAACCAAGTATGCATTGTTAACTGATTTGCACCTTGAATGCTAAGTCTTTGATATGGGTAGAAGTGCTGATGTATGGAGGTCAACAGGTGCACTTTCTAGAAGATTTATACTTAGCTCAGTCAGGGTTCATTAACACATTCTGGACCTTCTAATTGGTTAAGATACTTTGCTGAAGAGATTATGTGTCATGTGAACTTCTGCTTGCCTGAATACTTGAAACACCCACATTTATCTCTTGTCCTTGTATGTATTTGGAGTTGTGGACATGAGTTCTGAAGCACTATATATGTTCAATGTCTTATTTGCTGTAATTATTTTAGCTACTGTACATACAGGATAACATGAAAAAAGGAAATACTTTCATCTGTTATGATTGGGGAAATGGTCATAAAGTACAGCACAGTAACTCTTTATCAATACATTTGTCCTTTACTTTTATGCAAAAGGTTTTTTTAACCTTTTGACAAACCACAAAACAGTAGCACAAATTTGCCAGAACATGATTTCTCTTTAAAATCAGTAATACAACTATATGATATTTACATTTGCAATAAGCAAGAAACACTATAAATATAATTGAAGAAGCAAACTCTGCAATGATACAACTTTTGATAGTTTCTTGATAAGTTTTTTGATAAGTGGTTCTAATATAGCTTTAAAAAATGCAAATGTTTGATTTGATTGACATCTGGTAATGATACCTCACAGCTAGAGCTAAGCAAGTACTGTATATACAACATTTTTTTATGTTAGCATGTTGTTTTCAGAAAGTATTTACTTGTCATACTTCCTCTTTTAGTGCTTTTAACCAAATGCAGTTGTTTGTTTATTTTGTATTTTATGCATTTCATATATACTGTATGTGCACAGTCCGTGTGATTTACAATCTTTCATGGTTGTTCGTAAAAATGTCCAAGCATTTTACTGTGTCCTTGTGCATTTTGGTTTGCTGCACACTGCGGTAGTTGCCAATGCTATTTTAAGGGCTCTCGTATGTTTTTTTTCTTTCAGTGCTTGATTTAGCTGAATCCATCAAAATTGATTTAAAAACTGCAGTAAGCAAACTAATTCCTTCTCTCTTTTCAGAGCCAGGCAACACTGAGCTTACTGGGCTCTTCGTCGAGAAGCCACCAGAGAATGTACTCGCTGTTGCAGGTTAGAAACGCAAATTTATTGGCGACAGGAAACAGTAGCAATCCATAATGTATAACCTGATTATGTTATATGAATTAATTGCTGTCGGTGCATGGCAGGAGCGGATGTCACTCTCATAGCCAGGGTCGACTCCACCACCCTGACAAGAAAACCCACCATGAAATGGTTGAAGGGAAAGTGGATGGACCTTGGAAGCAAGGCTGGGAAACATATGCAGTTCAAGGAAACTTATGACAGGAATACTAAGGTGTGTGTTTAACAGATCTGATCCTCTTCCTTCTAAACTAACTAAGAAGTATTAAGTCATATTTCCCCCCCTGTCCCAAAGATCTATACTTATGAAATGAAGATCATCAAAGTGGTCGCTGGAGACGCTGGGGGCTACAGGTGCGAGGTAACGGCAAAAGACAAGTGTGACAGCTCCACCTTTGAGATCTCTGTCGAAGGTGAGTGAAAACAGACACTGGCCTGCTGGGGCTGCCTCAGTTTCCATACATGCTGCTGTTTTTGATCTGATCCAGCCCTAATGTGCGTTCTCTGCAACTTATCTCGTTACAGCTGCACAGCAGGAGCAGCAGCAGGCAGATATTTTGTCTGCCTTCAAGAGAGAGTAAGGACACTGGGGTTTGCATTTCAGCCTGCATCAGTAGTTTATGTGTGCATGTGTGAGAATACACAAGAGGGAAAAAAAACATACTATTTATAGTGTGTGTGTCTTTCAGCACAGGTGGTATATGACAGTATAGTAAATTGAATATGCCATATCAGAGGGTATGCCTGATCTTGGTTACATGGTATTCTTTGCATACTGTATCTCTGTTTCCACACACACAGGGGTGCTGGCGAGGACGAGGGAGAGCTGGATTTCAGCGCTTTGCTGAAAGCCACTAAGAAGTGAGGAGCCCAGCATTATTTAGTTTGCAAAACTATCAGGCTCACAGTATGATTGTTTCCTTAAAAAGGGGGGCTTCTTCAGTCCCAATTACATATATATCTGTTTCCCTCGACCGACAGGAAGAAGAAAGTAAAAGAGGAACCAGAGATCGACGTGTGGGAATTGCTTAAGAATGCCCATCCAAGCGAGTATGAGAAAATCGCCTTTGAGTATGGCATCACTGACCTGAGGGGCATGCTAAAACGTCTGAAAAAGATGAAGGTCGTCGAGCCCAAGCATAGTGAGGGTAAGTCATGTCAAGCAAGAGGAGAAGGGAGGGAAAGAAACAGCGATTTAACCTCAGGGGAGGTGGAGAGGGAAGGAGAGCGGGGGAAGGAAGTTGGCAAGGAAAAGCACCATGAAAC
The DNA here is from genome assembly GCF_008315115.2 of Sander lucioperca. Lineage (NCBI taxonomy): Eukaryota > Metazoa > Chordata > Actinopteri > Perciformes > Percidae > Sander > Sander lucioperca. The sequence continues at coordinate 13,056,080 of NC_050194.1, read as the reverse complement.
CGGACACAGAAATAAGAGAAGGGAGGTGTTTGTGAGCTGTTAAGATGATAATTCTTTATTTTTTCCCCTTTCTGCATGTAACCCCAGCTTTCCTGAAGAGGCTCGAGTCTTGCTACTCGGTGGAAAAGGGCAAGAAGATTGTCCTGAGGTGTGAGGTGGTCGATCCCAACACCCAGGTCAAATGGTTGAAGAATGGCCAGGAGATCAAACCCTCAGCCAAGTACATGCTTCAAAGCATAACCATATACACATCAATTATCGTTAGTTCAAGGAGAACGTTTTTAGCATCTTTTTTTCACCGTGCTAAGCTCCATGAAAGACATTTGCTTAATTAGACTGTAGCATTAGGCTGTATCACATTAATCATTCAAGCTTCGATGGACTTAATGGGCAGTGTTTTAAAAATACCATGCTAAAATTATCTGTGACACAAAAGTCATCCTCAGAAACGATGCTGCCATCAACACCATTTATTTTTAGGCGGTCATAGGGAGCCTCAAAGAGGGTTAAGGGGAGTCTCACCGCCGAGACATCTCATGCCTAAACCAATGCAAAAAAAAGCACCTCTCATTTCTAAGTGTGACACTGATTAAGTCTTGATATAAATACAGGTGAACTTCAATAACAAAGCCAACAGTCGGTGTTGGTCAAAGAGCCACAACAGGCTGGTTTAGTACAATAAGAAATCAGGTTCATAAAATAATCAAATAAGTAGTCAAAAACCATATTCAATTGGAAATTACTAACACTAATAAAACATGAGTAAAACAGTGTAAAATAAGTGTGAAGTAAATGGCAACCAGCACGTTGTCTGTGAATTGAACACAGCACATGTTCATTTCAGTCCAACCTCAGTAAAACAAAGTTTAATATTAGAGACATTATCGCACCTTGCCACTGCCACTATTCCTGGACTGTTATGACCATTTACAAACAAAACAATCAATTGTTGGCAGACCCACATTTGTAATTCACAGTTCAATATTTCCATAAACATACAATCCCTCAGGGTGCATTGCACCCCCTACATTACCCTAACAATCACATAATGCTTAATAAAAACAGAGTTTATTTGGCTTACCAAGGAAGCATGTGCACAGGGGTCCTCACAGGAGAAGGAATGAGGCTGACACACCTGTGCCTCATGAGCCTCTTAAAGTTTTAGATGCTCTCACCTTAATTGGCCAAATTGTGCTTGGGTCCTAGTGTCCACCGTCTACATAAGTTTGAAGGTCTTACGTAATGTGAGAAAAATGTATAGCTCAGTTGAGAATGCATAAACTGAGTTTGCTTAACACAAATCCAGTCTTTAAAAGTAATTGGCAACATCACATATGTTACATTTGAAATAAAACCTAAATTAGACTAATGTTTTTATCGTGATTATTTGAAGACATTTGTACTCAAACTTGCCAATGCTAAAGTAAAACTTTAAACTTTTTGTCACTTTTTAAGGTATATCATGGAGTCAAATGGGAATGTCAGAACACTTACCATCAATAAGACGAGCCTGGCTGATGATGCTGCCTATGAGTGTGTGGTTGGCGAGGACAAGTGTTTCACAGAGGTGTTTGTCAAAGGTGCAGCATCTTTTCTTCTTTGACAGTTTATCAGCAGTAAATCTGACATAATTCATGTGAATTTGTAAACCATATAGCATTAACATTGAGTTTCTGCTGAATTTATGAATTGTCACGTCCCTCTCCACTCTGCCCAGAGCCCCCTGTGACCATCACCAAGCTGATGGATGACTATCACGTTGTCGTTGGAGAGAGAGTGGAGTTTGAGGTTGAGGTGTCGGAAGAGGGCGCCAATGTCATGTGGTCAGTATATCTGTAATTTACCAATATACTGTAGGCTCAATCAAGCTTGGAACAACTTTAGTCCAGGCAGATTCTAACAGCCTTCATCCATTCACCATCATAAAAAACGGGGGGAAAAGCACAAGGGTGATGTAAGATGTCAAGGTGTGTGTGTGTGTGTGTGTGTGTGTGTGTGTGTGTGTGTGTGTGTGTGTGTGTGTGTGTGTGTGTGTGTGTGTGTGTGTGTGTGTGGGTGGGTGGGTGTGTGAGTGCATACGTGCATGTGGTATGATGATATGAATTGTCAAAACGATATAAAAATGTTTATCACATAAACATCGTATCGTTTTCTATATTGTTTCTATCGCAATGTCAAAAAACCAGCGGCAATATTTACGTCATTTGGACGACTCTTTAAGTTCTGAACCTTACACGTTATGTTCATTTTTTTTTCAAGTTCCCATTGATGAATGCAAAGCCCATTCATATTTTCCAAAGCAATGTTTTAGCAGCCACTGAATGGTGGCAACATCACAGTACGTCCTGTTAATTGACATCAGACTCCTGCTCACTGTTACTATTTAGTATTAAACATTTAGCAGGGACGTGTTTCAAAGAGATGTGCTCATTTTCTATTAATTTCCAGGTACTTTGAGGATATCGAGCTTCACAGAGACAAAGAATCCACAAAGTATCGCTTCAAGAAGGATGGAAGGAAGCACACGCTTATCATCCAAGAGGCTACACTGGATGACATTGGAATGTACCATTGTTGGACAAATGGGGGCCATACCAAAGGAGAGCTGGAGGTGGAAGGTACCACTGGAAAATATTATATACCAATTTTTATTGCAAAGTTTATTAAACATTTGAAACTAAAAACTAATAACTGTTAAGTAGTTTATTTTAGTTTGTTAAAAAGAATCAGTGTGCACACTTTATTTTATAGAGATTTACTATATTTAATCTGGTTTTCTGTCATTTAAATGCAGTGCTGAGGATGCAGCTGAATTTAACTGCTGGCCCAAGGGCTTAACGCCTCTCTTTACAAACAAGCTAACAACTCATGGCAGTGGGTGTCAAGACGTTGCCATCATGAACCTTATCCTCCCCCTCCCCCCTTACCTTCACACGCTCTTCTCTCCTGCCTGAATTGTTCTCTTGTGGTTTCCAATGTCTTATTTAGAAAAACAGCTGGAGGTGTTGCAGGACATTGCTGATCTGACAGTCAGGGCAACAGACCAGGCTATGTTCAAGTGTGAGGTGTCTGATGACAAGGTCACAGGAAAGTGGTTCAAAGACGGAGTGGAGGTCTTGCCAAGCGAACGCATTAAAATGACTCACATTGGAAGGTACAAGGACATATGAATAGTTTCAAAAGCATTTTAGAATATTTGTCATAACTGAGGATCAAACACATCCTGTGTTTATTAAAAATGTTCTCTGTTGCTTGTTTCAGGTTTCATCGGCTGATTATTGATGATGTGAAGCCAGAGGATGCGGGAGACTACACATTTGTTCCTGATGGATACGCTCTGTCACTTTCTGCCAAACTCAACTTCTTGGGTGAGAAAGAAAGAATGATTACAAAGGTGCTATTGTGGATGTATCAATCATTAGCAGCCTACATATTAATGACAACTTTTTGTTTTCTCTTACAATAGAAATTAAGATCGACTATGTGCCCAGACAAGGTAGGGAGCCTAAATGGTCTCAGTTTACAAATACTTCAAAACTCTTTTTAATCTTCATATCCCAAACCCACTTTCACAAAACACACACACTCTCTCTCTCTCTCTCTCTCTCTCTCTCTCTCTCTCTCTCTCTCTCTCTCTCTCTCTCTCTCTCTCTCTCTCTCTCTCTCTCTCTCTCTTTTTGTTTGTTGTTCATTAACCAGATCCTCCAAAGATCCACCTGGACACCAGTGGAAACATGGTCTCCCAAAATACCATCATTGTGGTGGCAGGCAACAAGCTCCGTCTGGATGTGGAGATCACAGGAGAGCCAGCACCTACCTGTGTCTGGTCGAAAGGAGATCAAGTAAGGATGTGACAAGAAACAATTGACCACTTACAGTATTTATTAATCACCCTGGCATCCATGATATTGGAAGGTGAACCTCTTTGTGCAGTATGGCCTGTTTTTTTATTCTGCGCTCACTATCTCCTCTCCCTCTTTGTCTCTTCCACTGGGCTTCATTTAAATGCTACCTCACCAGCAAACAAAACTGCTGTTCTGTTTAGATTTGACCCAACCAATGTGAATGTATGTGCCCACAGGCAGGTAGGGGCACAGGGGTGCAAACACAGAGAATGATGTTTATGGTCTGAGTACCAAAGTGCCTTTTTTTTGGAAACAGGGTATGTCTGTGCCCTAGTGGGACAACGCATGCTTCTTATTTTGCCACAATGTCACATTGGTATAGGGCTTTAGAGACCACTGGTAAGCCAAAGTGCTGCCAAAGTCTCCCTCTGGTCAACTCAAATGGCCCATAAATGCCCTCTGATCAGCCCAAACGTCTCTGTGATTTTCCCCATAGTCTCTCTGGTTAGCCTGTGTGCCGCTCTGGGGTAGCTTCAAGGCTGTTTTATGGTTCTGTGGAGGCTCCACGCAGAGCTTTCTCCGTAGCCTACATAAGTGGTCTGATGTTTATACTTGTGTGCTGGTGTGTGCGTCAAGCTGGCATGTGTGTGTGTGGGGAGTGTGTGGTAGAGCGAGGGATCAGTGAGATAGTTTGGCGAGTACCGACTCTAGATTCATAGTGAGAGAAACAAAGTGTCTCCCCTGTTCTTTCCTACTACGGTGGGAAATCTGTAGCAGGAAAAGTTAACCCTCTCCTTGATTTCATGTTGTTTATGAAGAAGGAGAACCAGGAAATGAGTCGGGGGAAATGCAACGCTTCCAAGCCACAGCCGAGCGACGTGCGTAGCCGCGATGTGTAGTTACATTATGTTAAAGGTGCACGTCAGGCTACGGCGTAGGGTCCGGCGTAGGTTTGTGTCTTCACATACCTACGTGCGTAGCAACGTAGATTTTACGCAGAAGTATAAATCAGCCTTTAGGGTGAACCCTGCTTCTGTACTTGCACATGGTAGAGGTGCCCCTTTGTAATTTCCACACCTCTACTTCAGAGAGTCTTTGCACAGCCCTGACTAAAGAAAGCTGTATTATGTGCATTTTAGTGTCACGTTTAACGCCACCCACATTTTGTGAAAATAAATGTCGGTCTTAATCACCCTTGACTCATTTAATTAGGTGTGCTTGACTCAGATGTTTCCTCAAGATGGAATTGTGGATTGCATCTTCAGCACTACTTTGAAATACCAGTGCAAGTTACCCTACACAGCACTTAGACGCTGAAATTAGTTTGCTGTTTGTTAGCCAATTACAGGCACTGAAGGGCGCGTAAGGGTGGAGGCCAGGAAAGATCTGAGCTGCTTCGTCATAGAGGGGGCAGAGAGGGAGGATGAGGGCAACTACACCATCTGTGTTACCAACCCTGCCGGAGAGGACAAGGCTATGCTGTTTGTGAAGATTGTGGGTAAGTGAAGATCTTATAACATCAACCGGTAGTAACTGATGTGCTGTGATTTGGTATGATGTGGTTTACAATTCACCAGTTTTCAAATAGTTCATATGTATTTTATACGGTGGTCGAGACGGTTCAACACAAATACAAAAGCCACCACACAAATGCAAAATCTACAACACAAATACATAAGCGACAACGGAAGTGAGTGACAACGGAAGTGAGCGTGTTGTTGACAAACGGAGCCGGCGGAAAGTTCTTGTATGTTTGAGAAGTAAGTGAAACATGGTTCCTTGCTAATTATGATTACTGTCGCTACGTAATTGTCACAAATAAGCAATGTTGTTCAATATCTTTGTTTTCATGTGTATGTACTCTGCCATTGAGGCTACGAAGGAAAGTGTGTGTGTGTGTGTGTGTGTGTGTGTGTGTGTGTGTGTGTGTGTGCGTGTGTGTGCGTGTGTGTGTGTGTGTGTGTGTGTGTGCGCGCGCGCGCATGCGTGCATGTATGCGTGCGTGTGTGCCTATTTGTAGGGTAAGACTGAGAACATACAACAAAACCATAGACTGTACAAATGGTAATATACAGTCTATGAACAAAGCCTTTTACATGGCTTTAAATACACTGTAAACACAAGAGTCCACAATCTGAATTATATTTATTTATTTACTTATTTTATTTTCCAGTAGTAAGCACGAAGCAAGGTCATGGTTAAAATTCGGTAATACTATTACACTGTAATAGGCAGCATATTGAGGGTAACACAATTAGCATTCACTTTAAACATCTGTTTACCGTAACCATAACCACACACACGCACACACACACACACACACACACACACACACACACACACACACACACACTTTCCAAACCAACCGTACCGAGGGAATTTGCCACTGGGAGCTGATCAATAACCAGATAGATACGGTTAACAACTTACAAGCACGTAACAGTGGGATATATATTTGTGTGATTTAAACAGCTTCACTAAATGTGACAAGCTATAGACTTTAAACGTAGCACTCACGCGTTAAAAAACGCTGGGCGCCATTTAGATAACGTTATAGCTGTAGCTTCGTAGCTAAATGGCAGAGTACATACATATGGATAATAAAAAAGATATTGAACAACATTGCTTATTTGATACAATCACGTAGCGACAGTAATCATAATTAGCAAGGAACCATGTTTCACTTACTTCTCAAACATACAAGAACTTTCCTCCTGCTCATCCGCAGGCTCCATTTGTCAACAACACACTCACTTCCGTTGTCGCTTATGTATTACGTGTTGTAGCGTTTGCATTTGTGTTGTAGCTTTTGCGTTTGTGTTGTAGCTTTTGCATTTGTGTTGTAGCTTTTGTGTTTGTGTTGTAGCTTTTGTGTTTGTGTTGTAGCTTTTGCGGTTGTGTTGTAGCTTTTGCGTTTGTGTTGTAGCTTTTGCGTTTGTGTTGTAGCTTTTGCGTTTGTGTTGTATCTTTTGTGTTTGTGTTGTGTCTTTTGTGGTTGTGTTGTAGCTTTTGTATTTGTGTTGAACCATCTCGGCCACCGTAATTTTAAGCTTTTTAGATGTACGTTAAAACTAACTGTAATCATATTTTAGATGTGCCTGACCCCCCTGAGAATATCAGATGCACATCCGTGGGAGAGGACTGCGCCAGCATCGTTTGGGACACTCCCAAGTTTGATGGCGGTGCACCACTCAAAGGTAAAGGATGGATTTTGTCTTCACCTGTTCATATTTAATGGGCTGTGCATATGGAATTTTAATGACATTTCTTGGGTTTCTGTGTGTCTCAAATTATTATTCTGCCTGTGTTTTACGGTTTCTCTGTTTCTTCTTCATCAGGTTATCTCATGGAGAGGAAGAAGAAAGGCTCCTCCAGATGGACAAAACTCAACTTTGATGTTTATGAATCAACTACATATGAGGCTAAGAGGATGATTGAAGGTGTTATGTATGAGATGAGGGTGTTTGCCATCAACAGCATTGGCATGTCTCCACCAAGTATCACCTCCAAACCCTTCATGCCAATTGGTACGTATCGCAGCCATCTTTACTCCATCTTTCTCAGCTTCCTCCATTTGTGTGTCCACCCATCTTCAGTCAACCCAGTGATTCTCTTGAGTCTCTCTTTCTGTCCCCCTCAGCCCCAACTAGTGAGCCAATACGTCTGTCAGTGCATGATGTGACAGACAGCACATGCAGCCTGAAGTGGCTCGCCCCAGAGAAGATTGGAGCTGGGGGCCTGGATGGCTATGTTATTGAATACTGCAAGGAAGGAGGTGATGAGACCAAACATTTTGTTTACATTCATACACATATGGAGAATTGAACAACATTCTCAAATCAAATTGCAACTTAAGTGGCACAGGTCATAGACCCAAGAAGAGAATAAATATATATAATACTATCACAATGAATAGATGTGATAGTGATAGAACAAAAGCATGAAAAGTAATCAGATTTAAATCCAACTCACTATGATCTACTGCATGTAATTCTCTTTAATTCCAGACACTGAGTGGGTGGTGGCAAACCAGGAACTTTGTGAGAGGCAGGGATTTGTGGTGCGTGGCCTTCCAGTGGGGGAAAAGATCAACTTTAGGGTGGCGGCAGTAAACATCGCTGGACGCAGTCCTCCAGCTTTGCTGGGACAATCCGTCACCATCCGTGAGATCATGGGTGAGTCAGTCAGGATACACGAGTCAAAGAGTACTTGTAAACATAATTATAGATTATATCTCATATTCAGTTATAGCATTTTTAGTGCTTGTTATGGTTAATATAGACAGATACTTAATATTATTAGTAAAGTACATTACTGTGTATTTTAATAAGATGTCTTTTCCTGCTTTAGAGCATCCTAAGATCCGCCTCCCTCGCGATCTGAGAACAAAGTACATCAGGAAAGTAGGAGAAAAGATCAACCTGACCATCCCCTTCCAGGTTAGAAACAAACCTCTGCTAAGGTTTTGGATTGGTTCCATAATTTGCATTAAAACCTGTGTTAATATGTACTAAAATATATGATAATAAAAAAAATACCAGTGGGAAACTGGTATTAAACTATAAAAAATATATGCCTAATGTCTATGAAGGGAGTCTGTTTACAGGTGTTGGGGAGTACTACTGCATATGTGAAATAGTTTCATTTGTGTGGCTCCAGAATAAAAAAGGCAATATCTCTCTTTCTGCTGCATGGATTTTTTTTTTTTTTTTTAAACAGTCCATCCATTAGTCAGTGTTGAAGTGGAATGCAAAATTGTTGGCGTACTCTTTTAATGAGAAAAGCCACATTTGATAGATTTTTTAACACTATTATTCATTGTAGGAGTGCCCTTTTCACCCAGCTAACTTTAGTGAGAAACATTCTGAAAGGTCTAAAGAAAATCAGATTCTTCTTTTCTGTTTATAATCAGTAGCTTATAACATACACAGTGACTATGTTTCTGCTTAGGATCTTGTCTGTCAAGTATTGTATTTTAACACAGTAGAAGTTATCATCCACCACTTTAAAATTAAAAGATTTTTTATTTTGTGCCATTAATCATTTTGGAATAGTAAATTTCACATCTCTACAAAAAAGATTACAAGCAAGTCTTTTTTATTCTAAAAGATGGCTAATTTCTGTGTCTCATAGGGTAAGCCTCGCCCTGTTGCGACCTGGTACAAGGATGGTCAACCCCTTGACCCCCAGATGGTCAGCGTCCGTAACTCAAACGTGGACACCATTCTTTTCATCCGCAAAGCAGAGAGAGAGCACTCTGGAACATATGAGCTGGTGCTAAAGATCGAGAACATGGAGGACAGAGCAACCATCGTCATCAGGATTGTTGGTAAGGTTGTCAGGTCTCTGCAACTGGGGACATCCGTTTCTACTTGTGCTAAAATGTTGTTACTTTATCCGTCAGTGTCTGCATTTCAGTGAGAACGATTCATTTAAGAAATCATTCCTTTGAAGAGAAACACAGCTTCAGACTGTATCTGAAATTCATCACAACTGAAATGCACTGACATTTAATCCATTCAGATAAACCTGGCCCTCCTCTGAAGGTGAAGGTGACAGAGGTCTGGGGCTTCAATGCAGCACTGGAGTGGGCCCCCCCCAAGGACGACGGCAACTGTGACATCACTGGATACACCGTCCAGAAGGCAGACTTGAAGACTAAGGTGAGAGAGGAGGGGGAGGGGGTAGCATTTCAAACCTACAGTAGATCATCCCTACAGTCTGCTGCATGTACTGTAGGGCCTGCAGCTCAACAATAATGCTGAGAATACAGTGTCAGACACTTTTTCTATATGCTCAATTGAATTTAACATTATCACATTTTTCTCTCTACAGGAATGGTTCACTGTTTACGACCACAACAGACGGACAAGCTGCACAGCTTCCGATCTGATCATAGGCAATGAATACATGTTCCGCGTCTTCAGTGAAAACATCTGTGGCCTGAGCGAGGAGGCGTGTGTAAGCAAGAACACAGCTGTCATCGCCAAGACAGGTGAGTGCACGTGTGTATAGTACAGTATGTGTTTGTGTGTGTTAAGAGTGTAGTGGATTTAATTTTACACTATCGTCCTCACCCTCCCACCCTTCTCCATAGGCCTGGAGATCAAATCAAACCCCTACAAGGAGAAAGACATGTCCTGTGTGCCCAAGTTTACTCAGCCACTGATTGACAGATCTGCAGTGGCCGGTTACAGCACCGCCATCAGCTGTGCCGTCAGAGGCTTCCCCAAGGTAAACATGAATTTTAAAATAGGCTGCGAAGCGTGAGTCACAGGAGGCGTCTGACACTGCCGGTTATCATAAGCAAATTAAAGTCTGAATTTGCAGTAAGAGAGACATGTATGCAGATCTACCAGCCAGAGATGGGAAGTAACGAAGTACAAATACTTCGTTACTGTACTCAAGTAGATTTCTCAGATATTTTTACTTTACTATTTATTTTTGTGCCGTCTTTTTACTTTTACTCCTTACATTTTTAACACGAATATCTGTACTTTCTACCCCTTACATTTTACAAAATTGGCTCGTTACTTTGGCTCGTTACTTTGGCTCGTTACTTTAGGAAGATTAAAAAAGAGAAACGGGATCTGTGAATTCTCACAGAATCACAATTGAATTCATATCTTGCTACTCAGTCAGAATCTTATTAACCTGCAGTCCCAGTGTCTGTCACAATAATCATCTATGTGATGTTTTAGGCCTATTGGCAGACATCCATTTAAAATGTAGGCAATGGCATATAAAGAGCCTTTTTTCCATGTCCACTGAAGTTTCTCAGCTTGCACTCTAGTAACGTGTGTGGTCCAGGTAGCTTTGCATAAAAAATGGTTGTCAATCGCAAGACTACTTTTACTTTTATACTTTAAGTAAATTTCCAAGCCTGTACTTTGTTACTTGTACTTGAGTAAAGAAGTTCAATCAGTACCTCTACCTTTACCAGAGTATTTTTTAACACAAGTATCTGTACTTCTACTTGAGTACGGGAAGTGAGTACTTTTGCCATCTCTGCTACCAGCAGTAGCCTTTCATATCAAACAACGTTGCACAAAAAGAAAAACTTTCTGTAATCTAACAATTAGATGTTGCACCTGATTATTTAATAACTTGACTTTTTCATATCTCAGCCTAAGATCGTTTGGATGAAGAACAGGATGATCATCGGTCAGGATCCCAAGTTCTTGATGCAGAACAACCAGGGAGTGCTGACCCTCAATATTCGCAAGCCAGGCACCTTTGACTCAGGCAAATACTCCTGCATGGCTGTCAATGATCTGGGCCAAGACGAAGTGGAGTGCAAGCTGGACATCCGAAGTAAGAACAGAGGGGATGAGAGGGGCTGCAGGGTTGGAGGCAGATGGGAGGGGAGAGATGAAGGAGGAGGGGGAGCATTGGTAATTTGAGTGCAAGATGAGTTACTTTTGTTGTTTGAAATACAGCAGATTAGGTGGTTAATTTTGATTATATGATGCACACTCAAAGCTAAAAGCTGACTGTGTTTTTACGCTGACAGCTGCAACATCAAGTTTGAATGTGGATATAAAACAAAAGACTTGCCATTCAATTTGGGCTTATTTCAACAAAATCTAACTCTCATCATCTGCCCTGTTATCCCACAGTTGCCGCAGACCCAGAGAAGAAGTGAGAAACCGAACAGCAAGGAATGTGAAATGATATGAACCAAACAGTGAATGTCAGTATTTAGAGTACACTGTCACAGAGTGAATAAAATAAAATGTAGTGATGCCTGCTATAAATAACGGTTTATTTCAAATATATGTTTTATTTAAGTTAGTTAAAATACTTTTCATTTGTATTTTTTAGTCACACTAACAGAATTTATAGAAGAAGAAGTGAAGCTCACAAGCCTCTCCACACACAAAATCAGGATATTAAAATACATGGCACATATTATTAGAGAAGCACCTTTCTGTATTTTTGGCACGTCTGTGACAGTCGTCACACTACACCTCCCTGGAGTAGTGTGCTCTCCTCCTGTGGATTGCCACTCCTATGCTGAACAACAGCGCCACTGCCAGGACACCCACAGCCACTGCAAGAGCTGTGATGACACCTGTGGGAGGCAAAAATCCTGTTTAGATACCTAGAATGTGGAACATTTGGAAGATTTCCAAAAGCCTTGATATTTTTAAATCAGACAGTCTGTGTTGAAAATCCCCACACTGGTCCCTTAAGTGAATACAGGAATAAACATATAGCAGCGAAGTATGAGAAGCCGCTTAGGCCAAAATTGAATACTTGACTTGGGTAGACATATACGTATACTGGTACTAAGCACTTGCACATACATGCATACTCTCGTGCATATACATATATACATACATACATACACATGCATGCATGCATAACGTGAGAATGTGTATGAGTATGAGGGTATATGAGTTTGAGCTTTTATGCATGTGTGTGCTTAGTATGTATGTGTGTGTGTGTGTGTGTGTGTGTGTGTGTGTGTGTGTGTGTGTGTGTGTGTGTGTGCTTAGTAAGTACGTTTGTTACATACGTTTCCATACCATTCCAAACCTGTGACTTCCATACCTGGGTGAAAGTCACAGGTTTGTTTGAACCAACCTCCTACACCACGCACATACATACCTCATACTCATACACATACTCACGTTATGCATGCATGCTTATATATATATATATAAGAATACACATGAGGGTATGGATGTATGTGCAAGTGCTTTGTACCGGTATGCATGTATTTGCAAGTGAAGTATTCAGGCAAAGCATTAACAATGTCAAAATATGTATGGAAATATAAGTCTGTGCAAGCAGGAGAATATTAAAAAAATTGACTTCTTTACCTGTGCTTGACAATCTTGTCCTGAACCCGCACTCGGCCTCCCAGTGTTCTGCCACCACATCCCGCACCAGCTCAGTGAACATGGGCAAAGGGCAGGGGTTCACCCCGTTGCATCCTGGCACAGGGTTGGGGTAGGGGTCGTGCCTGGAGTCATTGCGGTAATACAGCTCCAGAGAATAGGAACTGTGGAATTAAAGTGTCATCTCATTAACACAATGTGATGACACACATGTGCTATGTAAATAGGTTTGTATCATGTGCTAATTTGTCCATTGCAGACCTGGATGGCTGCCAGATTTCCATCGAATTGAAAAGGAAAATGTAATTGAATGGTTTGGTAAACAGTGGGATGCAATTGCTCAAAATCTGATATGTTTTTACCATCTGACCTAGATAGTGTAATTAAGTATGCAAAGAGCAGGCAGGATGTCATTACCCATCATTCTCCTGGTAGAACTCAAAGAGTTGACAGGCAGCGTAAGGAGGGAGAAGGCCGTTGTACACGTCCAGAGCTGCCTGGAGGGTGATGAGGGTAGAGTCGTGCTGGAATGAGAAACATCAAAGAGGTGAGTATGTGAAACAGCAGTTTGCGCGATAAATTATAAATGTGTGTATGTGCCCAAACATTGAACTTACGGCTGAGTACATAATGAATTTGAGAGTGCTCCCTTGCTCTACAGCCCTGGAGAAATTCCTCAGGATGCCATTGAGCAGCACCCCTGGTAAATGAACACATCAGTGTCAACATTGCAAATTATTTTTTTCCCAGAAACCAATCATTTTGACCTTACTGAGCACCTTATCTTAGCGCTGTAATCATCTTTATCCCATTAGCTCATATGTGCTAATATGCTTTGAAAGCCCGGCCCAGCACTTTACACTGTCTGAGCTGAGGCATAAACAACGCCTCAGCCAGCAGTCACAACATCACATACACTAACTTTTTTTACTCTAATAAAAAAAATTCTCACAAGAGTGTTTTGATTTAATTGCCTCTAATGTGACTCCTCACCTCCCGAGAGCCTGGCCTTCTCTTTTCGTTTGTGACTGAGGATGCTGTACATGACCTCAAATGATGCAATTCTCTTCAGGGTGTCCAGAACATCTTGGGTAGCCCAGCGTGGGAGAGTCAAGTTATGGATCCTCTGCACATGAAAATAACATTTATTACCCCGCATCACGCTAATAATCGCATATAATAACACATGAATCGCAACAAAGGGGGTTTAAATGGCTGTATTTCATCGTCTCCATTATCCCGGATATTTTTAGCACCAGTCTGAACATAACAGATGCTCATTTTGCAAGTGTGAATGAGCGTATTCAACCTAGCCTAGAATCCACCCATCTCATAATGCTTTAATTATCATTTCAGTATGTTGTCCTATTCATGTCTCACTGTATGTATAAAAATGATTTCACCCACGCTCCAGCCCCCTCTCCATCTCTGTGCAGAAGTGTTGAAGAAAACTAATTCTTTTTGTTTTACTCTCACTGCTCTGCAGCTGGTATCAGTAATTGAAGCATTTGTAAACGGCAGAATATAATTGTGTTTATGTGTGAAAAATAAAGTCTACCTGACAGGTAAGAGTGTCGTAAACCCGCCATATTTTTTTTCCAACCAGTTTGGAGACGGGGTAGCCAGTGTGGTTAGAAAGTCCCTCCACAAAGTACTGCAATGTAAAGAAAAGAGTTAGAACATTTCATTCAACCAGTGGCGGAAGAAATATTCAGATCCTTTGCTTATTCATTTTACAAAAGTACCAGTACCAAAAGTAATCCATTACAAGTAAAAGGTTCTGCATTTAAAATCACATATAGTATTTTACTGTTGAAGATGGCCAAAGGTGGAATTAGTTTTAACAACTTGTATATAGTTTGGTAGTTTAATCCAGTGGTTCCCAACCTGGGGCCCTGCAAAGGCTCAGGCTTCAAAGGCTGAAAACATCTGGTTTAATCTTTAACACATCTTTAATATATTGTATTCTATACACTTCTCATGTGATTTTTTTAAAATCATATCTGTACTGTAAGTACTGACAAATTAATATGGGGGCTAAAAAGTACAATATTTCCCACTGAAAGGTTATGGGGGTATAAGTGTTAAGTACCATTAAGTGAAAATACTCAAGTTAAGTATAACACACCCACTGGGGTACTTTGCAGTGGTCCTACAGATTCTAGATTTGACCAACCAGTATCCGCAAGAATGAACCACAGCCTGGCCTAAGTAGGGAAACCTCGGCTCCTACTGTACAGTGTTGAGACCATTTGGCATGTTCCCTGGACTCACATATTAAGTCTAGGAGAATGGAAAAGTAATCAGACAACATTTGCTTTGCAAGAGATTCTAGCAGAATTGAGGGCTGAACTGACTCTCTGCTGTTTAGAGGGTAAAGCAAAAAGGGAGATTCTAATTTTACAACCTGAGAAACAGAAAAAAGGGAAGCCACACTTTTTGTATATTTAGATATTGACTTAGACCTCACATGCGTACCTACACACAGAGAAACACAGAAGAAATGAGAGCCAGCAGTGTTTGCTGCGAGTAGACCACAGAGTCAAGGCACACTCAGATACACCTGCCTTCAATCAGACCCTGAACCCCCCCGTCCACACACACACACACACACAACCACTCCCAATCAGTGCCAATTAGTTAAAAAGTGAATGATACCCTGTTTCATAAGTATCTCAAAATTGCACTTAAGTACGGTACTTTTTACTCTCCATCACAACATTCAAATCATCATTCTCAGATAAAATGTTTGAAGAAAATTAACATTTAAATGACCCTTTATATAGGTAATACACATGTTTGGGGTTGTTTTTGCAGATGCAAGATAAGATAACTAAACAAGTTGTTAGTTGTTAGTTAGTTGGTTAATGGTACAGATTTGCATTGTTTATTGATTCAGTGATTGTTGTTCACTTCAGTCTTTGGTCAAAGAACACAGTGAAAAATGGCACCATCTTGGTTCCTGCATCCAACTTGCAGGTACTGTGCCTCCAGCAGAGGGTGTAAAAATTCAACGCAGGAGGCCCTGTCCTGATCTCAAACACCACCTTAGTAGGCAGCACATGGGACTGCAGTTTAATTAAAACCTTTTCATTGTAATTCTTAATCTAATTCAATCCAACCGTTAATTAGCTTCTCTGAGAATGTGAGAGAATTTGCACTGTGCAGCTTTTTCGAGGCACTGGAGTCACCGTGCCTGAGAAAATCACTGACAGGACATGATGTCTACAGCATAACTAACACGTCCACTGGAGGTGCTGATAACATTGGCACCAGCAACTGCGAAATATATATTTCACTCTTTTACACAAATGTGCATTTCACAGTGTTTACAAATCAAGGCTCGGATAAGAAGAAAAGAAGTAGCTGAGGTGAGAAAAAAGTTCACAGGAGAATTATTCACTTATATAATTCTAATGATAAAAAACAACAGAGTTACAAACAAGTTTTTAGTGATTAACAGGCACATGACTCATGGAAAAGTCATGTTTAACACAAACTGAGCTGTGAGTAGAACGTTCACGTCATTGAACAGACACTGAGGATGAGTTACGCTACCGTGTATTTAGATGACTGTCTTCTTCTGTGGTTTGTCTTACCTGGTGAGCCCTTAGGAACTTCTGGTAGTGCTCGCTTTCAAAGGTCTCCGTCATCAGTGCTCTGAACCTTGGACAGTCTTTGCCTGGAGACTTCAACAGCTTGAGAAATCGAAAACAACAGCACATCAGTGGAAATAATGCACATTAACTGCAGGTACTGCAAGTCTTCTGGGCACAATTATATGTTCATTTCACACTTTAAAACAGAAGGGAATTTCAGCACAGCAGGTTCACAGCTGAGGTGAACACAGACAGCAACACAGAGCGAGAGAGACTCATATTAACTTGTACAAGTTTCTATTTCGGCTGTGTGTGGCTGCCGTGTGAAAGGAAATATTGATGTGGCTCAGCAGCCCACCTTGTCCTGGGCCCTGGGGATGGTGTGCACTGGAATGGGCCGCCACAGTAACTGGGGCATGATGGGAGGCAGGCGTCTGGTTGGGGGGAACATCCCAGCAAGGCAGGCCTGGGCACTCATCAGAGTGCGGTCGTAGTCAGTGCTCCTCACATATAACTGTTGGAAACATGGTGGGAACATGGTGTTAAAGTGCATCCATATTTGTACTCGGTCTGGCACGGATTCCTACTGTGTTCTTCCAAATGAAACAATCAGGCTTACTTTTTATAGAAGGTGGAAATGCACTTGGAAACTAAAAAAGAATTGCATTTGGAAAGTGGATAGTTTTTTTTAAATAAAGATGCAAAAATGAATGCACCCAGCAAACCGGCAGTGTATCATTCATGAGTGTGCTGTATTTCTCCCAAGTCAACTGATATTTCCTTAACATGAAGAGGAGGGGAGTGAGAAGAGATCCAAATGGATGAGAGAGGGAGGGGGGAAAGATCCGTCTTACTGTGATCTCTTTTGACATCAGCCTTCGCTCGTCTATATTTCTCCATCACCCGTGTCAGGTTTTTGCACACAGTAAATCACACTGATAAGGTTGGATGTTCCTGTGATGCCGAGAATGCTTCCCCTGTCAAATTAAAACAGACATGGCAGGGTGGTGGAAAGGTACGGAACAAGTTGACAGCGACTTGGGCAACAAATCGCCAATGACAGGTACAAAGAAGAGCTGTTATTTTTGTAATAATTGTGTTATTTAAGAAAGGGAGAAGATGACTAAATGCAAGGATGGAGAGAGAGAGGGGTAATAGAGAGTGAGGTAAAAAAAAAAAAAATGATGACAGCGAGTGTAAAGAAAACAGACAGCAAAAGAAAACGGAAATCAGATCATCATGACAGTTTGCTGAGCATGCAGGCCAACATACATGCTGCCAACTGTACTGCACACGGAGCCCAGAGGCAAAATTACTCCTCATGTTACAGCAAATTGCAAGGCCATGGCAGTTATATCACCAATATGATTCATGCTCATTAACTTAGTGTATGTTGTTACAGCTAATAGAGACGGTGGCTGGCACATGATTGGGCCGAGGGCACGCATGGCAACAGCATTAGGTGACACTGAAGCACACAGGCTCACAGGGGGGACGTCACAGAAACAAACAGAAATTCACACACACACGTTCATGTCTGTACATACATGTCTGCATCCACGAAAACACCTACCTCTTTGTTGTCGTAGTCTTCACTGAGAAAGTTGCCATAACGCCTCCTTAGAAAGCTGCCCAGCTCAAACTGTTGTTTCATGCCCAGCTGAAAGGAAAATCTTTGGTTAATCTTTGTCAAAACTGACCTTTTGCTGTATATTTGGCAGATTTGAGGTCCAATTCAACTCATTTACATAAAATAACACAAACTACAGGGCCTCCTAGAGCCATAAATGATTTAATCACTGTAAACCGGCTAATTGCCAGAGAGCAGAACGATGTCACAGTAGGAAAGGAATATACTGTAAGGAAAAGTCTTTAACAAGCTTCTCTTCCATCTCAAGACTTAAAACTTATAAACAAATTTTATTTTTAGTGAAATATATTTTTACACCATATCTAAAGCTACTGCACCTACATAGAGATACAAAATGAGCTTAGACTTTTGCCTTCCATGTCCTTAGTCAGTAAGCTTTACTTTAGGCTCCAGTACTTTGGCCCTGAGGTACAAAACACAACAGCATTTTAGAAAACACAAAACAGTTTTCTAAAATATTGTGTTTTCGATTATTTTAATTAGGTTTTTGTTTTTTTGTTTTTACTGTTGTGTTTTCTGTAATGTTGATGTGTTTTGCACCTCAGGGCCACCGTACTCCAGCTCCCCATGACCCTGTGGGTATAGGAAAATGGACAGATTGATGAATTTTATACAATTTATACACCTAAAAGCTCTTTGTTTAGTTTTTTTTCAGGAAACCTCCCATGTGTCCTTCTCTACTGTATTTCCATGTTTTTTTCATTTACTGTATGCCTTGCTGTAAAACCAATTGCCCTCCGGGGACAAAAATAAAGTCGAAAGTAGAAAGAGTACCTCAGTGAGCTGTCCGAAGCCTTGAGCCCACACTTCCTCCCCATGAGGATCCTTGGGATACGATTCAATAGGCGATCGATCGCCATGTCGGAACACCTTAAAAGTCATAACAGATTATGTCACATGGATTCAGATGCCATACTGCTGTGCCAGCCATTACAGTAGTGTACTTACGGTAAAAAAATCCAACCTGAGACAGAGGTCAGAAATAGAAACCTATGATCTTGGACAGTTAAGTCTGGATTTAAGACACAGAAGAGTCATTCTGATGACACAAATGCTGGAGCTGCTCATTTAGTATTATTAACCTAAGGACTCACTTTCTGAGCAGTGACATGACACACTGGTTGATTAAACTGGATTATGGACACATCTGAGTCACTCCTGTTAGCACCACAGTGATTTGAACTTTACAAACTATTTGGATGTCAACAAAGTCATGGTTTGCTTTTAAAGATAACTGTCTTTATTGATGCAAAACACCTTGCTAGGATTGAACACAAACTGGACTAAACTTGACTCAGCTAAAACGGAATAGATAGTTGAATTAAAACACATTTAAACAATGAATTATTAGCAAATACTTACACATGTTCAGCTACAAATTTAATTACTACAGATAATAAACAGACTAATGAGTTAGATAACAACCCAGGGTCCAACAATAAGGATTGTCCGATGGCTTGAGGCCAGTAAAAAGATACGCATGGGCCAACACTTTTTTACCAGTTGCCTGATCGGGCCAGTGCTTGAAAAAGTGAGTCTCTTTAAAGTAAATATAAATAAATATATAAATATAAATATAGGCATTTTGATCAGGGCCAGTAGATTCTTGACCCACTTTCTCGACCAGGCCATTGGCAAAAAAAATATTTTTTCGGATCTTGCAATTAAATTGTAAGCTGCCAATGTAACAGAAAACAGACCTATTATTATAAACTGTAGGTCAATTGTAAGGGGCAAACACACCAGTGTAATATAGATATAGTCACATCATAGAAAAACAACATTGTGTGATGTTCACTTAAATCGTTCTTTTTCTACCATTGAACTATGGTGCAAAAGAAAGATATGCAAAGAGGTTTATGAACCAAGCAGTAGTGTCTGGGAGAGATATGCCCGACACTGTTGGAGTTTAGGCTCAAAGTAATCCTTGTCACATGAATGTGTATATATAATAACGCTCACTGAGCAGAAAAACACAGAGTAATCAGCAACAAAGTGTCAGTCTGATGTGATCTAAGTAGGCTTGCAGATGACATTAAAATGTTGTAAAAAGGCTTAATAAGAAATACCAATGCTATTTTCAAATGTCATCGTTATTAATCATGCACACGGGAAAAGAAATAGAAACTGGTTAGACTCACGGCTACGACAAACTTCAGCACCCGGCATTTAGTCAAGCAGATGCAACAGAGCAGGAATAAACAGCCCAAACTTGTCTGGAACTTCCACATCTTTTTGACTTGTCGATCTCTACCTTCTTCACAGAGTTCTCCTGCTGACACAAGGAAATAAATGTCAGTACATTTTAATTGTAAAAGGCCATTAGGAGCAGAATATGATGAACAAATGTATTGCATTTTAGTCAGGCTAAGGTTGTGCAAAATATATCTTTTAGATCAGTCATATCACATATAAAATATACGTGTTTGGTTATGTTTTTCTAAAATACTACAACACTGTAGTATGTCAACTTGATTTAAACATTCATTAAAAATTCATGGATGTACAGTAGAGTACATGTACAACAAAAAGCCTTGTCAAAAGAGATTTAGCAGGTCATGTAAATGAACACATGCCCTTACCTCAGCATACTTGTTCACACATTTTAGTTACAGACAGAGGAAGACTGCTGCACATTCCAAATCTTCAGTCATAACATTTGACATTAAATGCATGTTCCAGTGAAGGAGGGAGTGCTTTTATAGCCCTCCTACATGACCGTCTCTCTCTCTCTCTCTCTCTCTCTCTCTCTCTCTCTCTCTCTCTCTCTCTCTCTTCTCAAGGATTTCTGATCCAATCTACTTCATCATCGACTAAAGTCCAAATCACTGTCTCTGCCATTTCCCCCCGCTGTGCAGTGACATGACAACCCCCCCTTGGCAGACATATTTGAGTCATCTTTTGAACTTAAGGATACATATTTGGCCTCTCAACTCAACTTTAAAGCCACAGTGATATATTTTCGACACTCATGGCTTTAGAGTTACAATATGACAAAGAATTGGGTTGAGTTAAGATGCACCCACCTGGCTTCTCAAATTTTACTCCTACGAGCATAAACACGCATACTTACACTCTGGCTCGGGGCCACAAACACTCATTATAACTTGCTATGTCATCCGCCGTGGGTTTGGCCTCAAAATTACAGGGCCTGGAGTGTTTTCCCTGACTCGACACACATGTAAGTATCTGTTAGTATCAAAGCAGCTTTATGGGATACAGCGGGATTAGTGAGTGTGAAGATTTAGAGCTATACAGCGTTGACATCATATTTGATAAGATAGGATCTATTGTACTAAGTGATACACAGTATTCACTGGGGTGGCTTGTCAGTGTAGCATTAATGTTCTAAACATTAAATTAAGACTTAATTGACATCGCTTTGAAGTAAAAGAGCACACATATGGCCACACAATTGATTCACTTTTACTAAAGTAATAGTAACAATACCACAATGTAAGAACACTCCAGCGCATCCTAATTTTACTGAAAGTCTTGTGATATCTGATTTTTTTTTTTTTATTGTCAACAAATTCCGTTTTGCCCGATATAGCTAATCCCGCTGTGCCATAGACATCCAAAAACTATTAAAAACACATGACTAAACCACACCACTGGGTGACATGTTCCTTTATTACAACAAACAGGGACATTGTAGTTTATTTTGAGTCAATGCCACACACGTCCTGGTGCTGTTAATACTGACTAACGCACCAAATCCGTGGGACTCAACAAATACATTATTTTCTCCTGTTTGAGTAATGCTCGGTAAAAACCACAGTGCCCAGCTTTTTTAGAAAATTATTTTGCCTTTATGAAAATACAACTATATTTTTTTTAAAGATTTACATCTTCACTAGGAACTAATGGACATGGGGCTGAGCGCCACACTTTTTGACTATCACCAGCCTTACACTTTAAGCACAAGTACAGCACTGTACAGTATTAATAACAGAAAACTCAAACTGCAGTGATTTTGAAACATACTTCATGTATAAATACGTTCAGCACGTGTTATTGGAACTAAAATCAACTACTCTATATGGTGTTCAGTATGAAATGTAGCTGAACAAAAGTATCAAGTAGCACATAGTGGAAATAATCAAGTAAAGTACAAGTACGTCAATGTATAGTACTTGAGGAGATATACTTAGTAAACGTTCCACCACTGTGACAATCTCTCTCTGCCCATCTGTTTAACTCTCTCTCTATAAATCACAGCAGTACACAGTAATGCTTTCACTGTCTATAACACACACACACACACACACACACACACACATACAAATGTGTGGTACTATAGCTGGTACGTGTTTGGCTTTAAAAAACCAAACATGTGTACAAATGGGTCAGTGAGTCCACCTGCACTGCAGAACAACATATACATACTCAAGGGTCAAAGTGGCTGAAAAGAGTTTTACCATATGAGGCCAAGACATAGACACACACACACACACACACACACGCACGCGCAGGCGCACACGCACACGCACACGCACACGCACACGCACACACACACACACACACACACACACACACACACACACACACACACATACACATACACACAGCCTTATACTGTATGCACATTTGCGCTACGTTGATACACACCAGTTCATTGAAGGGTCACTAAACACGCATACACAGCAGACTCACAACTCTGCATCTCTTTCTTTCACACAAACATAAAACACACACATGTACACTCCATCCTTTTTCCTCACTCTCCCCCAAGTGGCTGTAGTGTTTTTGTCTTTGTTGAAATAATTGCAGTGATTTTCAAGACCGTTGTCATGGCAACACAGAGGTTGATGCATGTTGACAGAATCTGTTGCAGGGCAACCGAGAGACTGAAAATGGGAGATAAGAGGTGGGAGGAGAAGTGATGCTTGCGTATACATATGTGTGTGTGTGTGTGTGTGTGTGTGTGTGTGTGTGTGTGTGTGTGTGTGTGTGTGTGTGTGTGTGTGTGTGAAGGCAATGATGGTGAAGGTTGGGGGTGGGGGGTGGGGGGTGGGGTGTGGGGGGCTTTCATGTGCTTCAATCCATATGATGAATGGAGATGAGCAGTATGGGACATCTCAGCCTGATAGAACAAGGCCCAAGATCAGGAATGAACAGTTAGGAGTGTATTGTGAGCGGGGAAGAGGGAGAGAGAGAGGGAGAGAAAGAGGTGCTATTTCAGTCCGGGGGTTGTCATGGAAACTGCAGCCTCACTACAAATGGAGACATCCAGAACACATGGATCGTCAAACAAATGGTGTGCGTAGGGCTCAGCGTGAATCTACGCCATGGCTGTGCGACACCGTGCCATCTCAGTCAAACCCATCCCCACCCACACTGGCACCCACCCCTCCAGTCATATAACAGCGACGTCTCCTTCATCACAGAGACTGAATATCAATGGGAGGTTAGCTGAGCGGTGGAGGAGGGGGACAAACGCTCAGAGTCAAGGGCTAAGTGACAGGCAATGGTGTCCATTCAGGCAGTGAGTCACAGCCACTCGCTCTCTGTCTTTTAATTAACAGTCTTTTCCACACTTCCTTCCCTCCTCTGCTCTGCTCTTGTCTCTTCTTATGTCTACCCCTTCACTCTCTGTCTGTCTCCAATCCTCTCCCTCTTCCTCTGCCTCTATCTCTCTCTCTCCCGTACTCTGAAGGACAGAGGTATTCCCACATTTCTCCATTGCTATAGCAACACCGCAGCGAGAACAGGAAAGAGAGGACGCAGGCAGGGAGGAGGAGGAGGAGGAGGAGGAGGAGGAGAAGAGGATGGAGATGTGGTGGCGGTGGGGGTAGGGAGGGAGGGGGAGGGGTGTGGAAGCGGCCTAAGATGAGAGGATGTGTGAACAATGCTAATGGCAGCAGCAGCAGCGACAGAGCAGCCAAGTGTTGGTGAATTCCCCTCTCGTCGCATCACGCTGGGCGAAGACTCACATGTCACAGCCACATTTGCATAATTGCCAGTGGGAATCTATTTGCTTTGTATGTTGCTATGTTCATTGACATTTTCCACAAAATGATACATGAGAACCGTCTCCACTCAGCCATTTGACTCTTTTTGTTTTTCTCTGTGACATTGACCAACTCTGCAGAGCCTGCATGCAATTTCTTGAACATCATTTAGAAGGCAGTTTGGGGCTCAGCTCCTGTGTGCTTAATTTCCAATGATTCAATCGGCACAAACCAATGCAGGTCAAACAACCCAAGACACAAGAAGACGTATCTATGTGGAATACGCACAGAAGCCATGGGAAGACTGGAGCAATTTCATATCGATGTCATCATCCCATTCAATCAGGACAGAATGCAATCTCATTATCTCTACATATATATCGTAAGGCGTCAGAACAAAGCAGTGTTGCATCAATTTCCCAACATGTTAAGATATGTAGCGAGCAGCAAAGCTCATGTGGCCTGCAGAGGAGACAAATGTCCACATCCTCCTCTTCCTTCAGTACATGTGTTTGTCTGCTTTGAAATGTTGTTCGAAACTCAATAGATACATATCAGCCCAGACTGAAATAAATATTCCTTCATAGATGCCACATACATGTATGAATGCTTAAGCTGCTCGGTACCTGGAGTAGTCAACTGTCTCACTGTCCTCTCCTCTCAATCAATAACTCATCTCTTGACGTCAATATTGTGATCTCCCATGGGACAAAAATGTCCTTCTTTAGGACCAAAGGAGAATAAGCAAGAGGGAAGGAAGGGGATGTGATACATAGAAAGATGAGTATGTTTTGCCTCTGCATGTCATTGTGTTATCCATGCAAGGAATATCCATGCCTTTTTCTTTTTCTTGGACAATGTCCATTGAAATACCTAACGCGCTGATCCCCAGCTGGGTAGAGCAAAGCCAAAACAATGTTGGCAGACAGTGACATGGCAGTTTTTGAGACATTTTTTTTTTACATACAATAAAAAAGCTATATTTTCTCACCTGTAAAAGAAAATAACAGAAAATCCACCATTTTGCTTTTTGTTTTTGTCAAGCATTTGTCAGCACCTCTAAAGCTCACCACAAAAACTGAATTGTAAAAACAGCAGGTTTGGTAGGTTTTGGGTCGGACTATTTCTTGGACTGGACCAGCAACTTATTGGACTGTTGTCATCACTCATAGGTTGGAACCAAAGGAGACATGTCATTACATTTCATTTTCTGTACAGATTAAACAAAAGACAAACATGTTAATTAGAGATGCTGGTAGATGAGTTTCATTGCCTTTGGATGGAGCCAAGCTAGAAGTTTCCAGTCTTTATGCTAAGCTAAGCTAACCAGCTGCTAGCTGTGGCTTCATATTCACTGTACTGACATGTGTGGTATTCATCTTCTCATCTAACTCTCAGCAAGAAAGCAACTTTACTCTATTTCCCAAAATGACAATTCATTTAACAATTAGTGCCAGAGATGACTAGAGAATATTACTAAAGCATCAACAGGGTAAGTAAAAATCACTATATAATTCAAAGTGCCATAAAAAGAAAAACACCATTACCACACACACAACATTAACCAGGCGAAAACATTACCCCTATCTGCAGTTGTGGTAAATCAATACTCAAGTAAGTGTAATAATCTAATAACATCAGCACAGTGCCTGAAAAGTGTGTTTGTGTGTGGGAGTGCATGCACTGGGGAACAATTTGCTACATACAGTACTTCCAGTAATTACACGGGAAGTATCTGTTCATGATATAGGCTGGAAAATTTTCATAGGAAAGTAATTACTTAAAATCTCATCTTCTACCATAGGCGTACAGTGAAACAAGCATTATTGGTGAGATTTTAAGGCGCATACTTGGCTTTGTTTTTTGTCATTTCTGGCAATATATGATATGATTAGAACACATTATAAAGTAGCTGTTTTTTAACAGTATTTCAGCCTAAAGAGAGATATTTTCTCTATATTTTTTCATTAAAGCAAAGCAAATACTTATTTTGCCTAAATTGCAGCATTTTTAACATGTTGAAGGACCTTTAAGGGCAAAAATGTAGTTCCTAATGTCATATGAACATGTACATAAAAATACACAATAAAAAAATTAGCTTTTACAATACTTGGGCATCTAAGCCCATGCACACATATACAACATCAGCTCTATTCCACACCCACTTCAGCAGCATTTAGTGGAAAGAGAAACAAACAAAGCTTCTTTTTCTGAGTCACATGTCTTGACAGGTTAAGTGTTTTATCCCCAGAAGAGGTGAAGAACTGTCTGTGGTTACAAGTGCTCCTGAGTGCTTGCGAAGTACACTAGATACATGTAGCCTCCCATTTGTGTATCCTCTCTCTCTCTCTCTCTCTCTCTCTCTCTCTCTCTCTCTCTCTCTCTCTCTCTCTCTCTCTCTCTCTCTCTCTCTTTGGATTATTAATTGAGATCTTTGGGTGAGGAAGGAAACAATATTCCCTAGTCCAAATGATCTGCTGCATGGCTCTTAATAATATTGGGGGAACAGAGGGGATCTAAATATAGACTGAAACAAAAGCAAAGTATGTTCAGTACAGTATGAAAAAGCCCTCTGAGAACAGCAGTATTTAGCTCATAATTCACCAACACAGTTGCATGTAATAACTGTCACAATATTTAAACAAAGAGCAGATTTTTAATCAAAAGGCTTCTTGTTTCCTTTTGTCCATGGACACAAAGTAGGTCCAACTGGGTCACTGTCATCTTTTCCTCATACTTTCCATAATACTTTGGATTCTCAGTCGGACTGTCCGAGCCATGCCTGCTAACGGTTCTGTGTAGTCCATCCTCATATAAACAATGCCTAAATAGGCCACAGAATCTATACTTAGTTTTTTGCAATGACTGCAGCCCACGCGGCCGTTTCGAACACACTACCCTCGTGTTAAATGCATGTGTTGCTGTTTATTGCTGCAGCCTTTAAAGCTTTAAAGTGTGAAGAAATAAAAGGCTGTCACATTTTTATGGTTCCTCAATCAGCGGAGATGCAGCCCACAGACTCTGACACCTCTGCTTCGCAGTGGAGTTTATGTTGTGTCAGGTTCCCTACAGACTCTGCAGTCTGTCTGTGGGCCAGGGGAGCTGGGGAATCCCTGGAGAAACACACAGCTGGGAGGTTATTGAATTTCAAGGGAAAATACAGCATTGGGAAAAGGAGAGGATAGTGCAGGCATAGTGGATTTCTAGAAAATTACTGCACCATAGGTGTGCAAAGGGAGACGTGATGCACTGTTACATTTTACCAACAGAAATCAGGCTTTCCTCTTTTCTTTTTAATACACTACATAGTTGGAATTACAAGGGGGGGGGGGTTGTGATAAATTAAATGCACCTCCTGTGGATATGGTTGCTTTATGCTGCAAGGGCTGAAATTGGCATTTTTAAATTCCACCTTTTCCTAATTCAAAATTACCACATTACATTCATGCCAAGATCACAGAATGCTCTAAATATATCTGTATTTGCGTTTTTCTCTTTCATCTTTAGTGCATATTAATGTAGTTTTTTGTCTTGCTCACTTCACATCCCCCACTTCATATTACCCCTTTCAAACATTGTATTCATTGTATGTTTGCTCAATATTACCACAAGCTGAGAAACAGAAAAAAGCTGCAAAACACAGATATTAATAATCAGCTTGAAAATGAGTCACCTCAAGGTGTTACAGAACATTTAGTTTTGTATCAATCCTTTGCTTTGTCTTCAGAAAATACTAAAATGTAACTGTAATATGCTGTAGCTGTCTTTTCTATTGCTTTTTCATGCCTTTATAGGTATTTCCAGTCTCATAGGGACTGAGCTCTCTGGGGACCAGAGTACAAGCCAAGTACAATTACATTCAAGAAAATAAGTTAACATAGTGCCCCCTAAGACATTTTAAATACAATATCTATGCTGTAAGGCCCAAACATTTGTCTAAACATCTAAACATTCATTCATGGCTGATGCATTTGTTGTTATATGAATCCCTTAAGGTAGCTGTTTCATAACTTGGGTTAGACTTGCATTGCACAGTGGACATCTGTGATAGTCCATAGTTTCACCTCACCTCGGGGTCCAAAATAAGTTTAAAAATATCAAATCTGGAACATGCAGATGAACTGAAGACCAGAATACAAGCTAGAATACAAAAGCTTGATTTTGTCGACCGTTTCAAGATAAGAACTAGTGATAATGATGTGTTAATGAAGCCCTGCACATTCTTGGCCAGCATAAAAATGAGTTCTTTTTACACTTGCCTTGTGTAGGAAATGTCTAACTATTCACTGAAGGGATCTGATTAGTTTCCTTCAAACTATTTGTCAGATTTGCAAATTCACATGTGCTAATAATACAAAAATGGCAGTGCAGGTGTATTTACA
Source organism: Sander lucioperca (assembly GCF_008315115.2). NCBI lineage: Eukaryota > Metazoa > Chordata > Actinopteri > Perciformes > Percidae > Sander > Sander lucioperca. The sequence goes on along the minus strand of NC_050194.1, from coordinate 13,027,803 downwards.
ATTACGCTAATGTAACATGATGGACCACTTGATTTATTAAGGCGGATGCCATGCTGCAGTGATTACAGGATGTAATAGTAACGCGTTGAATGACTGTATTTCTAGAGCCGCCCCTCTTAATTAATTAGTCAACTAATTTGTTGTTAGGATTTTAATCATCAAGATCAGATGTTTTTATTACTAGAAAATTATGAGCCCACCTACAATTTTATAAGTTTGTGTTTGTTCATTTAGTTATGAATATATTCAAGAAATCTGTTTTATGTATTCACAACATCTGCAAATTGTTTGACTGTTTGGCAGTTTGTTAGCTGCTGGCACTTTTTAAAAATTCTGTCTAGCTACATTTGCTGTAATACCATAACATTAGCATGGTCCTTTAAATAACAAGTACCAGCTATTACGATTTAATTGCATAGCAGAAGAACAAGGGGGCATTGTGTCTAACTCAAACCTTACGTTGAAAGTGTGTTTCCTGTTGCCTGATTCAATAAATAAGTGTGAAAATACAAAATAAATAAAGTTAAAAAAAACAGTGTAAACACAGTAATTGTTAGGACTTTTTTCATTTTGTTTTATGAAATTTCACGCAATAACTTATAAACATCATCATGTTAAACTTGTTAACTAATTTCTCATTTAGTTAGTTGTGGTGCTCTGTAGGTTGGAATCACAAGAAAAAATGAAAGTGACATATGTTTCAAATACTGTAGCAGAATAATTTCTTACAGTGGATGTAAAATTGAAGCCACAGAAGTAGCAAACAGTGAAATAATGTACCTCTCAGTCATTGTATGACAGTCATTGAAGTGCAAGTACAGCGCATGTTGATTTCGCTATAATTGAAGAAATACACTCTTCTGCCACACTACCTGGATGAATGCGTGGAGAAAAAATGACATTAAATGACAATACCTAAAGTCCCAAATTGATAATATAACATACTGAGATACAACCAACAACTGGAAAATAAAAAATAAAAAACACAAAAAGACATTTTAATCATTATTCTGTATTAAAGAAATCTATTTTTTTTCTAGAGCTTTACACTGTTCTCTCTCTCTGTGTCTTTTTAAAAAGCTTTTCAAAACGGTCCCAGGATATTATTATTTTTTACACTGTTTTATCAAACAGAACAGCTTACCTTTAAATGACCAAAAGGTCATTCCATTTTCTTGTGTTGCAATTTGCTGTCTCAGATATGATAATCCTTTTCATTAAGGAGCTTCTGACAAACCAAGAAATGTCATCTGGTGATGCTGCTGGAGCATCCATTGTGAGCAACGGATAGTGCAGAGGATACACATATGCCAGTACTCCACCTGTAGCCAAACGGCATCAATTCACCACCATATATATAATACAGTGAGTTACAGTTGACCAATATGCACATATTCAGATTACAGTCTCAAGCTTGTGATCTACATTAAAAGGGGTCATACGTTATAGCTCTAGAATGAGCCTCCTTTTATATTGCATCAAGTTATGTACAATGGCAGCCACTATATTAAGATGTAACAAAGCCCTTCTGCATTTCATTCAAATGTTAATAATAATGATGATAATTGCGTTGAGTGTTACGGATGTCCAGAGGTATGAAAGGAACATTTAAGTGCTGATTAGGTGAATCACCATCATAATAAAACACTGCCACAGTAGCGTTCTGGTAAAAAGATTTGTTCCATGGTTAACATGCAGGAATGCACCCTCACAGACAGCACACAAGGAGGTATCTAGTATGCTCTTTGAAATCTGAAGGCAGAGCCACCAAATGTAGCACATCAAGGGAAGGGCCCATATGTTGTGTCTTTAGCCTTCATTTATATTCTATTTGTGTCTCTGTGGGGCTACAGTTGAACCCTGCCCACTAGATCTGTCTGCGGAGTCGCAACACATTTACATTTACTATGCTTTTGAATGAGATCCATGATCAAAGACACGAAGTTGATAAAATACATGGCTGAAATACATGGCTGTAATTTAGTTATTTGATCAATCAGTTTACATGTGGTATTGTAGGTAAAACCAGACATATTTTTTTTTTAAAAGATGGCCTAGATGTTTGGCATTTAACAGGATGGACGTGGGGTGCATTTATGCAGAATAAGTTCCTTTCATGGATTAACCTCGGTGACAATACGTTCTGGGTGGGTTTTGTCTGATTTCGTCACTGATATTATCACCACTATTATTACTGTTCCTCAGTGTTCCTTTTGTGGGCTTGTTGCTGATAAGAAAAACCATCATCACTGACATAAAACAGCTCCTGTATATGCAGGTCTGAGGGAGGGGTGCAACAGAAAAAAACAGAGAAACGCATACAGAGCTGCATTACAGTCGAAATCTGTGTTATGATTTTGTTGATAGTACTATCTCAGGTACATTTTTCTGGAATAACTGGTCCAGTTTGTGCTCAATTGCAACAAACATTTTAGTTTCCTGCTTGATAAATACAAAAAAGATAATTTCCTATTCAATATACGTATTTCCTCAAATCTTCGTCCCATTTCAAAACTAGAATGAAATAATCACCATTGGAGAAGCATACTGAAGGCTACTTATAGACAAAAGTGCCTTCATTAAGTATAAGTCATCATCTAATTCTGTTAAAAACACTCATTTTGCAAAACCAGTAGTCTGTAGAACATCTATAGAAGAGTGTGTAAAAGCCTGTCTGAACATGTTAATAGAGCAGATGGCACCTATCATTACCAGGATGACTAATGGTTAAACCACAAACCATACATTCAATCCAGGTTTAGCACTGCGTAAAGTCTGACTCTTTCCTTATGTGGTTGCCATATTGACCGGCCACGATCCAATATATGATTGATTTATTTCACACGTAATGATACATGGCTAGACAACTGTACACATTATATCAAACTAACAAAAATAAAGAAATACATAGTTGAAACGCAATAAGCGTAAATGGCATATAACATATGAAAGTTACACTGTAAAAATGTGGATCTTACAATTGTCATACAACCAGACATTATTATTATTAATATACTGTACATTTCCATTCATTCCAATCATCCTAACATGGATGTTTAATCCCTTCTTGAATGCTGCTGCAGATAGATGTCTAATCATCCTTATGACAGCATTTTATGGCATAATTATGGTAACCATGAGCAAGGAGGTCATATCAAATTCCTGTCTAAAAGCAAATATCTGGCTACTGATCTGATTCAAATAACACATTGTCAACACTTTGTTTTACCCATACAGGTCTTTGCAATGGATTACCTTTCTGTGTTTGTGGAACATTGTTTTAACCATTATTTGATGCTGGCATTTAAGTATCAGAATTGTCAATTCAAATACCAAGTAGTTGGCTTTTACAAAATACATAATACACTCTCAGAACACAAAAGTTTGTTATGATTATTACTGAAGCAACAGAAAAAAGTTTGTCAAACAGTGATCTGCATTTACTGTTCTACAACCTAAATGGACTTTATGTCACAAAGCCAATTCAAAGATTCACAATGAGTGTTGCAATTGAGCCCTTATGTTTCTGAGAAGTAGCCAAACTTAAAACATGTATCATAACCAACCTTCACTATAGCCGCCCCTGATTATTCACAAAGAAACAAACTATACCAGCTTATACATCCACCCCAAAATATCTCTGCATCGGAGTCCGCAATGATACATATTTAAATGAAAATATATTTATATAATTTGTGGATTTTTCACAGTAGTTTGTACTGCACTGTACCTTTTTGTCCATCTATTTATGCCTACATAATTGTCACCTTGAGGGAGTCTATTGAGTCACTTGACAGAGTGTCTGGCTTGTGTTTTGTGTTGAAGAAAAATGTCTTTTGGATTTTGTTCTGTAATATCTCCGATCTTCTGTGTTGTAAGTGCTGTGCATGTCTTTCATCTCTGCTGGCCATCAACGATTTGGGGACTGATTACTCTGAAGGGCTAGTTTTTCCCTACGCGAACACAGCTTGTAGAAACTGCAAAAAAACATTTGCTTTGGCACAGATTTACATTGTAGCAATGTCCATTCCTTGATCTCCATGGCCATGATCGTTACTACAAACACAAGTGGCCCATTGTGGTAATCCTTGGCTCAGTACACTGTCACGGATAAGTCTATGTGTTTGTGTATTGCCGTGTCAGTCTATCCTCTCTCCTGGTGTAATGTCAATGCACTCTAGTGTCTAATCATTCCACGCATAAACTCAACATCAATCCCCTCTCTGTCTCTGACTCTTGCTCACTCTCTTCCTATACTCTCGCTTTTGTTTTTAGATCTGAGTCTCTTGGACGTTTTCCTTCGAGCTCCCCTTGAAGAGAAGAGGCTCCATTTGGGGATTCTGGTTATGGCCCATGAAACCCTTGATCGATCCATGTAAGCCCATGGTAGGCATGGGGAGAGACATCGGCAGTGGTGGGGACATAGAACAGGGGTTGATGTTGGTGCCATTGCCTGATGAGGTGAGCAAAGTAGATGTAGAGATTGGGACTGAGGTACAGGAGATGGGGATATCCTGGACTTGCTGGTTCTTGCTATTGAGGATCACTCCTTGTCCCATCCCGTCAGAGCCAATACTAAGACCCATCACATTGTTGTTGAAATGATGGGTCTTGTAGTAATGGTTGAGAGTATCTGTACGGCCAATGTTGGGAAGGTTGACCATTTCTGGATGATGTATCCTTAGGGTTCCTTCTCCACCACCAGAATTCATTGTTGAACCACCTGAGATGCCACTCCCGGCCCCAGCTCCGATCTCATCTTCCACATTGACAATCTCGATGGCTCTGGCAGGGCCATGGTGCTTGTGTAGCTGGTGCTGCTTCCGAAGTTTATAGAAGACCACCAACATTACAGCTGCCATAAAGGTAATGGCCACGAAGCAACCAATGATTATCTTAGTTGTTTTCATTACATCATCCAAGCCTGGAATGTTAGTTACATCCATTATGGACACAGTCACTGCATTTTCAGTAGCTCTGTTGGCTCGTGGGGACAGTGAGGAAAGAGAGGAGAGAGAAGGCGAAATAGTGATGCCAGCTTGACCCCCTAACACCCCTCTTTGAACAGTAGGGAAATCTATGAAGGTCTCGTTAATATACTGTCTTGCTGAGTTCTCCTCATCTCCTCTCACCGTCTCGACTGTTTCCACAGTGACAGTGGTGAAATAGCTGTAGCTGTTGCTGGGGTCCGAAGCGGACACATTGAGCACAGCGGTTGCAGTGGTGTTTCCAGCGGAGTTGGTTACCATGCAAGTGTACTGCCCAGTGTCTTGCACGGTCACGTTTGTGAAGTTCAGTGTTCCGTCATGAAGCACTGAGATCCTAACTCGGTATGATCCGTGGGTCATTAGAGTGCCATTTGGAGTGAACCAATTCACAGAGGTCATCGAGGTTCCAGTACGACATTTGAGCTCAGCGGCCATGCCCTCAGTGACATTAAGGTCAGTGGGTGGCTCAACAATCACTGGGGCAAAGCAGGTGAAGTGGCTCTGGTCTAGTTCCCCAATGTATTTGCCTTTTATAGCTGGAGGCGCATGGCATCGAGCACAGCATGTAGTGTTGCTGGGAACTGTTTCTTTCAGCCACCAACTGAGCCACAGAACATCACAGTTGCACACCCAGGGGTTGTGGTTGAGATGTACCCTCTCCAGCTGGTGCAAAGGGGTGAAGAGGTCATGGGGTAGGGAATGTAGGGAATTGTGGGAGAGGTTGAGCTCCTCCAAGTTTTTGAGGTCATCAAAAGCATTGCGTTCAATGACTGACACTCTGGAGTGCATTAGCCACAGCTTGCGAAGGGACACAAGGCCCTGGAAGGATCCAGGCCTGACTATACCCAGCTGGTTCCCTGACAGCTCCAACTCCTCTAGTCGTACTAGTGGGGTGAGGTTAGGGATGTCCTTCAAGCCGCACATGCCAAGATTCAAGAAGCGCAAGTTGACCAGACCTTCGAAGGCAGCCTCTGAGATGAAATCCAGCTTTCTGAGTTCCCCTAGATCGAGACGGCGTAAAGAGGGAACACGGTGAAAGGCAAATGCGGGCAGTGTCTCGATGGGGTTGTTTCGTAGCCATAGTTCCCTTAGCTTGCTGAGGTACTCAAAGGCTTGTGACGGTACCACTGTGAGACGGTTGTCAAAAAGCTCCAGCGTGTTGAGGTTGGGAAGGCCGTTGAAAGCTCCCACCTCAATTTGTCGGATGTGGTTCTTGGAGAGCTGGAGGATTTCCAAATGCCGCAGGTGCTTAAATGTGTCAGACTTGATCACCTGGTGTGGAAACAAAAACATGGAGGCATGTTGTAGCAACATCAGAATTACTACTGTCAACATATATTATTTCAGTCTGAATGTATGGTCTGTTTGAAGATGAAGCCATATTTACCTGAATTGTGTTCTCTTGTAGATTGAGGTATCTTGTGTTCTCTGAAATACTGTCTGGGACTTGATCTAAACTCTTCCTTGTACAGATGACACGGCTCGCCTGATTGGAGCAGGTACAGGGGTTGGGGCAGGCGGGTGCTGCCTCTGTCAGCTGTGGTCCATGGTTGTGAAACCACAACAAAAGCTGGACCAACCAGAGGAGGAGGGAAGGGGTACAGGGGTTGGTCACCATGACAACACGCATGGCAACTGAGTCATGACCCACCCCTATTGCTATGATGTTGATAATTCACCTCCAAACAGAGGAATTTAAGTGCTTATCTTGATGTTCATATTGTATTCTCTTTTTTTCTCCTTCAAGCAGTCACTTTAAAAACGGAGAGGGAAAAGGTTAATGTTATATTAAACTGACTATTTATCATAAATAGATTCTTATTTTACTTTGTTCATGCTTCTTTGACTGTCAAACAACTTCTTTTAACATGTCATTTAAGGGGAAACTCTATTTTTTGTTTCCCATGACAATTATTAAAATAGAAATCAAATTTGGGGGAGGGTTTGCTCTTGAAAGTGTTGTCTCTGTGGAGGCTGAAGCTTCTCACTGTAGGGGGAAGAGAGAAAAGGAGAGAGAGGAAGGAGGTCAAGTAAGTGAAGAGTGATGTAGCTTTAAGATATTAGCATAGCACATACATGTATGTATTACCAGAACTGAATTTAAATCTCAAAATATTACAATGCCCTTTTGCCAGAGTGTATGACAAGCTCATGAGGCTTTTTTTTCTGAGAGGTGGCTCTCAAATTGTGGCCTATAGTCTAACTTGTTTGTCAGCTGCCATTTTCTTCATACATTGAACTTAACATCTGTGTCATGGTCTGAAATGGCCACAAAATTCTAAAACTTAAGCTGGGTCACAAGTGCTGCAGCAGACCCATTAGGATGACGTTCTCATCGTCCACTTTATGATCCTGGTACGCTTCTACTCTTAAAACATAACGACAGAAGTAGAATCTCATATTTAAAAGTATGCCAAGTTATTGAATGCAATTACAACTGCTGCCGAGATTCATCTAGACCTAAGGTTAATGCAGACATTCGTGCAATCCATCATGAGGCAGCAGCAGTAATTTAGCAATTAAGATATGAAGGAATGATGATTGACTTCTGAAATGTTACTGCAATGCACACGCTGTGTACAATAAGCCACGCACAATCAGACAAGATCCCTAGCCACTAAAGTTGATGAACCAAACACTAAAATAACAACTAGATTGTGAACAAAGACAAAAATATGGTGCAAAATACTTTTAGGGCTTTTGTTATACACAATTGTGTATTTGTGTGTCTTTGCTTAAGAGGGCGTCACACAGAAATGGCTGCAAGCATCAGAAGACTCACTAAATTTAGAAAAGGTTGGGCTGTTTCCCTTTAAACGATTAGACCAGAAAGAAAGTGTTCATTGTTTTCTCAAGCACGTTATGTTCTACACTATGACTCTCCCAGTCACAAGCCTGTGCTGTCTGTTGAAAACAAATAGGAAGATCTCTGTAACCTGTCACTTATTTGACTACTGTGTTACCATTTTTGAGATTTTAAATCAAATAACTCTTGGGTATTCTTGGATCTTGGATATTTTCCAAATTGTCTATGTTTACTCTCTAATAAACACTTGTTTTTTAAAAGCTCCATGGCAGTCCTTAGCATCTCCTCTCCTATGCAGCGACGATGCATGCGCTCCTAGAAACACGGTTGCTGTGGCAACCTGCTCACTCACCATCTTGTGTTTTTACTGTCCAGTGGCCTATTCCACATTACCGTGTTTAGCAGAGCCTGATGAACATTTTCTGTTCAGATCTGATCAGCAGCACCTTGGTGCACTAAATCAACTTATATTTGACTTAAAGCTTAAGGTTTATTCCCATCACAGCATTTAGTGTTACGTCACGTATAAAATCAACAGTCATTCACTTACTAGATACCTCTATCTAGAGGAATACAAACTAAATACATACGGAAATATACATTCACATAAGTGCAGGGAGACCTAAGAAAGCACAGTTGAACCTTGGCCTTTAATATCACAACAGAGGGAACAGATTTGTCATGAATCTTAATATCTACAAGGTCTGATGATTAGGTCAACATCAGTCTTTATTAAAAACATAGCTCTGAGAACTCTTAAAGCAGCTATTAAGAAAGCTCATAAGGGAGTGTATGCTAAAAATAGACTTTTTAAATGCTCTGCACATCCCAGACTCTCTCTCTATCTCTCTCTCGCTCTCTTTCTCCACCACAAACCACACACACACACACACACACACACACACACACACACACACACATCCATATCACAGAGAAATAACACATTGCCCATCTCCAATGAGAAAATGAATACACGTGCTGAAACCTAAATGTTACTGTATGCAGTCCCTTTGCAGAACTCCTCATTATGCTGTTCTTTACAGAACGTTTCCTTGAAGAGTCTGCTTCTCATCCCCATCCAGCAGGTTATTGTGCATTTCAATAATGTGACTGAGATGAAAATAAAATGTATTGCCCAGACATCATAATTATATGTGATCCAGGATGGCAGTTTGATAGTTAAGAATGTTTAGCTCGACAGAAAATGATTTTTGGATGCATCAAAACATAACTGTTGATATTTAGCTGGTCAAGGAATTGATCATTGTGCTTTCAAAGCGAAATTTGTTTTTCACACACTGGAACTTCATTATATACAGTGTTATTCATTATATACACTGTTATAGTGGTGCTTTCTCTTTTTTCTTTTGAATGGGGCTGTCTTGAAACTATTAGCAGATGAATGTGATTTCAAGAATGCCATTTTCTAATTTATCCTGCTACTTCCACTATTCTAGATTTACAAATATAGGCATACTGGAGAGGGAATGGAGAAGTTTGTTTTCCACATATGTAAATATAAGAGATGAGCAGCTGTATTCAGCAAAAACACATTCGGATATTGGTCTAAAAAATTGGTCTTGTGTTTCCTTTATTGCATCAATACAGGAAAGATGTATTTCCCATCAGACAAAAGCCTTTGCCAGCTGTCAACAGTTTGACAACAGTTTTTTCTCAAAATAGCATTGAAGAAGTAGGCCTACAAAAAGTACATTAAAGGAATTGAGCTTTTTTCTTCACATTGTGTTGCTTTATGGAGAGACGGTCAAAACAATCTATGTAAAACACCACACAGGGTAAAATTGTATGGAGAGAGAGACCTTGAATTTGCCAGCAGGACGCCTGTTGCCTTGACCTTCCATCTTTAAGTTCTCCACAAGAACAACAGCACACTCGATGATGGTCTTTATTTTTAGATTATTACACCTTGACTCATCTGAGGGCCAATTCCTTCACCAGCAGCCTTCATCCTCATCCTTGTGCAAAATGTGTTTCCTTTAGGTCTATGCCATGGTTAAGACGTCGACTACATTGTATTTCTTTTCCAACCAATTTCACTTAAAGGTATTTCTCTTTTTTGATCTTGGCCGTTTTTTCATGTCAAGCGCAGATTGCAACCATGTAGATATTGATTATTCGATCAAGCCTGAGAAAGCGCTCAGTCGTGAAAAGACAAATTAGCTGCAAGCTGCTGACCAATTGCTACAAACCAATCACATCATCGTAAGCGCCTGATTGTATCAATGCCCTGCTCTCTACAACAGAGTCATTAAGGTTTATGAAGAGGCAAAAATCGTGGTGGTGTTTTCAATAAACACCGAGGCTCTGGGCTGGGATGCTTCCTGTATGCATACACAAGGCCCAATTAGACCTTATGTATTTACAGATGGTCGAGGATGAACACAAAGCGACACAGGTGCAGCAGGGCCAACATCATCTTCTGTCACTATGACAACACTAGACTGATTCAGGACGTGGGAATCAGGGTAGGATGAGACGCATTTCACCAATATAGTAACAACCAGCGCTTTAAAAGACAGTGAAATTGCTTCATGCCAAATTTTTGCTCAACTTTTAACTGATGACAGTTCTATTTTTCCCCATTTCTCTGATATCAACTCGTGAAAAAAAGAAGAAAAAAGCCACAACCTAACCATTTCTCCTGCAGTCGCAAACTATAATCTGCAATGTCTCCTCATCATATAGCCTCTAGCATAATTTCTCCTACATTTTAACAGAATGGCCTTATTCATCTATGCAGCTGCGCTCACTACGGCGCACCTTCTCGGAAACGCAATTGAAATTCTGAATAGGCCTAATTCTGCACATGCTGCATTACAAAATGGCTTGCATCCATTCTCTCTTCAGGGTAATGACAACATGACTGCACCCAAAAACAATCCATAGGCTCAGTATACATATTTGTTGTGGAAAATAATGTGTGGACATGTGAAACACAGGCTTACATAAGGATCCATGTTATTTCAATACATTTGGAAGGACTACCACAGCTTTATTCCACTGACATCGACTGTATCTTTTGCTGATATTAATTATTTACTATGATTATTAATCTGTGCAACCTTTGCACATTTCTAATTCAATCTTTGTCGTCTCGTGACTAATTTCAGCATCCGTGCAGATTAGGTAACATATGCAATAATTACGCCGGCCATTTCAGTCCCTTGTACCTGTACAACTAATATACACGTACCTTAATGTTTCGGCGGCTGCGGCGTAAGGTCGATGTTTCCTCTCCCCTCGTCCCTTCTCCCGATCGCCAGTTTTCCAGCCTCGCTATCTTTCTCTGCTTTTCTCTTCCCTAAATTGATTCGCTTGTTTCCAAGGCTGTGAGCTGGCTCTTGTTCTTGCTGGCTATTCCGCAGCGCCAACGCAACGCGGGGGGCTACAGTGATGGCAGGTTAAAGATGAACACAATCCACACACACACAAGGAGAGGGAAGAGAGAACAAATACGAGATCAGATAAATGGTCGTTGGAGAAAATGATGTTAGTATTGTCACATTTAGGGAACGAGGTCTGGGACGAGTGCATCCATGCGCCGTATCATCCTTGGAGAGGAACGCAGGCAGCAAACGCGACGGCGCCCTGTGGGCAGAGCATTTTGCGTCCAGCATAAGCGGCTCTTTACGCACATTCCGTATGTTACAGTCTGAATCCCACTAAGACAGCATTAGAAGAATAGGTGAAGGACCAACGACTTATGGATGCACCTGCATTCTTTAGATTATTTAAAGGTTTTAAACGCTTTAAACTCGCATGAAATTGTGCTTTGAATGTTGCACGGTTCACTATTGCTTTAGTCTGCAGGTTTTGTTTCAGATCCCCAGTGCAACACGAGCTCTATATGCCTGTAATGAATATAGTCACGTCACATATTTATAAATATGACTCAGCAGCATGGAATGATCAGCAGGATACATTGAGTCAGTTTGTTTCTCCTTATACTGTGACTTTTAATGTATTTTTGGTCATTTTTCGAGGTTAATCAACATGTGTCTGTTGCCGGTTTACTGTTGAAACAACAGGCCAAAACATCTGCAGTAAGAAACATTTCTGCTCCGGTGGGTCTTAAGAGGTTTGTAGGCCTACTAATGTTCATATTCATAATGAGTGTGCAGTGCTAGCACATGCATTTTAGTAATAGCCAGCTAAGATTACATCTAGCAAACTAATGAGGTCTGTATTCTGCAATCTTTGC